>NC_058412.1:112676121-112852985 GCF_002201575.2 Neomonachus schauinslandi | reverse complement strand
GTCTGTCTGTCTGTCTGTCTCCCTCCTCAGGGCGCACCTTCCCGAAGCGCGGCCAGACCTGCGTGGTGCACTACACGGGTGAGTTGGCGGGCTCGCGGGGTGGGGGGGTGGGGGTCTCGGCTCCGGGCGGCTGGCCAAGGCGGCTTGGGGGCAAAGGCCCGGGGCGTGGTGGCCGCGGGGCCCGCGTGGCCCAAGGCGGAGGCCTAGGCGGTGGCAGCGCCCCCGAGGGGGCGACCTCTGGCCTGCCGAACCCGGGACGGTCTGGGCTGGCGCTTTCGCGCTTCCAGAGCAATTCTGTGCCCACTGCACGGAGGGGGAAACTGAGGCTTGGGGAGGGAGATGAAGTTGCTGGCGCAAGGTCATATGCTCCAGAACGGGCAGCGCCCTGGCCAGGGACCATCAGAAAGGATTTGTACCATATCTGTGTCCCGGGTGACACCCTGCCTCCCCTTCCGGCCCTTCTTTGGATGGAGATAAGGGCGAGGTAATTTCCAGTCTTCGGAGCTGCCTCTTCCGAAGTCGGGATTCATCCCTCCGCCACGGCTGGAGAAGCGCCCGGGTTCCTAAGGCGCTGCTTTGGTTCAGCCTGGCCTTGGAGGAGCTTAATCCGCACAGTCCTTTTCCTCTTTTTACTTTTGAGCCACTTAGAAATCCAAGCCTCAGTGGCAGCGACGGCCCAGGCTGACTGAGCGTGTAATTTAGCCCCCCACTCCCAACCCTCCTAGGAGCAGAAACTCTCTCCCCCCCATTTTAAAGAGAAGGAAACTGAGGCCCAGTTAGAGTAACAAACAGTAATGTAAGCCAACGGAGATTGTAGACCTTCAGCCAGAATTAGACTCTGCCAGAATTCAGACTTCAGAGTGGATGCCTTGAGACCATCTTTTACTCCATGCCCTTACAAGGTCCTCCTGGGTTGTATTGGGGAGGGGGGTGGAGGCTGAGCAGGCGGAGACTCCATGGCTGTGGGCTGGAGTGGGGGGGGGAGGTGATTGGTGTAGCCACAGTTGTTGATATGAATAACCTTCCCTCCCCCTCCTCCTTCCCCTTTCTCCCCCTTCCCACCCTTTCCTCTGTTTCTCCTCCCCCTTCCTCTGTTTCTTCTCCTTCCCTCCCTTTTCCTCTTTCTCCTCCTCCTCCTGGGTAGTAGGCTGTAGGCGGTTAGGACTAAGCTGCTCAGGGATCAGCTCTACCCTTCTCTCCCAGATTATGGGGGGAGCCCTCTGTTAAGGGAAATGACTTTCTATAGGGAAGGAAGAGAAAGGCACCTAACATCTCCCTTCCCATGCCCTTTTACTTACTTGGCTGTTTTGTTTCTCTGGCCCTTCTCCAGGGGCAGAAATGGGGGCAGGGGGTGGAGGGAGTTAAGAACTAGAACCTTTTAAAAGGCTACCCAAGGAGGAAGTATTGAAACCCATCTTCATAGGGAACTTTCTCATGCCTGTGAAATGGAACTGGAAAGTGCTTTTGACATTTTAAATGGCTGTCTTTGTAGGCCATGGTCAGCACCTGAGCCTAGGAGCTCTAATGGAGGAAAGCTTGTCAGTTTGGTTGCTTTTGATCCGTGGGATGTAAAGAGTAAGCATTGCCTTTTACAGTGCTGGGGTGAGTGGGCAGTTCATTCGGTTCCCACAGCCAACTGGGGCAGACACTGGGACTCAGGTGATGAAGTGACTTCTCCCACCCCCATTTGATAAGTAGCCACATTAGGATGATTGGCTATATCTGTCTCACTCCCAAGTCTCTGCCCCTCAGCCCTGGCTTACCCATCTTATGGTGCTAATGGCAGGATTGGATCTACAGCATGTAGGCAGAACCATGTTTCACTGTGCCTTTTGGTGAAACGTCCCTACACAGCATGTCTGGAGCCTTTCCTAAGAGAACAGATGGTCGTGGGACCCAGAACACCATCAGGGCTCCCAGTGCCTCTTCTCCAAGTCTGTGTTTTCCTTGAGGGTGGCACCCACCCACACGCTCCCAGCACAGCAGCAGGGCCCTGGCATGCATTGGGACAAAAGCTTTCTTTTTCATTTCATTTTTGATAAGCTCTACAAAGGCGCCTTAGTGGGAAGCCAGCTCTGCCTCTTGCTCACAGAATAGGCTGCTCTTGGGCAGGCAGCTTTGTTCCTGCGGGTCTTTGCCACCAGCTTCCCAGGAAGAACCTGTTTGAGACCTGTGGGGGCGTGAGAGGAATGGGTAGGCGCTTTGAGATTTCATCTGTAGCAGCAAAGGCTTTCAAGCCTGTGGGAACAGAATTCATCTTGAGGGAACATGATGGGAGTGGGGGAGTACCATAAGGACTTGAGGGTCTTCAAAGGCAGGAAGCCCGCTGGGCCTCAAGAAGGGAGAAGAAATTTGCATAATACTCCTAGTTCCCATCCCTGTTTTTCTCTGCCTGGCTGCGTCAGTATTCCCTTGTCAGATTTCTTTTTCTCCGCCTTTCCCAAGTGGGGGATGCTGGAAGTCCCCTGCGTGCCCTTCCACCCCCGTGCCCAGTTTCTCACATTGCTTGGCTGTGTGACTCCAGTGATTACAGTTCCTAGGAGGGAGACTCTGACCCAGGTTCGGGTCAGGCAAACACTTGATCCAGCCTGCTCTGGCGTGCTGTCCGCTGCTGCTGATTCTGGGGGCAGGTCCAGAGAAACAGCAGTGGAAGGAAGGTGGCCAGAGTCCCCTCTCGGCCGCCGGAGATAGGCAGAGCACAGACTGACTTTCACCACATGGACATTCTAAGTGCTGCTGGTGGCTGCCAGTCCTAGCCTTGAGGCCATTCTCAAGGCTCCCTCTGGTGCCTTCTGTGGCCTCTAGCAGAGCACAGCACGCACATGGCTTCAAAGAAAAGCCTGCGTCACCTCTTTGTAGTGCCAGAAGGGAAAATGAAAACTCTGCTGTCACCAGCCAAGCACCTCCTAGTGGTATGACAGGCATTGAGGTGGGAGGAAGGAGGTGGAAGGATAACCTGCCAAGTATGTGCCTTGAGGATCAAGTGGGTTCTCACAGCGCCCTCCTTGCCTCCGATAGCTTCGTCATCTTTATTGTTGAGCTTGTCCTGATACACAGCTAGGCTTATGTCCCTTTTGCTCATATCAGCGGGCCACATGCCTGCCATGGTCAGAGCAACCTCAAGTGGATTGAAGGAATTCTTTTTTTATCCTCTTAAAAACTAGTTGACATCTCACCCTTGGGATTGGGTTTAAGTTGTCAGTAACCTGGCTTTCTAAATGAGAAGAACCAGGGGTCCCTCGGCCCCACCTCCTCAGAAGGTCCACTTGGAGGGCAGCTGAGGTGGCCACTCTCCTGCAGCCCTGTCTCCAGCCCGTTGCTTTTCTTTCACCTCTGCCTCCCCCCTTCTCTCTGCTTTCGTCCACCCACCCACCTGCTGGTGTTTCTTGGCTGCTCTGATGTTGGGAGGAAAGCTCATCCCCAGAGGCTCCGCACGCGGGTCTGGTACCACCCCCACCGCATGGTGTCTTCAGTCAGGTGGGCTGTACTGTTCAGGGGGGCTGCGACAGGACCCTTTTCCTTCCTGCACCTGGTGCTTATCGAGCAGCGGCAGCAAGCCAGGCACTGGGGACATGGCCAGTGAGCTACATAGGCAAAGACTTGATCTGGTGGGCCTTCCCTGGAGTGACAAGGCCGGTGTGAATGTCAGGTGGCGAGAAGCACTGTGGAGAGATGAAGGCCGCGTGCGGGCTTGGGGAGGGGGTGCTGCTTTTGGTGAGGGTGGTTGGCAAAGGCCTCGGACAAAATGACATTTTAGTATTTACCCAAAGGAGGTTGGGGAGCTGGCAGAGTGCTGCCCAGGGCTAGAGTCTTCCAGGCAGAGGGCCTGAGGCTGGGGCATGCTTGCTGTTTTGGGGGAACAGCAGGGAGACCAGTGTGGCTGGACTGGGTGGTGGGAGGACGAGGTGATGGTGGGGCCTTGTTGGCTTTCTCTCTGAGTGAGGTGGCTGCCCTCAGAGGGTCATGAGCTGACTTGGATTTTAACAGGCCCCCTCCCTTCTGGCTACTGTGTGAGCATTGAACTCTTGAGGGCAGGGTCAGAAACAGGGTTCTGGTTATATTCTGAGCGCCGTGTGCCAGCCTGAGCAGGAGGGAAGAGGTGGTGCCAGGTGGACGGTGAGCCCCAAAGGGGATGTGAGGTCCTTTACTGGGTTTCGGACCTTGCCTCTGCCATGTAACATATTACGAGCGCGTGGGCAAATTGTCCCACTTGTGTCAGCTTCCGTGTGCCCTCTGTAAATGGGAGTAATAGCCTGCTGGGGGCGAGTACGTTCACGGGACTGCCTGTGTCCCAGGCACTGGGTGATGTAGCCCCGCCGCTCCTTCAGCCAGCCAGCACCACCTGGCATGCCTAGAGTGAGAGAGAGCTGTCAGCGCTCAGCTCCTGGAGTGGCCCAGACCCCGGCCTCCATTCCTTTACACATAGGGAAGTAGGCACTGATCAGAGAGACAGGTCTGAGTGAGGGTTCATGTTCAAACAGGCCTACACGTTACCTACCGAATAGAACATACTGGCTAAGAAAGGTGCAGCCGATCTGCTAATTGTACGTACCGAGGGAGGTTGTTAGCTTCTGTTTCCCTTTCCTTGTTTCTTGGTGGACACAAGAGAGGCAGGGTTGGGCTATACCAGCCTGATACACAACATTTCGTTGGTTTCGGGTGTACAACCCAGCGGTCCAACAAGTCTGTGCATTACGCTGTGCCCTCCACCGGCATATCTGCCGTCCGAGGGCGTCCGTTCGTTTTCTCCTCACATTTCCTGAACGTAATGGGGTTTTAACATTTTGGAAATAGACCTTGCTCTGGAAGCATTATTTTCTTTCCTCTGGGATTGTGATTACCAACATACACAGTCACGCAGGTGTCCTGTTCTCTCCTTGCACAGGTAAGAGCAGAAGGCTCGCTTGTCTTAAGTGAACTGAAGGCCCTGTAGCATACTTGTGTGTATGTGTAACTCTTATTTGTGAAGTTTTCAGACATAGAGAAAAATCAAAATAAATACCGCTGTGCCCACGACCTAGATTCTATGATGGTTGACATTTCGTCATGTTTGCCGTTTTCTGTCTCCTTAGAGAATAGACACACATGTATGTGTAATCTATGGGGTTGTTCATAGTCACTTGAGCTGCACACAGCACGGCACTTCACCTCTGAATACTCGAGAGTGCGCTAAGAATGAGAATATTTTCCTTATCCTCCTACCGGTCATATCTAAGAAAACTTAAAATGATTTAAATGTACCTAAAGCCAAATTCATCTTGAAACCACCCCAGATGTCATTAAAGTGTTAGTTTTTTGAAACCAGAATTCTTTGAAGGTTTACTCACTGCAGTTGGATATTGTGTCTAGTCTCAACCTAGATGAGTCCTCACACTGGTTTTTTTCCTAATGACCCTGGGTTTTCAGAGAGAGCAGGCTTGGGGGCGCCTGGGTGGCTCAGTCAGAGAGAGCAGGCTTATTACCTTCTGAATGCCCTGCGCCGGTTCCCGGTTTGCTCCGGTGTTGTCCGACTCCCGCCCCCGCCTGGGGCGTCTTCCATCACTTCACACGTGACACCCTGTACTCCATGCTCCGCACACCGTGGGGCACCCCCCTGCTTGTGCTGCCAAATTTGATCTCTTCTGTAAAGGTACATTTTCCCCTTTGCAGTAGGCAGACAGTCTCTGGGGTTCTTGGGCAGCTTGCCTGTGCCTGGTCCTCATCCACCTTCTGCCTCTGTTATTGTACCACTGATCATTCCTGCTGGAAGACAGCATTTCATTGGCATTTATGGAGTGGCAGTTTTAAAATTCCTTTATACCTTCTACGTTTATCAGCTGCCGTTCCATAAAATAGGGTAAAGCTTAATTCTTCTCCTTTAATTACCAAATTTTAAAGTGAGGCATTTGTTTTGTCATCTTCCCCAGTGGTGACAAATGACTCCCCCCCACCCCCATTGACTTGTTTTTTTGTTGTCAGTATACTGTGGACTCATAAATTTCCTCAGGGCTTAAGATCATTGATATTCAGTATTCTTTTTGATACTCACATTGTCCCAGATTTGGCCAGTCGGAGCCCCTTGGGCTGCCTCCGGTACCTTTTTGATATGCTCCGCTTATGCCTTAATCACTTCCTTGGTTCCCCTTCTCTGGTCCTGGCCTCAGTCATCTCTCCAGAGAGCTCTGGTTCCTTTCAGTGGGTCTCATAGACTTTTTTTTTTTTCATTAACAGCTCTATTGGGTATAATTTATGTACCATGAAACTTATCCATTCATCCATAGGCTTTTTAACTTGAACATTTTTGGTGGTTAAAAACTGATTTTGTGGCAGTAGAGCATGTGACTTGATCTTGGGGTCGTGAGTTCAAGTCCCATGTTGGGTGTGGAGCCTACTTAAACTGATTTTATGAAGTGCTGATGGGTATTGTATCTGTAAACTAGGGATCACTTGTCTGCCTTGGGATTTTCTCTAAAAATAGTCTTGTCACCTGCTCTTTCTCATGGAAAAGGCCAGGGGTATTTTGGATAACTTAGGCGTGTACTATGCAGTTCTCCCTTTGGTGCTCATGGTGATGTTCATTTTTCTCTTTTTCTTCTCCTGTTCTTCTACCTGCTGAAGAACTCAGCTGAGTCTTTGTATTCCTTCCTTCCCCCAGCTCCCTCTAACTTCAGCCGGATAAATTCTAGCAGTGCAAAGACACTGAGGAGGAGGGGGAGGAGGAGGAGGAAAGGGAGTGGGGTGTAGGGACAAATAATCCGCTCCTGGGTGCTGCCCTCTCTGCTCTCCCTGCCTTTACTCCTCCCCTCCCAGGAGCTCAGACAACCCTGGCCTGCCTTCACTTCCTGACCCACCAAACCTGTCCCGCCCAGGGAGCTCCCTAGCCCTGCACTTAGGTGCCACCACACTGCCACCACTCCCCCCCACAGGCAGGCTCTTATCAATCACAGCTTACAGGGCACCCCTCATTGAGTCTCCCCTGACTGACCCTTGGCCAAAGTGGTTCTTCACACATGAATACAGCATGCGCCTCTGATTCTCCAGCAAAGTGCCCGTCCATCTCCTTCATGGCCTTGCTCACCGTCAGGCTGTGTATAGTTGCCTCCCCTCTTTCCCCAGTGGACTGCAGGCCTCAGGAGACCAGACCCACACTGGTGGTGGTCTCCAGGGTCTCTCCCCATCAGTGCCTGGCATGGAGTCACTCCGGTCATTTAGGACTCTAGCAGAGGTGAACAAAGCCCACATTCCTGTTATGTTTGGTATAATATTTCTGTTTCCTTTAAGTTAGAATAAGAGTGAGAAAATTATGTTTTGGATTTGCCCCATTCCTGTGGATTAATAAAATTGTGACTACTTCCTCTCACACCTGCTACACACAGGTCAGCACACCAAGCCCTTCCCTCAGTCATTCATCAAATGTGTTAGGAGCTGGGGAAAGCCTCGGCCTTGCCCTTGAGGTGCTTATCTTGAGGGAGTGCCTTCCCCTGTGCCTACTTTTACAAGAGAGATGACTTAGCAGCCCACACCTGGGGTAGAAGTGCCCCTGGTCTTGGACGTGTATGGCTCAGGCTGGTAGGAGAAAAGAGCTGGCCAAGTGAGTGCAAAGGCCTGGAAGGGGAAAGTACTGTTCTACAAGTACTTACTGACAAAACAGATGTTTTGTGCAAGGCACTGTTCTAAGCACCAAGAATACAGAAATGAAGAAGACATAACACAGTCCCTGTCCTCATAGGTCTTACGCTGTAGTAGGAAAGACAGATAACAAATATGATTAATAAGCAAAAATATATTGTACATTAGCCAGTAAGCACAAAGGAGGGGACAGGAGAAGGTTGAGATTTTAGCTAGACCTGGGAAGACTTCGATGAGAAAGTAACATTTGAGACAAGACCTGAAGGAGGTAAGGGAATAATCCATGTGACTGTCCGGTAAGAGCATTTTAGGCAGAGGGAGCAACAGGGACAAAGGCCCTGGGGTGGGAGTATCCCTGGTGTCTAGAGAGAACAGAAGGAACCTGTGTGCTTGGAGTGGAAAAGCATGAGAGTCATCAGAGATGAAGTCAGCGGGATGCCAGCATGGGGTGGCAGCCCTTGCAGGGCTTCTAGGCCATTTTTAGGACTTTGGATTCTATTCTGAGTAAGATGTGGAGCCATGCAAGGGTCTGGAGCCGAGGAGTAATAGGGTCTGACTTGTATTTTAGGAGAATGTCCTTCTAGCTGCTGTGCCAAGTTTAAACTGTAGGAGAAAGAGGCAGAAGCAGGGACACCGGGGAGGGGATTACTATAATCATCTGGAGCCAAGCCCCAGAACTCATGCCTTTGCCCATTATACCCTACGGCTTGCCGCCTCTGTGTTTTCTGGAAAACAGAAAAAAAGAAAAGCTAAAGATCACACATACTTCTACCATTACCAAATAGCCACTGTTAAGTATTGTTTTCCTTCTGTGCGTCTCCCGGCTGTCCCGCCCCAGCCCCATGACATATAATGTGGCAGTCCTTTTATTTGTATTGTGATAAAGTGGGCAATGGAAAGGCATGCCCACAAGGTCATGCATTCTGGTTCGTGTTCTGAGATCCTATGTGTTCTTTCCATCATGGGACCTCCTTTGAAAATACACTTTTGGTCATAGAATCGAAAAAGATTTAGCAAAAGGTTAGGAGCATTTCCAGATAAGAGGTGGGGTACGTTCTTGCACTGGGTTTGTGTGATGGGGAGGAAGAAGCTGGCTCCCTCTTTGGGTAGGCACTTGACCTTTGATCATATCATGTGCATGGAGTTCTCAGAACTCCCAATTCGGGAAGGTTGCCCAAGGAATGCAACCACAGAGGCCTGGAAATGGAGCAAAGACATAAGCTTTGGATTCATACCTCTTAGCTACCGCAGGGTGGAGAATCTCTTTTCACTCATCATGACAGGGACAAGTGGATAGCTGATCATTAAAGTGACATGGCTTCTCTAAACATTTTATTTCATTTTATTTCAAATCCAGACATAAATCATTTGCTAAAGGTCCACATCTTTCTTTTAGGATGGCTCTTCTGGTAGAGTTTCCCATCAGAGTTCTTACAAAAATCTGAATTTTGGATTCTTTTAAAGTCAAAACAGTAAGGACGAGGTCATATCAGTGCCAAACCTTTCTAGATTTTTTTTTTTAAGATTTATTTATTTACTTTAGAGCGAGATCGGAGGAAGAGGGAGAGGGAGAGAAAATCCTCAAGTAGACTCCCTGCTGAGCACAGAGCCTGACGTGGGGCTCAATCCCAGGACTCCTAAGAGCCGAAATCAAGTCAGACGCTCAACCGACAGCCACCCAGGCGCCCCAAAAAGCTTTCTAGGTTTTTAAGATTTCTTTCTTCAATCATACATTAGTCTCATTCACACTTAGTTATTCACTAGCAGTATTTTTTGTGAGTTGCCTTTGTTGAGTCTTTCCAAAGGGTCAACTAGGACCACTCTTTTTTCTTTGCATACTGTTTGTTTTCTATACTCAGTAAGTGTAACTGACATAAATGAGCCTGAGAGTAAACATAGCTGACTGGCCATTGGTAATAAGCATAAAACACACGTGGGGAAGAAGAATGAGGGGTGACTAGATACTGGTGGCTGAAGGCTCCTTGGCTGTGCTCAGGCTGTGCAAGCTGTGGTTTGTAGGAGTCTTTGGCGAGGCAGTTAGGTGAAAGGTGGTTGAGGGAGCTTCTGTATATAATGAGGAGGAAGGGAAACAGCCCAGCCTGGGTCAGTATGCCCGTCTGCACCTGGGTCAGTACATCCATTTGGGAATGTTCCAAGGGGCTTCAAATGCATATCTGCAGAAAAATTGGTGACTTTCACTTTGGTTTCCCCTCCTCCATTCAACCACTGTACTTTTGTACTTAAGAAAATATCTGTTGAGGGCGCCTGGGTGGCTCAGATGGTTAAGCGATGGCCTTTGACTCAGGTCATGATCGCAGGGTCTTGGAATCAAGTCCTGAATCAGGCTTCCTGCACTTTGGGGAGCCTGCTTCTCCCTCTGCCTCTCTCTCTCTCTGTCTCTCATGAATAAAAAAAAAAAAAAAATACCTGTTGAGTTGAAAGCAGAAGTCCTTTCTCCCTCTTCCATCTGTAAATGGCAAGAGCTTTATTTTGTTTGGCAAGTTTGGAGTGTGGGATGTTCTGTTTTGTTGTTGTCATTGTTGGATTTAGGTTTGGGCTTTTCGTCTTTAATTTTAAGACTCTCTAGTTTGAACCCTGTGAAATGCTGCCTATGAAACCCCCTGCAAAGAGGCCAGCAGCAGCTGAGAACCACATGGTGAGCCATGAGCCTTAAGTGCCGCGGGTGTGAAGCCCTCCCTTCAGGTCCTTCGATGGTTCCCCTCCCCACCCTCGCGAGGGTCCAGGGGGCTCTGCCTTCCGTGACGCGCTGTTGCGTTATTAGTGAAATAATAACCCCGTGGTCCTCTTGACTCTCCAGATCCTGGCCCTGGGTCTTCACCACTGCTTCTGTGACTTGGGCCAAGTACCAGGAGCATAGTCCAAGGGCACTTTGCTCAGCAGCTGCTGGCCAGGTCAGCCTTTGCTGGTTCCTTCTGAGCGAGCACACCCTGAAACAGGTGAGCAGCAGGAACCAGCAGGCTGCTCTGGGGGAGGTGCACTTGAGATTCTTCTCCACATCTTTTTTTTTTTTAAGCCCTCCTGCTCCCTCTCCAAGGATTGGAGTCTGATTCTTTCCCATAAGAACAGCTGAATCGTTTGGGAGGCAGCTCAGATGAAGGTGACATCAACGGTCTTGCAGCCAGAGGCTGCTTCACAGTCCCTCATGCAACCATAGCTTTTGCTCCTTTCATGGTCCTTGTGCTTTTAGCTGGAGACCCCCAGGTTTTGCCATTTTTTTTCCTCACTGATTAGTCATTTAAAGGTGCTAAAAGTAAAAACTGTCATTCTGGGATTACCCCTCAGATTCTTCCTACCACACAGGGAAGAGGTCTAAATATGGAGGCCTTGTGCTTGTCCTGCTGGTTCTTAAAAATTGTGCAGGCAGAGCCAGTCTTAAAGTGGGCACGAGTGCTGCCAGCATGGCGGGTGCCAGGGGCTGAGCTGACCCTCGCAGGGACGTAGGACTCTGAGGCCCCGTTTGTGATCCCAAGCTGTGTTCAGTCAGGAGAGACAAAAAAGTCATTCTCGAAATGGAGAATACGGAGCTGTCCCAGGCAGTCTATGGGGCGTGAGGCATAGGTTTGTGTGCAGCCAGAAATGAAATCCGTCAGTGCTGCAAATAGAGGGCCATGCCGGGGATGGGTTTTGCTAAGAGTGGCCTCTGAAGCTCAAGAGTGTCAGCTGTCATGTCTGAACGGTAACCTCAGTTGCCTTCTCTTATCAGAGCGTGCTTTGTTGGGAAATTCTAGGAAATTATGGCACTAACTTGGCAGGTGGTTTTGCTGTTCAGGGGCTCCAGGTCCCGGCACACAGATGTCCAGAGTTAAAATGGGAGCAGCGGCTGAGACTTGATGGGCCGCCTGCTTTACTTGCTCCCTCCCTTTATGGAGGAAGTACCTCACCACTGGCTGCCAAGTTGGCTGTAGGAGGGAAACACATGTAAGATTTTAGTGAATCTCACTTTTTTCCCTTTAAAAAAAACCCAGTTTTGTAGAGGCATAATTGACATCCAGTAGACCGCTCATGTTTAGTGGGTACAATTTCATAAGTTTTGATATGTTTCTTTGTTATGCTTTGAAACCTCCTCTTTCTATCCCCAGCAACCCCCTGGCCTGCTTTTCTGTCAGCAGAGTTTACATTTTCTAAAATTTTATATATATGGAATTGTACAGTGTATAGACCAGTGTCTGGCTTTTTTTGCTCAGCATAATTGAGATTATTATGTTGTTCCATGTTATCAGTAGTTCATTCTTTTTTATTGCTGAATAGTTATCTATTGTATGGATGTACTTGTTTACCCATTCACCAGTTGGCAGATGTTTGGGTTGTTTCAGTTTTTGGCTATTCCAAGTGAGTCTGCTATGAACATCTTTATATGTCTTTTTGTATGGCTGTCGTTTCTCCTGGGTATTTATCCAGGATAAATGGAATGGTCAGATCATATGGGAGGTATATGTTTAACTTAGATGGCCAACTGTTTTCCAGAGTGACCATTCCTTTCTATATTCCCTTCAGCAGTGTGTAAGAATTCCAGTTCCTCCACATCCTTACCCCAGTGTATGATATGATCAGTCTTTTTAGTTGTAGCCATTCTAATAAGTAGTAGTTTTATCTCCTCGTGGTTTTAATATTCATTTTTATAATGACTAATCATGTTGAGCATCTTTTCACGTGCTTACTTGCCACTTGTATTTTTTTTTTTCAGTGAAGTATCTGTTCAAATCTTTCGCCCTTTTTTAATTGAGCTATTTGTTTTCTTATCGTTGAGTTTTGTGAGCTCTTTATATATTCTGGATACAAAGTTCTTTATCAGACATGTGCTTTGCAAAGATTTTCTCCTAGTCTGTGGTTTGAGTTTTCATTCTCTTAAAAAAAAGGGCAGAAGTTTTTAGTTTTGATGAAGTTCAGTTTATCCTTTTATGGATTGTGCTTTTTGGCCTCATATCTTAAGAAATCTTTGCCTAACCCACAGTCACAGAGATTATTTCCCTGTGTTTTCTTCTAGAAGTTTTATAGGTTTACGTTTACGCTTAGGTCTATTATCCATTTTGGGTTGATATTTCATTATGATGTGAAGTATAGGTCCAAGGTTTTTCTTTTTGCCTGTGGGTATCCAGGTCCAGCCCAATGTAGTTTTCGTGTCTGGAAGTTTGGTTTGACTCTTACTGTCCTTACATCTCTGTCAGTTTCGGGTGGTTTCAGTTGATTGATCAATCTCCTCATTGTGGGTCGTGTTTTCCCTCCTGTTTGCATGCTTGGTAATTTTGGATGCTTGACGTTGTGAATTTTACCTTTTTGGGGTGTTGGATATTTTTATTCCTATAAATCTTCTTGAGCTTTGTACTGGGAAACACTTAAGTTACTTGGAAACAGTTTGATCCTTTTGTGTCTTGCTTTAATGATTTGTTACGGGGGTCTGGAGCAGTGTTCAGTTTGGGGCTGATTATTCCCCACTACTGAGATGAGACTTCTGGGTATCCTACCCAGTGCCTCATAAACCAGGATTTTCTCCAGTCTGCCTCGGGGAGCAGTCATTGATGCCACCTCTGTAAGCGCTGGGCACTGTTCTTTCCAATTTGGGGTAGTTCTTTTCCTGACCTTAAGTAATTTCCTCAAACACACGCACTGATTAGAATTCTGCTGAAAACTCAAGAGGGACCCTCTGCAAATCTCTAGGGATTTCACTCTACACCTCTCTCCTTCCTGGTTTGTGTCCTTTGGACTCGGAGCTGCCTTGAGCTCCATCCAGGTTCCTCTCCCTGGAAACGCCCAAGGGTATTAGCTGGGCAGTCCACGGGTTTGCCTTTTTAGTTTCCCTTCAGGGATTACTCTCCTTTATTGCTGTGTCCCGTGTTTTAAAAACCACATTTTAGCTATTGTCTGTGTTGCTTCTCTGTCTCTCGCTCTCTTTTTATGTGGGGGTTTTGTTTGTGTTTTATTTGGTGCTTTTTTATTTTTTGTTTTTGCCTTTTCTGGAGCCAGGCCCCACTACCCACTGACTCTGACCATGGGTAGGTTAACTAAGCCTTGGAGTTGGTTTCCTTATTTTTGTTTTAAGCAGGCTCGGGTGGGTGGATGGAAGGGCTTTCTGCCTGGTCAAAGGATTCTGAGACTCCAGACTGCTCGTTGCCTACTCTCACCCTTAATGCAGGGTTCGAGTAGGACGGGTTCAGTGTGTGCAGTAGAGCTCAGAAGGGACGGACTACCGTGAGGGTTTTGGAGGGCGGACATCTATTTTTCTCCCAGCTGCTCATTTATAGGAAACTACTCAAGTCCTGCCATTTGTCATTTCTTCTATCAGCCATGATTGTATTCTGGGGAAGAGATGGGCTCCGTGGACACCCCAGCTTGCTAGTTCTGGGGCCCCAGTTCCTGGCCCTGCACTGACTTGGCAGGGGTGGATCCCCACCCTCCTGTCTACCTCTCAGTCCTCAACCCCCAGCTCCAGACTTCAGGCGGCAGCAGCACCCACTCTGCTCAAGACATCTATCTGCCTTCCTGCTCTGTTAGGACAGCAGTTCCTGTCCCCGCCATTGCCCATTTCCTATTTTGTCAAAGTTCAGCTAGTCTGGTGGCTCTGATAAAGCTCTCAATTGATCTCTGCTTCCCCATCCCACTTACAAGGGTTGACATTGTTTTTTACGTTGGGGTTTATGTTAGGATTTCCCTCCTTCTCTGAAAACATCCGAACACAACAGAATTCTGTGTTTTGCTGGGTCTTCTGAGTGATACTTAGAACGATCATGGGCACCCACCCTCAGCCTCCAATGAAATCTGCCTTGCGTTAGTTGTAGGTCAATAGCTGGCTTACCCCCTCCAGTCTGGGATGGTGGTTTGACAGTTCAGGACCTCAGTGACGGCTATCTCATTGGCTGACTCTGGCTTCCAGAGAAACCCCTGCGATGGTCCTTTTTGAACGAGGAGTGGCAGGTATCTGTTCCTCTCGTGGCCTCTCCGTCTCTGGAAGTCCCCCTTTTGGTAGAGGCTTCCACTGTGGTTTGTCTGGCTTCTGGGACACTGGAGTAGTTGAATGAACATGGCTTTGGGATTGACTGCTTTGGCAGGTTGCTTCACAACACTTCCCTCTGCCTCACTTCCTTCCTCTGTGAAATGGGGGCAGTGCTGGGGGAGGATTGAGTAGGTTCATGTATGATGGAAATTCGTGTCGGGAGCGTGGACACTTCCCCATTCGCAGGCCAGGGCAGACAGCTGCCTGCCTCTGGTGGTCAGCTTACTGCTTGGAGTTGGGAAGAACATTCACAGCCCCTGGGGAGGGGACTATCCCAACTCCGTAGAGGCCCACTGAGGATGCAGGAAATCCTCCCTGGACACCGCACTTCCTCCTCAGGCCCCCGGCAGCCCTGCCAGGCCCTTCAGCGCCGGCGTCCGGGATGGGCACTCTGCTGCCGGTTTCTGACTCGCCTCATGTCATCACTCCTTGTTGCTCATGTTACCACTGCCCTTTTTCACAGGGATGCTTGAAGATGGAAAGAAATTTGATTCCTCCCGGGACAGAAACAAGCCCTTTAAGTTTATGCTAGGCAAGCAGGAGGTGATCCGAGGCTGGGAAGAAGGGGTTGCCCAGGTATGCTCTCGTTTGTTTTGTTTTGTTTCCTAGTGTCTACCTTTTAAACGATGCTTCAGGGTAGGACATTCATATGGTTCAAAAATCAAAAAAAAAGGTGTGAGTGGAAAATTTATTTCACTTCCATCCCACCCCATCTTGCCAGTCCCCTCACCCCCAGCAACTCATGGTATTTTTTTTGGTAGAGTTTCCTTAAGCATTGTACGAAAACATACTTTTTCTCTTTTTTTGCTGTAGACACACACAGTGTTCTGCACTTTGCTTTTTCATTTAATCTTTCACACTGTATATATCCGGACATAAAAGAGGAGGAAGCTCTCTTCCCACTTTAGGTGGGTGTATTTTATTTATTTGATCAGTACAGTACCCTGTTGATGGTCATTTCCAGTATTGTGCTATTATAAACAATGCTGCAGTGATTAATCTCGTGTGGACTTAATTTTACATTGTGTCAGTGTTGCCGTAGGCAGATTCTCAGAAGGGGGGGTGAGTGGTTCACTGGCTGTGTGCACTGTATTTTGACCTCGTGCCAAGTTGCCATCCGTAGGGATGACACTGAGCCGCCACCCGTGGGCTGGGAGGGTGCCTGTCTCCTCCCAGCCCCGCCAGCAGTGTGTCGTTCAACTTTTGGATTCAGGACAGTACAATGAGTGAGAAACGTTATCTTGGTGTGGTTTTAATTTGCGTTTGTCTTATTATTGGCCATGTTGTGTCAGACCCCTTCTGAGAGGCCATACTCATGGAGTCATTTTGTTTGTCTTGAGTCTGTTTCCTCAGCCCTCCCTCCCCATTTGTGTAAACAGCTTTTGTTCTGCCGACACGACAGAATTCCCAGTGGACAACAGGGGACTCAGGGGTGCCAAATTTCAGTTGGGTGCTAGCCTTCCATCAAGCTCAGCAGGTTTTTTCCCAGCACTAACCAGGTTCCAGCGTCCTGAGACTCAGGGAGCTTTAGAGTCAGCCCTGCGTAATGGGTAATTCGTCTGTTTCCCTCTCATGGAAGAGAATTGAGATGTAACCAAAGTGGAGAGAAAGATGGCTTTCTCTTTTCCAGAATACACATCGCTCTACTTCCTCTATAAACCATCACTGAGTTATCTCCAAGTGAACTGCTCAACTTGCAGAAACTTTAAGCCATCCCGCTCCCAAGGGTCTAGATTTCTGTTCCTGCAGAGTACAGGATTCGCAGTGCAAGAATGAAGGAGAGGATCTTTGTGGTTCACTTCCCTTTGGAAACCTCTGTCCCTGCTGCCCGCGTCTGGCTGGCTCTGGGTCTGTAGCCCATCCCCCACGACCGTGCCAGCCATTGTCCACACCACAGCCATCTTCTGTGGCTCTTCCGGCACTGGAATAATAACTGTGTTGTGTTCCAAGAGCCATGACTGCCACGGAGATAGCGTTATCAGCCTGTTTGACATTCCAGGCTTGGCGAGGCCTGACTGGGTGTTGGGGAGATGCCCAGTCTCCTCCCGGACCCACTGTGCTTGGGGGTCAGTCACAGGCCTGTCACTTGTGAGAAGTCTGGGTGGTCTGAGACCTGCACAGAGCATCTTTGAAACTCCACAGGATATTTCTTTGAGTTAAAAGCACAGGAAGAAGGGTGCGGGGGGGTTGTCTTATGCCCCTTTTCCCTTTCTTTTGATATTGTTGTTTTGCTCTTAACGTGTTTACAAGTACGCGGGCCTGCCACAGGTACTGTTTGGGCAGCTTGCTTTTTTCCCCTCTGTGTCTTCACCATCTTTCCGTGCTCTTAAGGCCACTGTGTTCTTTCTAGTGGCTGACCCCTGGTGCGGATGGGTCTGTGAAACCGCCCCCCTTCAAATGGGCATTTGGGTTGTTAGCAGAAGATTCTGGAAGTGGAATTGCTGGGTAAAAGGACATGACTGTTTTGAATTTCATTAGATTAAGCCATATGCTTTTAACTGCCCTTACCACCCTGGTCCAGCATGTCCCGGTTTCCCAAAGGAGACGTGAGGAGCACGGGTTCTGAGTCACATTCGAGTCTGAGCGCAGCCGACAGCTTCATCTTAGTCTCTGTCTCTGGGGCCGGGTCAGAGAGCCAGGAGCCCCTGTCGGGAGGCTGAGCAGAGAGTACTGAAAGGATGGACATACAGCGGAGAGCCTGCTCACCGTTCAGAAAATATATATTGAAACTTATTTATATATTTGATTAGGAAATGAAAAAGTACAAACGTATTTTTAAAAAGTGAAAAATTTCCCTCCACCCTGGCCACTGTACTCTGTTCTCCCCATGGAAAAATGCTGGTATTATTTGTGTCCTTCCAAAGATGTTTTCTGTTCATAGAGGTAAGGTACAAATATACAAATATTTCCCTCTTTTGCCTACTATACATGCTACTTTATAAAATGTCTTTTTTAAAGTTTTTCTGTATGAGTTTAAGTATAAAATATAGAAAGTACAGAGAAGCAGACTACCCCAAATAGTACTTTCTGTGTACGTGTTTTCTTTTAAAGCAGAGTTTTGGTCAAAGTACTCCTTTTTTAAGAGCATAGATGCCACTCACCACGTGAAGGCCCAAGTGGCAGCCCTGGCACAGTGCTGGCTGCCCAGAGTCAGGTCAGCAAGGCCTGCGCAGAAAGGTGCATGTCATCTGTATTGGGCCCCTCAGAGCCAGATGCAGGGATCATGCAGCCTGATGGCCATCCTCCAGGTTCTGCACCAGGAGGTGCCCGGACCCCGGGCACCCACACGGTCCCTAGTGTGTCCGAGTCCCGTGATGCTGGCTAAGGGACACCCCAATAAACAGCCCTACTGCTAACAGAGACAGTTGGGAGTGCATCCACTTGAGTCTGTCTTTTTGTTCTTTTCACAGATGAGTGTGGGTCAGAGAGCCAAACTAACCATCTCCCCAGACTACGCCTATGGTGCTACTGGGCACCCAGGCATCATCCCGCCAAATGCCACTCTCGTCTTTGACGTGGAGCTTCTGAAACTGGAATGACAGGAATGGCGTCCTCCCTGAGCTCCCCATTCTTGGGTAAGGAAGTCTTTTCCTACCTTTGTGCCGCCCATGTTACACCCAGTGCTTGGTGGGTAGCAGAACCAAAAATGCCACGGCTTTCTTTTCCCCCTACATTCTTGCTCTCTTGGGTAGCATTTCAGTTTTAGTTATTAGTATACACCTTGAATGCAAAAGTTTGTCACCCTGTGGAAAGGGATGGCGTATGCTCTCCAACAAACTCACTGGGATGGGGCAGCTGATAGTAGCTGTTTAAATGAAGGATGTTTTAATATTTAACTTAGAAACTAAAACTGAGTTGGGAACCAGAAATGTGGCCAAATTATAATGCCAGCATTTTAGTTCTTTAGAAGGAAGACTGTTGAGGACTGCTTACCGTGTCCTAGTGCGTGCAGCCCCCTCGCCATGTAGAGCGAGGCCAGTGCCCGGGAGGGGGTGTGAGAGAGGCACTGTCCCCCTGGGCCGGCTGCCTCGGGGCCAAGCCCGGGATACTGGAGCACACAGGCCCGCTTACTTTCTGTGGCTGGAAAGGTGAGGCCGGGGGATGCTTGTGAAGCACAGCGGGGCTCTCAGTCCTAAGAAGGGATCTGAAGAGTTGATCAGCCTTCCTGTGTAACAGGTGAGGGAACTTAGGTCCAGAGAGAAAGACCTTACTCGGGGTCACTTCCAGGCAGTGGCAGACTAGGACCGGAACCCCTCTCCTGCTTCTCCTTCCTGGACTTGTTTTCCTTCCATTTACCCTCCTCTCTAGGAAACCAAACTCAGTGTCTTAATGGCTCATAACTTTTCATGTGGGTATCAGAATCATAAAACACACGAATGCTGCCATCTTCTTTCCACTTGGCCCCAGAGCTCTAGGTTTGCCCCCCTCCTGGCCCTGGAACCAGAGGACCACAGCCAGGAGCTAGGTGAGAATGCTTTTGTTCAAAAGCTGTCACAAGTGGCTGCCAGCCTGTCTCTTATGGTCTAACCTTGTCCTGCCGTGGACTTCTTTAAGTACAAGGGCTTTTTAAATTCTTAGCTATTTTCTCTCTGTGTGGTTTGAGCCCTACATACCTGGGTCAGGTTTGGCGACCCTGGCTTCTCTACTTGTCATTCTCACCTAGAGGGAACTCTTAACATTTTACAGAGCCTCTGTTTGCCTGAAGGTCTACACTTAGTCCAAACCCTCTTTTCCTGTTCTTTGAGAGCTGAACCCTTTTTGTACTGTAATACTGTACTGTAAATAGTACTGTACATAAAAGTATTTGAAGGGAGCCTTGGAATTACGCTGATTTGGGTACAGGCATTCTGTAAATCTGGTAGGATGAAGGGCGAGAGGGCTACGAGTCACCCTGGCCTAAGCCTCCCCCCACACCACCAAAGAACATCTCAGAGCTCTTGCACAGGTCTTAAAGGAAAGCCCAAGAGCACACCTAGAAAGTTGTAGGTTTGAGTAAATGAATAAAGACCACAGACACTTCCTAAATCTCTTCAACCTGAGGGATGTACCAACTTAGTGCTGCGCACACGAAAGTCACATAGGAAGCCTATTCGAAGACTCTCCTGATGCCCGGGCCACACCTTGGACCAGTTAACCACAATTACTGGGAGTGGGAGCCAAGCATGACACGTTTCTAAAGCCCCCAAGTGATTCCTATGTGCAGCCAAGTTGGGAGACCCAGTGATAATGGGGAACTGTTCCGGCTCTCCTCAGCAAGGTAGTGTCACCTTAGGTTTAAAAAAACACTACCAATTTAGGCAGGAAGGAGACTGCTCACCTGGGAAGCCAGTCCAAGCCCAGCAGGCTCTCCCTAGCTGGAGCAGAAGTGGCTGGTTCCAGGTGAGACCTTGCAGCTCCTGGGGAAGGGACTTGATGTGGCAGACAGCCCGCGTCTGTCCCCACCGCACACACAGAGCATCGTGTTGCTGGGACTGACAGATTTTCTGTTCCCCACAGATGTGCCGTGGAGGGATGTGGCGCCTCCAGACGCGCACGCGCGAATCCGTACGGAGCTTTTCCTGATGTTCCACTACACTCTTTGTATAAACATCGGCCCCGACTGAATGTGTTCTGTCACCCGGCTTTGCTCTTTCCCTTTCTCCTCGTATGTGTGTTGACCTAAACTATATGCCATAAACCTCAAGTTACTCATTTTATTTCGTTTTTGTTTTGGGGTGAAGGTTCGGTTTCATTCTTTTGGATCTAGGTTTCCACTTAAGAATTAGTCAAGTATTAACAGCACAAGTAATGGGTTAACTTTAGGATAGGAATTGGTGTGGGGGGGTGGGATGCAAGAATCTTTATTTTATTTTATTTTTTTGGATGAAATTTGTATCTATGATATATTAAACATTCTCGCTGCTTCGCTGCAAAGCCATAGCAGGTTTGAGGTGCTCTCGGGGGCCGGATTACTCTCCCAGCTGAGAGATGTCCTTGGGTTGAATTAAAAGCCCTGCCTAAAACGGAAGCGGGGCGGGGAGAGCCTCTGCCTGCACTGCCCCGCCTCAGCCTCCCCTTAAAGCCTCTGCCTTTCGAAAGCAGATGCTCTCACTGCGATGTAGGACACTACAGGTTCCTGTCCCCAGGCCAGCAGGGGCCTCCGAAGCCTTCTTCGCGGCCTGGCGTTTTGGTTTGTTTTTTTCCATCCTGTGGTTTTTCTAACGGATATTCAGGACTTTTTGTAATCGCATAGCTATCCAAGCTCCACTTCCCAAATTTTAAGAATTTTAATCGAAAGTTTAAATTGAAGGTGCTGTTTGTAGACACTTAACACCCGATGAAAGCCCAGCCATCATGACAAACCCTTGAGTGTTGTCTTGAGAAAATGATGCTGGTCATCACAGCTTCAGCATCTCCTGGTTTTTGATGTTCGGCTCCCCCTGCTCTTATCGGAGTTTCCTGGCTTTTCCTCCTCTCCCTCTCACCCCTTTGCTGTCCTGTGTAGTGATTTGGTGAGAGAGATTTTTGCTGCCTACCCCCCACCCCCACCTCCCCGCACTACGTATGAGTTTCAAGTTTTATTATTGCAATAAAAGTGCTTTATGCTGGCTTTTCTCAGCTCCGTGTGATGGTGATTACTTTCAGGTGCCTCCTGGGCCATTTGGTACGGGGGGTGGGGTAGGGGCCCTGCCGATGGGGATGTCATGTTGGAGATTGCGGCTTGGCGAAAGAACTGTAGCAGGAACATCCTTCCCTGTGGGCCCCTCTGGGGGGTGGGGTGGGGTTATAGGTTTGCATCTTCACTGGTGGAAGAACTGTCAAGGAGCCCCCCCGCTCCCCCATCATCAGATGTTTTTTTAAATATGTGTTCTGGGTAGAGCGTTCTGCTGGGTTCTCTGGAGTTACCAAGAAGTGGGAGATGCAAGCAGCTCTCAGGAAATGAGCTACCACCCAGCTGGAGAGGTGCTGCAGCAAATTGATGGAGGGTTATGAAGGGAAGATTGGGGTTTTAAATCAGTGTTCCTTGGTGACATTGGTGTAAAAGTTCTTTGTCGTGTGGGCAGGCTAGGTGGTTCCAGTAGCTTCTCTGGCCCCCACCCTGTGTGTGCTAGTAATACTCCCCTCCTCCCTTGTGATGGAGACCATCAGTAATACTCCCGCACCTGTCGAAACACAGTCCATCCCTTTATTAATTTTATTTAAGTCACTGGAGCCATATTTCAGGGTCATGGCTTGTTTTTTTGCAAAACTCCCATATAAAAATTGTCAAACAACGATTGAAAGATTTTTATAGTGAACACTTGTACACCCACCACCTAGATTCTACCGTAAACATGTTATTGTACCTATTTATCACATATTTATCCATCCCTCTATGAATCCATCCTTTTATATCACATTTCAGAATGTCAGACATACTGCAATTCCCTCTAAATACATATTAGAATTCCGTATTTGTTTATATTCTTGTACCCTACAACATTGTCAAGATACAGACTATGACCACCATCTCAGAAAATTCCTTTATGCCCTTTCTCAGTCCCCACTCTACCCCCAGAGGCAACATCCGTTTTATTTTCCTACTCTAGTATTGCCTGTTACTTCTGAATTAAATTTAAATGAGATCCTGTACTAGGTGCTCTTGCATTCAGCACTCAGTGTGATGAGACCTTCACTCAGAAACACAGGGATGCTGTTAGTTCGCACTGAACTTAAAGTTAGGACTGTGACTAGTTACAAGGTGAAAGGGACTTTGCAGATGTGATTATGCTCTGAACCCTAAGGTGGGGAGATTATCATGGTTTGTGTGGGTGGGTCCAGTATAATCACAAGAGTCCTTAGGAGTCCGAGGAAAAACATCTGAAGATGCCTTGCTTGCTGGCTTTGAGGATGGAAGAAGAGACTAGAAGCCAAGAACTGTGGTGGCCTCTCAAAGCTGGAAAACACAAGGAAACTTCTCTCCCCTGGGGCCCACTGAGACCCATTTTGGACTTCTAATCAATCTCCAGAACTAAGATGATAAATGTGTGTCGTTTTTAAGCCACTAACTTTGTGGTAATTTGTTACAGCAACAAGGGGAAACTAATACGGAGCCTTTGTTTCTCTCTCTTTTTTTTTTTTTTTAAAGATTTTTAAGGGGCACCTGGGCGGCTCAGTTGGTTAAGCGTCTGACTCTTGATTTCAGCTCAGGTCATGATCTTAGGGTCCTGGGATTGAGCCCCGCATTGGGCTCTGTGCTCAGCGTGGAGCGTGTATCAGATTCTCCCTCGGGCGCCTGGGTGGCTCAGTTGGTTAAGCGACTGCCTTCGGCTCAGGTCATGATCCTGGAGTCCCGGGATCGAGTCCCGCATCGGGCTCCCTGCTCGGCAGGGAGTCTGTTTCTCCTTCTGACCCTCCTCCTTCTCATGCTCTCTGTCTCTCATTCTCTCTCTCGCAAATAAATAAATAAAATCTTTAAAAAAAAAAAAGATTCTCCCTCTCCCCCTGCCCCTCCCCCCGCTCGCTCATGCTCTCTCTGTGTCACTCAAATAAATAAAATCTTAAAAAAGATTTTTAGTTAATCTTTACATCCATCATGGGGCTCTAACTCACAACCATGAGATCAAGAGTTGCATGCTGTACCTACTGAGCCAGCCAGGTGGCTCCTCTCTTAGTTTCAATGTGTAACAGTTTTTTGTTTGTTTGTTTTAAGATTTATTTATTTATTCTAGAGAGAGCACAAGCGGGAGAGGGAGAGAGAATCTCTAGCAGATTCCACACTGAGCGCGGGGCTTGATGCGGGGCTTGATCCCACAACCCTGAGATCACAACCTGAGCCCAAAATGAAGAATCCAACGCTTAACCAACTGCGCCACCCGAGGCTCCCTGCTATATGTTCTTTATAACTATTTTGAAGAGGGCTGTAAGTAGGATCAAATGAATGTACTAAATTAACCACCTTGCTAAAGGATAATTTTTGTTTTTAAAAAGTAAAATCATGACTCAAATACAAAATGAACATGTTAAAGATTTTATTTAACTTGTTCATTAATGAGAGAACAAGTAAGATGTTTTAATTCAAAGGAGAATCCAGAGAAAACATAATAATATAATTAGCCCAGTAGGAATGCTGAAAAATTTGCTTAGTAGGATACACAACTGGCAGAATTGGCCAATATCTACAGAGTAATAATCAGTTACACTTAGGACTTTACAGGGTGCGGTTTGCCTATGTATGGACAAGAATCACCTGCATGATCTGTTTCCTTCAATCTACATCATTATAAAGTAGCTTAAAGAGTATGTGGGCGAGATAAAACACTCTGTTAAGTGCGGGCGGGTTGGGGGGACCTGTTTCAAAGTCTTTCACAGTGTTTCCTGATGCCCTGTTGTTGGGGATTTCCAATTCTTTGCTTTTATTAGAACAAAAAGCCAATACGTCTTTGCATGTGTTAATTTTTTTCTTTTCCTAGATACCTTGATTCTGTAGGAAAACATACTAGGAGGATTGTAGGGTCAAAAGAGATTTTGACTTTCAATTTACATTGCCAAGTTGTATGAACCTTTTCCCCCCACACACGGAAAACAAACCCCCTCCATGTCCCACTGCAGAAAATACCACTTCTATGGGCTCTTAAAAAAAAACCCTCAAACTTTCTTTTCCAGATGCCCTCCCTTCCCCCACCCACCCACCCACTTTTCCCTTATGTTCATTAGCAAGAATGAAATCTGTGGAGGCTAGACCAGTTGAGGACTCTCTTCCCAGTACTGGGGAGGGGCTTAGACTCCTCTGAAGCCCAGAGCCCCGAGCCCCATAACAGACAGGGTCAGGGGTCTGTTAAAGAAGCAGGGGTATCCTTGGGTGTGCCTAGAACTGGTTTATATTTCTACTGACTATATTTTCACTGTTTTCCTTCTTGTTTTGTTTTTGAGAAGCATGGTGGTTATATTCACAGTCCTAGGATTCAGGAAAACTTCTGCTTCTGACCATTGCTAACTAAGGCTCAAACACTGAATTACCCTGTTTCTGAGGTTTTCCATTCATTGAATGGACTCGGGGTGGGGACCATGGGTGGTGGGTCAAAATTCAACTCTAAAATTATAATTATTTTAATTGAATGATCATATGAGAAACTTCCTGCAGGAAAGCAGCCACCCCCCACCCCCAATAACCATGATGACAGTTTGACTACAATTAAGCATCCTGTCGACCCCCGCTTGCTCCAGGAAATGGCTGGCCACAGAAAACTCTCCACCCTTTCCTCTTTTGAAATGTCCCCAAACTGCTCACTTGTCCCCTTGCAGCTAACCAAGGATTGCCAAATGTATTGGAAGACCCGTGAGTCTCCCTCACACCACTGATCCTACCCTTGTAGAATGGTTTTCGCTGAAACAGCATTTCCTTTTGACTCGATGAAATATACTGCCTGACACCTTTGAACCCCTGCTGAAACAAGGGTGGTGGCAGAAGGGTTCTCTTGCTGCAAGTTTATGAATAAACAAGCTTTGTTAATATTGTTTTGGACCTAGATTTCTTTTTGACCCGTGGGATGCGTGCCTGTAAGCATACTGCCCTTAACGCGAGCCAGCTTCCTGGATGTATGTGGGTTCACTTTGATTGACAGTGTTGGACTACAGTGGTCTCTTAGATGCCATAGTTTAGGGGTTCTCATTCAACCCTCTGATTAAATTCAGTGAGTTAATGAGGGACAGCTGACACCAAAATGGGTTAAAATGAAAATACCGAGGGCAGCCCTCCCCTGGCTTCTGCCCGAGTGTGGCCTGATGAGTTCCTCTGAGTTCCCTGAGTCCCGTGCATGCACGGGGCAGATTGAAGACCGACCCATCAGAGGCGGGGCTTGCTGCAGCAGCTCTCCCGCAAGGCACCCAGGAAAGCAGCTGTCAGCTTTATTAGGAAGGTAGAAATATTTGCCAGTGGGTATGTAGCATGGGTATGCGATTGGATCCGTGTGCTAATTACCGCTGTAGTTCGCCTATTTTAAAATTAATGGAAGGCAGTACATGCCCAAGATGTAGGGAAATAAACTCAGTTGACCACAGGGTATATTTATGGTATGCCAGCCCCGTGATTAATGCTTTTCTAGGTGTCAGGAGCAAATAACAGGATAGGACCAAGAAAGGCACTACCAGCAAGGACCTTAAATTCTAGTGGAGACCCAAAATGTGAATAAATAAATAATGTCAGGTATCCAAAGTATGAAGTGAAGTAGCCAAGTGCGGCTTGGGGGAAAACTGTTCCAGGTTGATGGAACAGCAAGTACAAAGGTTCAGGGTGGTGAGTTAGGGGTACTGGGAAGACGGTAAGGACCAATATAGGGAGAGCAGAAGTATGAAGGACAGGATTGGGCAGGAGCCAGGTAAGGCAGGGCATTAAATGTGACAGTACCGTGAGCATGATGATATCATTGGTGGATTTCAGCAGAGAGTGATGTCTATTTGTTTTTAAAAGATGTCTCTGGAGGGGCTCCTGGATGGCTCAGTTGGTTGGGTTTCTGACTCTTGGTTTTGGCTCAGGTCCTGATCTCATGGGTCATGGGATCAAGCCCTGTGTCAGGCTCCATGCTCTGAGAGGAGTCTGCTTGAGATTCTCTCTCTCTCTCCCCTTTCACACGCACACGCACACTCTCTCTCATTCTCCCTCTCTCAAATAAATCTTTAAAAAAAAAAAAAAAGATGTCTCTGGAAAGTGGAAAATAGACTGAAGGGGATCATGGTAGTTAGTCTCCAAAGATGGCCCCCAGTGATTGCTCCACTCCCCTTGAGTCTGGGCTGGCCTTGTGGCTGCTTTGACCTGTAGAAGACAGTAGAAGGAATGTTCTGGGACTTCCAAGCTCAGGCCTTAAGAGAATTCCCTGCCTCTTGGAACACTAGCTCTTGGGTCCAAGCTACACAGAGAGGCCACATGGAAGAGAATTGAAACCCACAGCCCAGAGTCCCAGCTGAGGACCCAGCAAAGATGAGTGAGCCACTTGGACATTCTGCCCACAAATGCCCACAGCCCCAGCAACATCACATGAATAGAGGAACGACCTCCCTCAGCTCAGGAAAACCAAAGAATTATGAGATTTAATAAATTGGTCTTTAGGTGGTTTATTTCCTAGCAATGGATAACTGAAATGGGGGCAAGGGTGGAAGCAGGACACCAGTGAGCTAGCTGTTGGGGTCATTTAGGCCAGAGATGATAGAGGCCTTGACCAGACTGGTAGAAGAAGTGAGGATAGTAAGTAGATTCAGGGTACACTTTATCAATGTAACTTTTATCCTGGACTGTGAGGGAAAAGTCAGTAGAAAAGCGGCAGCTCCTTGCCTGGCTCTCTTAACTCCAGACCACTCCTTAGAAACAACTATCTGAAACTCTTAGTTCTCTCTTTGACAGTGACCATCATTTTGCACCAATTGCTTATACCGGTTTGGTGGTGGTGGTGGTGAGGATTAAGAAACAAAATAAAGGGGCGCCTGGGTGGCTCTGTTGGTTAAGCATCTGACTCTTAGTTTTGGCTCAGGTCATGGTCTCATGGGTTGTGGGGATCAAATCCTGTGTCAGGCTCTGTGCTCAGTGGGGAGAGTCTGCTCAAAGAGTTTCTCCCTCTGCCCCTCCTCCCACTCTCTCTTACTCTCTGTCTCTCTAAACTAAATAAATCTTAAAAAGATTTAAGAATCTTTAAAAGAAAGAAAAATCATAATCTTTAAAATCTTAAAAAGAAAGAAAAGAAAAGAAGGGGGCACCTGTGTGGCTCTGTACGTTAAGCGGCAGACTCTTGATTTCAGCTTAGGTATGGTCTCGGGGCCTGGGGATCGAGTCCTGTATCAGGCTCCACGCTCAGCGGGGAGTCTGCGTGCGGATTCTCTCCCTCTCCCTCTGCCTCTCCCCACCCCATCCCTGTCAAATAAACAAATCTTTTTTAAAAATCTCAAAGATGGGGCACCTGGGTGGCTCAGTCGGTTAAGCATCTGCCTTTGGCTCAGGTCATGATCTCAGGGTCCTGGGATCAAGCCCCTCATCGGGCTCCCCGCTCTGCAGAGAGCCTGCTTCTCCCTCTCCCTCTACCTGCTACTCCCCCTGCTTGTGCTCTCTTTCTGTCAAATAAAGTTAAAAAAACAAACCTCGAAGACATAAAGACAAAAGAAATGATTAATAGATGTGACCATAAAAAAACAAAACTGTATGCAGAAAGACAGCATAACCAAAAGATAAGCCATAATGAAGAGAAAATATTTGCAAAATTTTAAAATCTCATACCCTAAATATATAATATACAATTATAATAAAAATACAAAATAAATACATAAAATAAATAATATAGAAACAATTCTAAAGAAAATGACAATCTAATAGGAGACACCATTAAGCTGCTCTAAGAATTTCACATTAGATTGCTCTGTCTTGATGCCTCACTTTTAGCTATCTTCTCGTGTGGCCTCATTCTCCAGTGGATGTGCCCCACCTTCACAACTTGGTGTCAGTTCCATAGTGGGCTCTGATCCAGAAGATGAGAGGAGATACTTCAAGGCTTCTTTAAAGCCTTGGCTGTGGAACTCACACAGTATCACTTCTGCCATGTTCTGTTGGTTAAAACAAGTCACTCAGCCAGCGCAGACTCAAGGGGATGAAGAAATAAACTCCTCTCACTGGGAGGAACGGCAAGTCACATCCCAAAGGGGTATGGTAAAAGGGAGTTGTGATTCACTGGGGACCATTACTATAATACTCTACCACGTGATATCCAAAAATGTCTTTCTTCTACCCTCACAATTGAGTGATAGTTTAGTTGAGAATATTATTGTAGATTGCTAATTATTTTCGCTAAGAATGAAGGCATTGCTGCACTATCTTCTAGTTTTTTGGTGTTGTTGAGGTGGGTGATGCCATTTTGATTTGTTTCTTTATATGTGATTGCTTTTATTCCTCTGAAATCTTCCAGGATCCTCTGCTTATCTATGGTATGATGAAATTTCATAATATGGCCTTGTGTGGGTCTTCTTTTTTTTCTTTTCTTCATCTCCTCCAGTTTTGCATTTACTATACTGGGCATTTAGAAGGTCACTGTAATCGGGAAATGTGTTCTTTAGTCTGAAAGTTTTTCTTGTATTATTTTTTTGATAGCTAAATTTTCCACAAATGTATTTTCTCACAAAACATATTAAAAGAGTAGCATTAGGGTGCCTGGGTGGCTCAGTCAGTTAAGTGTCCGACTCTTGATTTCGGCTCAGGTCATGACCTCAGGGTCATGAGATGGAGCCCTGTATCGGGCTCAGCGCTGAGCATGGAGCCTACTTAAGATTCTCTCTCTCCCTCTGTCCCTCCCCCGATGCTCTCTCTCTCGCCACTCTTTAAAAAAATAGAAAAGAAAAGAGTGTCATTATTTTACGTTTTTTGCAAAACACTTTAATGCCTGGCTTAATAGAAGACAGCTGAATTCTCACATCTACTTCTGTATTCCATCTGTTGCAATATGTTGTTTTGGTTGCAGTATATGAAGAAATTCTGACTAGGCACATTTTAAAAGGAGCTTGTGTCTGAACAGATAGTACAGAAACCAATATAACTAGAAACCTGGCAACCATCTATTTACCTTAAGACTTTGCTAAATGGGAAATATTCAGTCATCTTTTTTAAAAGAATATATCCAAACTTGCACTGGTAGAAAACAAAACTGGCTTTGTTTTTCTGTATAAAAGCCACTTGGCACCTTATTTGTGAGTATGAATGCAGAATTTTGTGAAGGCAGCAGTCAGAGAAATCATGTATCTACTTTGTAAATGTAACTAGCCAGGAGAGAATCTACAAGTTCAGGTCACCCCTTAGCTAGTGTGTCACTTGCCATCACAAAGTGAATCAGCTGCCTAGAGTACCAAATTTCTTCCACTGGGGATATGAGTGCATGGGTTGGACAGAAAACAGGGAACCTGAGGATGTGGATAAGAGTGTTTGGTGAGGTACCCAATTCATCACAAGCCACCAGGAATTCAACATGGAGGGATGGTGTTAGTTATGCTACACTGCGATCTGATAGTTATGTTTGCATAAAATGAAAAGCATGTCCACACCCCTATTACCAATTCAGGGGGCACAGCAATATAAGACCAAAGTTACAAGCCCCTAAAACTCCCTGCCAAGAGAATGACTGTTTTCATATACTTTGGTCTGAACATGGGATTAGTAAGTATATGACAGAGCAGATCAATGCAGGTAAATCCAGAAGAAACCATCTTTTTATTCTGAAACTGTATCCTACCCATGCCTTGAAGTAAGTACTAAGTGGTGCATCAAGCTTTTCCTCCCTTGGATCAAAGAGGAGGAGCTCTGAGAGCAAAAGCACAGCAGTGGTAGTGGCAGGAGCTACTGTGGTCCGTTCGCTCTTGGGATTTGCCAGGTAAGAGCAGAGGATGGTGACAATCCAAACAAAAGCATACACAAAAATATAATGGAATCCTACTTAGTGATGGAAAGGAATGAACTGCTGATACACCTGGTGATACAGATGAATCTCACAGGTACACTGAACAAAAGAAGGCAGAATTGTATTTAAACAAACAAACGACGTTCTGGAGTGCCTGGGTGGCTCAGTCGTTAAGCGTCTGCCTTCATCTCAGGTCATGATCCCGGGGTCCTGGCATCGAGCCCCGCATCGGGCTCCCTGCTCCGCGGGAAGCCTGCTTCTCCTTTTCCCACTCTCTCTGCTTGTGTTCCCTCTCTTGCTACCTCTGTCTTTCTCTCTCAAACAAATAAAATCTTTTTTAAAAAAATACAGTCTGTGTGATTTTATCTGAAACTCTATAGAAAAGACAAGTCTAATACATAGTGACATAGATCAGTGCTTGTCTGAGCCTGGGATGGTGGGGGAATTGCTTGGGAAGGGGCACAAGGGAACCTTCTGGGGAGATGGGAATGTTCTATATTTTGACTGTGGTTACATGGGTATATACCTTTGTTGAAACTCATGGAAATGTACACTTTAAATGGATGTGTTTTATTGCATGTAAATTCTACCTCAAAAAGTTGACTTTAAAAAAATACATGGGGCTTCCATTTCCAGACAAGATGAGTAAGTGGATCCCACCCTATTCCTTCCACTTACTACAACCAAAAACTTGACAAAAATATATGAAGCAACAGCCAGACTCCTCTGATGGTGGAAAAAAGGTGAACTGGCTAGATCACTTGGTTCTCAAGGGATGATATAGCTGGGAGTCCTCACAGGCTTTACTGCTTCCTAGATCCCAGCCTGGGCACCAGAGAAGGCCAAACCCAAAACCATCCCCAAAGCACAAAGTCCCAATGAAAGCCCACCTTCTGGGGTCAAAGGGCAGGGAGGGAGGGCAATGAAAGATAGACCTTTTGACCATGGTTGCTCTTCTCCGGGCAAACACCATGAAATAAGCCACAGCCATCCCTCTCCAGCAGGCTTTGGGGAGACTGTGGTGTGGAGCCTGTCCACCATCCCTGCTAGGTGGTGTGGAGCCAGTCCACCATCCCTGCTATGCACTACCATCTAGGTAGTCCTCTCTCTCCTTACCAGTGATGACTGTGATGTGGAGCTCTGTCAGTCAGCCCCACTCTGCACAAATGTGATCAGCGAGAGTCTCTCTCCCATCCTCATGGAGCGTGTGACAGCAAGGTGGAAGCTTGTTGCTACCCTTGCACTGCACTAAGCAAAGGTAACAAAGAGGCAGCTGGAGTGCGTGGGGAGGATTACAGAGAAGAGAGAGCTGCAAAAAGAGATTGCTCCAATTTGTGTCTGAAGTCCAGGTCACACCCACCCACAAGTGACCTATGTGTGAAACCCACCAGAATTAACATAGTAAAAGCTTTGAGAACAGAACTATGAAGTGGAACGCTGTACTGTTTCAGACTGGCTTCTGGGTAGCACACAGCAGGACAGACCAAAATAGTACTGATTTAAAACTAAACTGACATTCAAGCTCACAGACCACAAAAGTGCGCCATGATGTTCATTCTGAACTAGAACAAGTTGAATACATACTAATATAGTTTTAAAAAGGAACCAGTGACTCTTAATATAATACCCAAAAAGTCCAGGATAAAATCAAATATTATGTGTCATACCAAAAGCCAGAAGAAGGCTGAACTGGAATGAGAAAGGGCAACATGGCTGACATCTGGTGCCTGACTGGCTCAGTCAGTACAGTGAGTGACTCTTGATCTCAGGGCCATGAATTTGAGCCTCACATTGGGCATAGAGCTTACCTTAATTTAAAAAAAAAACCAACCCTCCCCCCAAAAAACTGATGCTAACATCAAGATGGCACAGATGTTGGGATTATCTGAAAAGGATTTTAAAGTAGCTATCCCCAAAAAAGAAGAAGAAAGAAAGGAAGAAAAAGAAAAGCTTCAGTGAGCAACCATGAATAGTCCTGAAACAGAAAAATAGATAATTTCAGCAAAGAAAAAGAAGATACAAAGAAAAACCAGATGGAAATTCTAAACCTGAAAAATACAGTAACAACAAACTTACTGGGTGGGTACTGTGGCCCATCAGAGATGACAGAGGAAAAGCAGTGACCTTGAAGATAAACCACTAAAAATTCTACAACCTGAACAAAGAAACAACAAATGAACAAAATGAACAGAACTTCAGGGGTCTATGAGAAAATACCAAAATAGAAGTATGTCACTGGAATCCCACAAGAAGAAGAGAAGGAGTGCAGTGCAGAAAATATACTTAAATAATAGCTGAAAGCTTCCCAAATTTGGCAAAAGACATAAAAGCCATTGACTGGGTAGCTTTTGGGCAGACCATACCCCAAAACCAGAAGGCCATTGCTAACTCCTGGAATTCTGGAATGAGACCCTTACGTCCATGTGGGCTACTCTCCCTGGGCTTAAAAAGCCAGAGAAGCCAGAGAGCTCTCCCTGCTTGTGCTCTCTTTCTCTCAAATAGATAAATAAAATCTTTTTAAAAATAATATATATTTAAAAAAAAAGTGTAACGTACACAAGACAGGAAAACTAGAAGAAGAAAGAGAAAGCAGAAGTAATGGTAATGGCAATTTTCCAAAATTAATGATAGACACCAGACCACAAATTCAGGAAGCTCAGAAAATACCAAGCAGAGCAAATACCAAAAATCTACACCTAAGCATATCATATTCAAATTTACAGGAAAATAGGGATGCCTGGCTGGCTCAGTCAGAAGAGCATGCAACTCTTGGTCTCAGGGTCGTGAGTTGAAGCTCCATGTTGGGTGTAGAGATTACTAAATAAAGTAAATAAACTTAAAAAAAAAAGAAAGAAAAGTCAAATTGCAGGAAAACAAAGACAAAGAGAAAATCTTGAAAGAAGCCAAAAGGGAACAAAATGCACCTTACCTATTGAGGAACAAGGATGAGAATTACATGAGACTTCTCATTAGAAACCATGCAAGCAAGAAGAGAGTGGAGTAAAATATTTAAAGTGTTGAAAGAAAAACACCAGCCTAGAATTCTGTATCCAGCAAAATTATCATTCAAAAGTGTAGGAGAAATAGTCTTAGACAAACAAAAACTGAAGGAATTTGTGGCCAGTAGACCTGCTTTGCAAGAAATATTAAAAGAAGTTCTTCACAGAGAAGTAAAATGATAATAGGTTGGAAACTCAGATTTATATAAATGAAGGTAAAATAAAATCTTTGTTGTTTGGGGTGCCTGGCTGGCTCAGTCAATAGAGCATGTGACTCTTGATCTCAGGGTCCTGAGTTTAAGCCCCATGTTGGGCATGGAGCCTAATTTAAAAAAAAAACACAAAAAAAACTTTGTTGTTTGTACACCTACCTAATCTTATAGATAACTCTTAGGTCAAAGTAATGATAACAACAACAAACTGGGTGATTATAGCATATGGGTAAGTGAAGGAAGTGACAGCAATGTTATAAGGGATGGGAGGGAGGGATTGGGGCTACTCTGTTACAAGACACTTGCACTAGGCAGGAAGTGGTATAGTGTTATTTGAAGTGTGCTTACATGCAGATAATCAAATCATTATGTTACATACCTGATACTAATATGTCAATTATACGTCAATTTTTAAAAAGTGGACTTAGATTAGTTGTAAGCATACATTGCACACTTTAGGGAAACCACTAACAATTTTTTTAAAGAAGTGATTGATATGCTAAAAGGAGAGAAAATGGAAACATATAAAATGAAAACTTGTCAGAGGGGAAGTTTTAAAAAAATCAAAGAACAAAGAAAAAGTGGAATGAATACAAAACAGTTACATAGAAATTAAATGAATCCAATTATATCAATAATTACTTTTTTTTTTTTAAGGATTTTATTTATTTATTTGACAGAGAGAGCCACAGCGAGAGAGGGAACACAAGCAGGGGGAGAGGGAGAAGCAGGCTTCCCGCTGAGCCCGGGATCATGACCTGAGCCGAAGGCAGGAGCTTACTGAGCCACCCTGGTGCCCCTCAATAATTACTTGAAATGTGAATGGTCTAAATACACCAATTAAAGGATCAATTGAAATCCCTTGTCACAGTGGATGAAAACAAGACTCAATGACATATTGTCTACAAGAAGCCCACTTTAACTTTATATAAAGACACAGATAGATACGAAGTGAAGGGCTGGAGAAGGATATACCATTGATAATCAAAGTAAAGCTGGAGTAGCTCCATTGATTACAGACAAAGCAGATTTCAGAACAAGGAAAATTATCAGGGGTTAAGAGGGGCATTACATAATAATAAAGGATGAAAATGAAAATCCTTAATTTGTAGGTGCTTAACAGCAGAGTGACAAAATATGCAAGGCAAAGACTGCTAGAACTGCAAGGAGAAATAGATGAATTCACTATTACCAACACCTCTCAATCAGTGATTCACAGATCCAGCAGGCAGAAAATCAGTAAGGATAGAGCTGAACTGAATAGCACCAAAGATCAATTAGATCTAATGGACATTTATGGAATACTTGACAGCAGCAGAATAGACATTCTTAGAAAGCTCATGTGGAGCATTCATCAAAACAGACCACATTCTGGGCCATAAAACACACCTGAACAAATCTGAAAGAATGGAAATCAAACAAGGTTTGCTCTTAGACCACAGTGGAAATCAGTAACAGAAAGATAGCTGGAAAATCTCAACATATTTGGAGATTAAGCAACATACTTTTAAATAATGCATGGATCAAAAAAGAAGTCTCAAGAAATTTACAAATATTTTGAGTTAAGTGAATATGAAATACAACATATTAAAATGTATATATCATATATATATATATATATATATATCAGAAAAGAAGGTCCGAAAGCAATAATCTAAGTTTCCACCTTAAGAAACTAGAGGTGTCCATCAACTGATGGATGGCTAAAGAAGATGTGGTATATACATATACAATAGACTATTACTCGGCAATCAAAAAGAATAAAATCTTGCCATTTGCAACAACATGGATGGAACTAGAAGATATTATGCTAAGCAAAAATAAGTCAGAGAAAGACAAATATGATCTTACTCATACGTGGAGTTTAAGAAACAAAATGGATGAATATAGGGGAATGGAAGATAAAATAAAATAGGATAAAAACAGAATGGGAGGCAAACAATAAGAGACTCTTAACTATAGAGAACAAACTGAGGGTTGCTGGAAGGGAGGTGGGCGGGGGATGGGCTAAATGGGGGGATGGGCATTAAGAAGGGCACTTGTGATGAACACTGGGTATTATATATAAGTGATGAATCACTAAATTCTACTCTGGAAACCAATACAACACTATATGTTAACTAACTTGAATTTAAATAAAAAATAAATAAAATAGAGACGGAAGAGCAATATAAGCAGAAGAAAAGAAGAAATAAAAAATTAAATCAGAAATCAATGAAATTGAAAACAGGAGATCAATAGAGATCCACAAAACCGAAACTTGTTCTTTGGGGGAAACAATCATTAAAATTCATAAGCCTCCCAAGCTAACCAAGAAAAAAAAGAAAACACAAATTACAAATATCATACATGGAGGAGGGGTCATTGAAAGGATAACAAAGGAATATTATGGGGGCGCCTGGGTGGCTCAGATGGTTAAGCATCTGCCTTCGGTTCAGGTCATGATCTCAGGGTCCTGGGATCGAGTCCCGCATCGGGCTCCCTGCTCCTTGGGAGCCTGCTTCTTCCTCTGCCTTTCTCTCTCGCTCTGTCTCTCATGAATAAAAAAAAAAAACAAAAAACAAAGGAATATTATGAACAGCTTTATGCCCATAAATTTGTTAACTTAGATGAAGTGGGCCAATTTCTTGAAAGACACAAACAACCAAAACTCACAAAAGGAGAAATAGATAATTTGAACAGGCCTATATTTATTAAAGAAATAGAGAAAAACCAGATTAAGACATTTATAAGAAAGGAATATTACAGACCAATATCTTTCATGAACGTAGATGCAAAAATACTCAAAAAATATTACAAAATCAAATCCAACAATGTATAAAAAGACTTATACACATGACCAAATAAGACTTCTTCTAGGTATGGAAATCTGATTCAACATTCAAAAACTAGTTAATGTAATCCATCATATTAACAGGCTGAAGGAGAAAAATCATGATCATATCAGTAGATACAGAAAAAGCATTTGACAAAATCCAACACTTATTCACGATAAAAATTCTCAACAACTTAGGAATAATAGGAACATTCTCAAACTTACTGATAAAGGGTGTTTACCATAATCCTATGGTTAGCATCATTCTCAATGGAGAGACACGGGATACTTTCCCCCTTAAATTAGGGACATGCGAAGGTACCTCCTCTCACCGCTCCTATTCAACATTGGACTGGAAGTCCTAGCTAATGCGATAAGAAAAGGAAAGATATACATGTTGGGGCAGGGATAAATAAAGCTATCTTTGCATAGAGGACATGACTGTCTATGTATAAAATCCCAAAGATTTGACCAAAAAAACTCTGGGAACTAGTAAGTGATTATAGGAAGGTCACAGGATATAAAGTTAGTATGTAAAAATCAATTGCTTTCCATTGCCAGCAATGAATAGTTGGAAACACAATACCATTTACATTAGAAGCAAAAATAACGAAATATGGAGGCATAAGTCCAACAAAATAGGTATAGGCTTTATATGAAGAAAATTATAAAACTCCAATGAAAAGAATCAAAGAAGATATAAATAAATGGAGAGAGAGTTCATGTGCGTGGATAGGAAGACTAAATATTTTTAAGATATCAATTCTCCCGAATTCCACTATAAATTCAACATAATCCCAATCAAAACCCAGCAAGTTTTTTTTCATATTAACAAATTGACTTTATAAATGAAAAGGCAAAAGGCCCAGAATGGCCAACACAATGCTGAAGAAGAATGAAGTCAGAGGATTCACACTACCTGACTTTAAGACTTACTATAGATCTACAGTATTCAAGACAGTGTGGCATTGGTGAAAGAATACACAGGTTGATCAGTGGAACAGAATAAAGAGCCCAGAAATAGACCCACACAAATGTAGTCAACTGATCTTTGACAAAAGAGCAAAGACAATTCAACAGAGAAAGGATAATCTTTTCAACAAACGGTGCTAGAACAATTGGACATCCATTTATAAAACAGTGCAGCTAGATTCAGCCCTTATACTTGTTACAAAAGTAAACTCAAAATGGATCTTAGATTTAAATGTAAAACGTAGGGGCGCCTGGGTGGCTCAGTCGTTAAGCGTCTGCCTTCTCCTCAGGTCATGATCCCAGGTCCTGGAATCGAGCCCCGCATCGGGCTCCCTGCTCCGCGGGAAGCCTGCTTCTCCCTGTCCCACTCCCCCTGCTTGTGTTCCCTCTCTCACTGTCTCTCTCTCTCTCTCTGTCAAATAAATAAATAAAATCTTTAAAAATAAATAAATAAATAAATGTAAAACGTAAAACTATAAAACTTGTAGAAGCTAACATAAGAGCAAATCTGAGTGACCTTGGGTTTGGCAATGAATTTTTAAATTTGACACTAAGAGCACAATCCATAGAAGAAAAAAATGATTCCATTGGACTTCATTAAAAGTAAAAACTTCAGCTTTGTGAAAAAAATATTAGATTGAAAAGATAAGCCACTTCTCCAGACTGAGGATATTTGCAAAACATATCTGATAAAGGACTGGTATCCCCAAATATACAAAGAGTATTTAGAAATCAACAATAAGAAAACAAACAACCTAATTCAAAAGTGGGCAAAAGATTTGGACACCTCACCAAAGAAAATATACAGGTTGCAAATAAGCATATCAAAGATGCTCAACATCATATGTCATTAGGGGATGGCAAATTAAAATGAGATATCATTTCATACCTTTCCGAATGGCTAATATCCACAAAACTGATAATACCAAACAGTGGCAAGGATAAAAAGCAACAGAAATTCTCATTCATTGCTGATGAGAATGCGAAATAGTACAGCCATGTGGGAAGACAATTTGGTAGTTTTTACAAAAGTAAACATTCTTACCATGCAATCCAGCAACTGCCTCCTATGTATCCAATTGCATTGAAAAGTTACATTTAGGGGCACCTGGGTGGCTCGGGGGGGTTAAGTGTCCAACTTTTGATTTTGGCTCAGGTCATGATCTCAGGGTCGTGAGATCGAGCCCCGTGTCAGGCCCTGTGCTCCGTACGGAGTCTGCTCAGGATTCCCTGTCTCCCTCTCCCTCTGCCCCTCCCTCTGCGTGAGTGTGTGCACGCTCTCTCTCTCAAATAATAAATAAAATCTTACAAAAAGAAAAGTTACATCTACATGAAAAACATGTGAATCTTTATACGAGCCTTATTCATAATCTCTAAAACCTGGAAACAACCAAAATGTTCTTCAATCGGTGAGTGGGTACACAAACATCGCTATATCCAGACAATGGAGTATTATTCAGCCATGAAAAGAAATGAGATATCAAGCCACAAAAAGACGTGGAAGATCCCTCAATGCCAGTGAGCTTGGGGGGACAGTTATGTAGGTCACCGGAGGGCTGGAAATGGAGGTACTGAAGCCTCAGCAACCAGGCCATTCAACCTTGGTAAACATTCTTTTCGAGGACCTGCCTACATTGTTACGGATGCTCTCCTGGACTATGATGAAACCCGAGTATAAAACACTCGATGGCATAGCAAGAACTCAGCCTCTTTCTCTGCCCTGGAAGGAGCTACCTCCTCAGAGAAAGTAGCAACGACTGTGAGGTCCCACAGAGAAGCTGAAGGACACGGAGAAGCTGGACCACCACCTGCCACGTCTGCTCTTGCCCCGTGGCCACCTTGCTCCCATGAGATCTACCCCTGGCTAACTCGATGTGACATGGGGGGTGTACGTTTGACTATTCTCTTCCAGGCAGTCTAGTGTCCCCACGGCCCCGCAGCAGGTCAGGGAGGCGTCAGATTTAAAGTGGGAAGGGAGCAGAGGTTCCAGGTAGGGAATGAGGCTGCTTTCCAACCAAGCTCTTGTAGCGCAGCCCGCCGGAAAGGAGACGGCTGAGTGACAGGATTGAGAGATGTCGCCTGGGGCTCCAGCCTGGGGCGGAGGGGCCTCTGCAACAGCTGGACACTAGGAAGGCCTTTCTTACAGGCTGGAAACAGGGTGGCCGCGGGGGCAACCACAAGGCACCTCCAATGACAGAGGTTACCGGGAGCTGGGGGCGGGCAGAGCCCTGGAGCTGAGAGGCCGCTACGGAGCCGTCACAGCCTAAGGACAGCAGGCAGCTGGGGCAGGAGGTGGGCCTGGCCCAGCACTAGCTTCGGTTTGACTCCCAAAGAGGTGCCCAGGGTTAGAGCTAGGCATGCATTTGTCGCCTGCTTCTGTCCCTGCGGCTGACATCTCTATCGTCCGGGCTGAGGGAAGCTGGGGAAAGATGCCCCATCCCATCTGAAGCCCAGAGAGGGGGTGACTTCCCTAAGACACACAGCATGTTATAACGGAGTTAGACCCAGGACTCAGAAGCCATGGCTCCCTGTTCTGGACTGCCTCCCTCCCTCCCTCCTTCACCCCTTCGTGGGGATGCCCAGTGGTTAAACCATGTTATGATCATGGAAACGACACCATGAGATGAGCACAGTGGAGGACTGAGGGCGGAGCAGAGGGAGGTCTGCCCTGTGCAAGCAATGAGGGCGGTGGCGTCTGCACGGAGTTTAAAAGCAATAATGAAACCTCTAAAAGTCGGTCTCCTTTTTATTATCACTCTGCACTGGCAGTTCTCACCGAAGATGGCAATGAAATTACTCCTCCCAGTCAAAATCTTTCAGCAGTCCACGTTCTAAACAATCACTGCGATTACCGTTAGGCTTCATATGAGATTAGCACGTTGTAAGACAACATTAACTATGATAAACACTGGGTTCGACGTGGAAGTTAGTCCAGAAAACTTCACTGTACGCTTGGCTCCCAACACACCCAGACTCAACTACTACAAGTTTGGTAACCGTTTGGAAGGGTTAAACTCAACTTCGGCCACTGGTGCTCCATCCGGTGCTCCCCATACCCCTGTATTTAACAGCAGGTGCGGGACAAGCAGCTCCAGCTGGGTGACCTCCCCCCCCCCCCCGCCGAGAGCCAGAAGCTGGGCTTGAGGAGCCTCACGCCGGCTTATGTGCATCACACACTCTGAACATCCTGGGTGTGCTCTTCTTCAAGTGTTTCTTAATGTGCTCTTTTTCCTTTTTACAATAATAATAATAATAATAATAATAATAATAATGTGACTTAAAAGTATTAATTCATTACTGTTCCCTTTTCCTATTTACAAAAGTATAATTTTGTATTAGTTTGTTTTCACTGCCACGATTATATATGTGTGTGTAGTTCAATAAAAAAACTTTCACTATCTGCTTTTCTTTTCTGCCCATTATCCTTATTATTCATTTTATTTTGGATTATTCATGTTAGTAGTTATGCTGCTTAGGGAGGGGAGGGAGGGAATAGCTGCTGGGTGCAGGCTCTGTACCAGGTTGTGCTCAGCCCTGATCTCCCCCGAAACTTGATGTTGACCCCAGGAGATGGGCTTTTGTAGCCCATTTTACAGGTGAGGACACCAAGGCTCAGCGACGGGGAAAATGAACCCAGGCTTACACAGTTAATAAGTGGCAGAAGGAGGATTCAAGGTCGGCCTGACTGCAAAGTGCATGTTTGAAATGCCAGTGAATATTGGGACCCTGCAAGGAGCAACGCACGGGGGCGTGGGCCGTGGCGGTCAGGGAGAGCTTCTCAGAGGAGGGGGTTCTGGGGAAAGATGCACACAGGGGAGGGCAGTGAAGCAGGAGGATATGTGAGGCGTCAGGGAATGGCGAGTTTCCAGCCTGAGCTCTGTCACTCCCTGGCTGTATGGCCTTGGACAAGTCCCATCTCTGCTAAGGCCATGGTGTTTTCTCTCTCTAGAGTTTTCTTTCTTTTTTTTTTTTAAAGATTTTATTTATTTATTTGAGAGAGCAAGAGAGCACAGAGGGAGAGTGAGAGAGAGAAGCAGACTCCCCGCTGACAGAGAGCCTGATGCGGGGCTCGATCCCAGGACCCTGAGATCATGACCTGAGCTGAAGGCAGATGCTTAACCAACTGAGCTACCCAGGTGCCCCTCTCTCTGGAATTTTCAAAGGCCCAGGGTTCCACATATCGGGACGAAGACAGCGGTCTGGGCAGTGAGCTTGGCTGGTGAGTGAGTCTGACTTTTCTCTGCTCCATGTCTAAGAACTGGACCCCAAGGTCCCCTGGCCCAGCCCAGCTACACTCTTGGAGGTCCATGTGGCATGATGGTTAAGAACATAGGCCTGGGTACTGGACAGGCCTGGCTTTGAGTCCCAGATCCACCATCTCCTTCCCCAATGAGTGGCCTGGGACAAGTCCCTTCTTGTCTCTGATCTCAGGGTCCTAAACCACAAAGTAGGATCATCCTATTGACCTCCAAGGGTAGTTGTGAGAATTAAAACAGCAATAACTGATATGTATTGGGCTATCCTTATATACCAACGCTGTCCTAAGAGTATTATACTGATTTGTTCATTAAAGCTTCCCAACACCTCCGTGAAGCTATTCTTTTCGTTTGCAGACGGGGCAACACAGAAACAGAGTGCTGATGTTACTTGCCCGAGGTCCTAACTCTGTTCTGCTTAGCTTGGTGCCGGTCCTGCAGGAAATGGTAACTCCTCCTGATCTAGTTCTGACACACTGGCCCCACGTGGGCATCTTAACGTTTCTGGAATGAGGATGTGCCCCACAATTGATGTCCAAGAAACATGCCAGTCAGCGGGCAGAGGGTGATTAGGTGTCCTCACTGTCTGCTATCTGGCTTCTCAGGTGGCTGCAGTCGAGCCTGATGGAATTTTACCAGACCGGATCCTTAATTATCACTTAGAAAGACTTCTAAAATGACGCCACATGGAAACATAAGGCTAAGTGTACAGAAGGCCATCGCCAGCCAGGCAATGCAATTAGAAGTACAAATTGCCAAATTCATCCAAAGAAAGTTTAGACTCTGAATGTGAAGAACTTTGATCAAATCCCCAAAGGAGACAATCTTATATATAAAAAAAGCTGTTATCTAACTGGATATAATATTTTCCTTTAAAAAATTATCTTACTATTGATGGTGTCGTAGAATCAAGTAAATCCAGCAAAACGGTCACTATTCCTCCGGTTGTAAGCAACAGAAAACCCACTTCAAACCAGCTGTAAGTGACAAAGGTGTGTATTGGCTCCTGGACCTGAAAAGCCGAGGGCGGTTGGCTTCAGGCACAGCTGGACTGGAGGGATTGAGCTACATCAGCAGCCGGATCTCTCCGCCCCCAAGCTCTGCCTTCTCTGTCACAGCTCCATTCCCAGCGGAGGCAGGATGGCTGCCAGCCAAGTCCAGCCGCCAACCCTCCCAGGTTTTATGCTTCCAGATTTCTCAGCATTTGAGACAGATCCTAAACCTGACTGCTGTGGACTGGAATTGGGTCACATGACTACCCTGGACAGCTCAGGGAATGGAATGCAGGCATTTCCCTGTCTGGTCACCTTCCTCCCCATGGAGTCAAGGATGGAGTCAGTTCCACTCACTGCACCTGGCTGAGGTGGAGGAGGGAGGCTTCCCCCCAAGGAAACTAAGGGCAAGTGGATGCTGGGTGACCCCCAAGTAGCAGCCGTACTTGGAAGACTGTAATTGCTGGTGATTGGAAAGTTCAGAGAGGTGACTCCTACCGGATCATCCACCTGACAGGTCAGGGGATCCCAGAAAGAAAAAGCACCACTGCTGGACCACCTGTCAGAGCGAGAAGAGTCCTTGGAGGTCCCTGGTGTGGCAGGAATGGGAAGCTAGAGGCCCAGAGAGGGGGAATGACTGGTTCAACCTATAGGTGGGAATGAAACCAGAACACGAATCTCTTGTACCTTGATTCTCCATCCAGTGCTCCCAACTGGCCTGTGAGGGCCAAAGTGGGCTCTGGAAGGGGGCCTCCAGCTGCTTCATTACTCTTGAATGAGAAGCCCCTCCACTTCTCCTGGGACTTTCTCCCAGCAGCCTTGGTGGAGTGTCTTTGACCAGTCTCCCGACACCTGCTCTCTGGTCCCCACTGCACTGGGGTCTCCCCGTCTGCCTCAGAGGGAAGGGAGACGGGTGAGAAGTGCCCTAGATTCCCACAGGCATTCCCAGTCGTGGATGGCATCCATCTAAGGCCTTGATCTTACATAAAATGCAGTAAGCGCAGCCCCAGGTTGGTCCCTCTACCAGCTCCAGCTGCCCCATTCTTTCTGGAGATTCCGGAGCCACCACCCTCCAGCCAGGCTGGGCCTGTCCGGTTTTTCCGTGGCCCTGGGCTCCAAATCTTCACTGGATCCGATTCTAAGAAACGTGCAGTGTCTCCACATCCTTGTGTTCAAAGCAGGAAACCTGTAGAGCCTGAACCTACGAACCAGGCTGTCTGCGAACTTCTCTGTGGGAGGGGCTTGGGTGCTGCAATCTGATTGGATGCAGGAGGGGGCCTGTCTTTATGCTCAGTGTGCATAAGCACATTTTATCTAGAGGGTGCGATTTGGCTGGGAGAAGGGCCTCTGATGGAGATTAGGAGGGGTTTAAGCACCCATCGGTCCACCCCATTGTCATCATCAATTTAAATTAGAGGAAGCCTACTTAACTCAAAGACCGGGCTCCAGGGGTCGGAATCTAGGGCCCTGAGCTGGTGGGGAAGATGGGGTGGGGAGGGGCGCACGGACACGATCTTCCCAGCATGGCAGGACTTTACACGGGGATAACCGTGGGCTGCATTTATGACATAGAAAGCTGTCAATGATATAAGTGAAAGGAAAAAAATATAATAAAGTACATACAGTGTGTGTGTGTGTGTGTGTGTGTGTGTGTGTAACAATGGTGGTTAAGAGCTCAGGATCTGGAGCCAGATCGCCTAGGATCAACTCTCGCTTTCACTTCTTCCTTACCTTGGGCATTTTACTTAAACTCTGTGCGTCCATTGCTTCATCTGTAAAATAGGGCTAAATAATAGGGTGAGGTGAGGATCCCGGGAGATAACCCACGAAAGGCGGTGACGCAGGTCCCGGCAGACAGGGCCCCAACGGTGGCCGCCGTTAATCTCGTTGGTCCCCGGCGCAGGGGCCTCGTTCGCACAGTGCTGGTGGCGGGGCGGGCCGCACCCTGCCTCCGGAACCGGGCTCCCCGCTGCTGCCGGCTGCCCATTGTTGCGCCTTCCTGCTCTGGCCCGCCTGGGAATCCGCCGGGGCAGCTCCGGCCCAGGCGGGGAGGGCATCCGGGCCGCCGGCGCCCTCCCCCACCGTTCTGGGCGCCCCGCCCCGCCCCTCCCGTCGCGAGGGCCCGCCCGGGGACGCGAGCACTGGACTGAGAGTCCTGGGACCTCAGTCCTACTCGGCCCAGTGTCCTCTCTGGCCACGCGGAAGCCAGCGGAGAAGCCCACCCCCTAGGGCCGCGTAAGGGTTAAGTGAGATCACGCGCGCACCAGGCCGAGCTCCCCACCTTGAGCCCGTCTGTCCTCAGGTCCTGTCTTGCTCGGGTGGGCTTTCAGAATGCTGCTCGCCGCCGGGGGCCCACGGGGGACCCATGCATCCCCTGGTGTCTGGGCCTGGTTGGATTTCTCAGATCATGCTGCCTCCGCTACCCCGCGCAACGTTTCCCCAGCACAAGGCAAAAAGTGGGTGAAAGGGCTGGGCAGCTTTCCCAGGCTGGCAGCCGCCAGAGCCAGGATCGAGAGTGCTTGCATCCCGGCTCTGCTGCTGAACTGCTGTGTGACCTTGAGCAAGGCCTTCCTCCTCTGAGCCCCCAGCCTCCCTCCTCCAGTGGCAGGGAAGGCAGGTGCGGCCCCTTGCTCTGGCTGCCCCTGGCTGGCTGGCTGGGGTACCATGGAAGGTGTGTGATCCCTTGGGCTCAGTTTATCTTATCTGCAAAACTGTTGCCCCCCGCGTAGATTCAGCAGATAACGCCTGGTCTCGGGAGGCTTCTTTCTTGTCTTTCTGCCACCCTCTGCCCCATTTCTCTGCTCCGAAGGGAAGTATGCCACCTGGGCTGGTTACTTGAGTCTTCCAAGGAGGAATTCAGCCTCAGCATTGTCCCTCCGCACTGGGCAAGACCAGGACCCGCTTTTGATACGGGTTCTCTCCACCTCCATCCTGGGAAAGAGAGACCTTTGCAGCCGTAGGTTGGCTTTGAGTGCCCCTGGTGCAGGAGTGAGCCTCCTGTCAACAGAGGGAGTTTACTCAAGATTTAAGGAGTGGAAAGGAATTGGGGCTTACAAAACCTAGCCCTATTCTTAGAGTCCCACACTCTGCCCTCCAGGCATGTGGCAGGATGACACTTCTCTGTCCCTTTGAGATTGGGCGGGGTCATGTGACCAGCCATGGCCAAGGAAGTGTGCGAAGTGATATCTGTCACCTCAGGTGGGAGCACTATTACCAGGTGGAGACCCTCTCCTTCCGCCATGAGGTGGCAGCTGCTCCATGGCCCTGGGCCCCGGAGCGAGAAAGGGTGGACAGCCCTCCAGCCCTGTAGGGACGGGCCACTTGCCTGAGAAATGACTTCGTGTCAGGAGCCACCAGGATTGGGGGTCGTTTGTTACTGCACCGTGACCCAGCCGCCCTTTGACTAGCACACACCTCCAGAAAGCAAAACCGGGCTGGAGGTGAGCGACGGTGTGCAGGATGTCTGTCTCTGAAGACCTGTTTCGTGTTCTTTCATGAGATGGTCAGTCTGGGGCTGCCGCAGAGGAGCGTTGGTTTAAGTCATCTCTACACCCAGGGTGGGCCTCGAAGTCACCACCCCGAGATCAAGAGTCACATGGTCTACTGACTGAGCTGGCCAGGTGCCCAGAGGGGAGTTTCTTATACTCAAGGGTCCTAGAGACCCTTTCCTCATGGAAAAACACTGGGGTAGTCGGGAGGCAGAAGATGGGGGTGGTGCTTGGGCCATGGCCTTTATTGGGGTTTCCATGGGAAAGGCAAGACAGGGTAAGGTGGGTAGTTTGGGATGGGCTAGTTTGAATGATTTCAGTGGGCTCTGCACTCTATGGGTGGTCTCTAGTTGCCTGATAACTGGCCCTGGGTTGATTAAGGAGAGGAATATTGCTTCCTGGGGCTCACGGGCCTGATAGAGGATCCAGGGCTCACGGGCCCTGGATCTAGAATACCAAATGCCCAAACCAACAGTCTGTGGTGCCTCGGGACCAGAAGGGCCCCGGGCGACGCTGGGTTGGCCCTTTGTTGGATCTTAGCACATTTGACCTGAGCGGCTGAGACTGCTTGTTGCCCACCCAATATCTACGTTCCCCTGGTTCCTTCATAACAGAACCCCAATATTACCTGGCAGCCCAGCCAACAGACTGCATTTCCCAGATCCCCACGCAGCTGTGTGGCTATGCAATTAAATCTTTGCCACCTGACTAAGTAGGTGGGCTTCCTGTAGGAGGCTGACTCAGCTGGAGATATGGTGTATGTTCTGCTCCCTCCTTCCTGCTGTCTGGATGGTAGCTGTCATATCTGCAGGGCCCACAGCCATCTTGGGTGGTGTAGGGGGTACACAGTGAGTGTGAAAACTCTGAGCAGTGGGAAGACGTCGCATATAATGGATGCCTCATAAAGTATCCTATAATAAATGGACTCTCCACGAGGGTGTGCCATGGGTCTCATGTGGTTTTGTGCCCGGCCAGAGAAGCCCGGCAGTATCAGCTAAGTCGCAGGGACCCTGAAAGCGGGTGTCTCTGGGTAGGTTGAGGGGACTCGACATTTTCTCCAGCCACAAAGGAGAGCAACTAGACACGTGGGGAAGCAGGGCTCTGAACATACATTCTAGGGCTTTCTTCACCTTCACTCTGTCCCAGTCCCATGGAACCCACGTACCCCCACCCTACAGGCTTCGCCGGGGCTACCTCTCTGCCAGGCAAATGTAATTAGAGGGAGGGGTTTTCCCGCCTGGCTTTCCACTCAGCCTTTGGAAGGGCGGCCAGGATGTGGGGCAGAGAGTGAGAGAAGCCCAGTGGGGAGAGACCCCCGACTGCACTGTGAGCCAGACAGGCACCCCAACCACACTCGGGTTTCCCATCTATAAAATGGGGCAGTAACACTGGCCCTACTCCCCTCTCAGGGTGCCGAGGGCTTATCCTTCTCTGAGCGAGGAGGCCTGCAGGAGGCAGGGGACAGGCAAGCTTGCAGTCTGGCTTTGTGGGCTCGTCTCAGTCACCGGAAGCACAAAGCAATGACATAGGTCCTGGCGATCAGGTGGCCTGGCTCACGTGTCTGATGGACTTGGGCTCAATGGTGCAGCCCCCCACTCAGATGAGCCTGAGCTTTTTTTTTTTTTTAAGATTTTATTTATTTATTTGACAGGGAGAGACATAGCAAGAGAGGGAACACGAGCAGGGGGAGTGGAAGAGGAAGAAGCAGACTCCTGGCTGAGCAGAGAGCCCGATGCGGGGCTCGATCCTAGGACCCCGGGATCATGACCTGAGCCGAAGGCAGACGCTTAACGTCTGAGCCACCCAGGCGCCCCGAGCCTGAGCTTTTTCATTCGTAAACTGTAGCTAGGGATTGAAGCTGAAGGAGGTGAACCACTTAATGATGAGTGCTCAAGAACCGCTGGGTCTTCCCCGCCCCTGATCTGCGTGGGCCTCTGCCATTTTCATTGGCTGCCCGGTGTTCAAACCCCTTTCCCATGTCAGGTGAACACCCCCACCTAATGGGATGCTTCCAATAGAGGAGCCCCAATGTACCAGCATGCTTTGCAGTGAGGCTCTCCCAGTCACAGCCCCCTGCACGGACCTTTGAAGGAATCCATGACCCAAGGAGGAGGGGGCACCCAGCCCCATTCTGGTGGTGCCTACCTCCAGTTTTGGGAGTCATCAGGGACAGAGGTCTGCAGGGACTGACCAAGTCTGGGTGTCAGCCGGACAGGTTGCCATGTCAGTGTCCCACGCAGGGGCTGAAGCCAGGAGAACTCCCAGCTGGGTTCTCTGACTCGTAGAACCCATCAGCTCCTCAGGGGTGTTCAGTAAGTTCCTTTCCTGCTTGCGTAACCCACAGTCAGTTTCTGTTGACTTCAACCACAAACCCCAGCTGACTCCCCTCCCCAGGCCCAAATGCAGACCCTCTCTTTCAGGCTGTTCTCTGAACCACTGACCTTCCCCTACCCCAAGTTGCTTGTGTGTTTAGTTGCTTTTTCTGTGCCCTTGGCCAAGAAGCTGGGCTTGAGTGACCAGCTTTTGCCAGGAAATTACAAAACTAGACCCAGGCCCAGACGCAGGGTGGTACATTTACGAGAGTACACGTTTGCAAGGGGAAAGCAAGCAGTTCTGGGTTCAAATCCCTGTCCTATGACTTAGCGCATGTGTGACCGTGGGCCCACAGCATACCTCTGGGCCTCAGTTTCCTTTTCTTTTTTTTTTTAAGATTTTATTTATTTATTTATTTGAGAGAGAGAGAGAAACAGCACGAGAGGGGAGAGGGTCAGAGGGAGAAGCAGGCTCCCCGCTGAGCCGGGAGCCCAATGTGGGACTCGATCCCAGGACTCCGGGACCATGACCTGAGCCGAAGGCAGTCGCCCAACCAACTGAGCCACCCAGGCGCCCTCAGTTTCCTTTTCTATTACAACACTCCAGCAGTTGTTTTTTGATATGTTTTGGGGTTTCAAGGAGATCAGGGATGGGAAGCCGCATGCTGTGTGCCCCATACCCAGCACATTGTTGGCATTGGATTGAGAAGAAACTGGGTCAGGAAGAAGGAACAAAGCAGTAATGCTCATGTAGTTTATGTCAGAATAGCCTGAGACGTACATCAAATGCAGATCCCCGGGCCCCTCTCCTAAAGTTGGATGTACCAAGGCTGAGGGGTCCCTGGGATCTGTATTTTTTTAATATTTTATTTTTTTAAGATTTTATTTATTTATTTGACAGAGACACAGCGAGAGAGGGAACACAAGTAGGGGGAGTGGGAGAGGGAGAAGCAGGCTTCCTACGGAGCAGGGAGCCCGATATAGGGCTTGATCCCAGGACTCTGGGACCATGACCTGAGCTGAAGGCAGACACTTAACAACTGAGCCACCCAGGTGCCCCAATATTTTATTTTTTAAAGTAATCTTTATACCCAACGTGGGGCTCAAACTCACGACGCCAAGATTAAGAGTTGCCCCCTCTGACTGAGCCAGCCAGGTGACCCTCTGATCTGTATTTTTTTTTTTAAAGATTTTATTTATTTATTTGAGAGAGAGAGCATGAGAGGGGGGAGGGTCAGAGGGAGAAGCAGACTCCCTGCTGAGCAGGGAGCCCGATGCGGGACTCGATCCCGGGACTCCAGGATCATGACCTGAGCCGAAGGCAGTTACTTAACCAACTGAGCCACCCAGGCGCCCCTCTGATCTGTATTTTTAACACGCATGCCCACTAGAAGAGGGCCCACTAGAGGTCTGTGCTGCAGATGGCTGGGACCACCGCTCTTGGAAAAATATAGGATCCAATGGGGAGCAGAATGGAGGTGGTGAGGGCCCAGATGGCTGGGTCGACACAGTAGTGGGGTGTGGGGTCCCCAACATTAGCTTCACCCTCGCTAGAAGCTTCTACAGTAACCATGTCGGGGACAGTCCAACCCGGATTTATGTTCCAGAAAGGATGCAGCTAATTTCTGTACGTTTGATCTTTGACCACATTTACAACAGTAATGGATACATTTTTTTCTCACTCGGATAAGGCAATAATCCAGTAACGTGGATATTGTAAGTCCAAATCTAGTTAGCACTTCCCATGAGCCAGGCATTATGCAAGTACTTTTGTCTGTGCTAATAAATACAAAGTGAAATTATTCTCCCAGCTCTCAGGTGGGAAACTGAGGCCCAGAGAGGTAAAGTCACTTGCACTAGGCCACACGGCCCGAGTAGGGATTTGAGGGCAGGCAGGCTGGGATTCCTCAGCCCATACGAAAAGCTGTGCCCCTTCAAGACATCACCATGGGGTATTGTGAGGGAGTTAGAGGCTGGGGCCTCAGGCAGGTGCTGAGCTCCCAGGAATGGGGCTGAAGTGTCGGGTGGGACTAAGTGGGGAGTGTGAGGAGTGTGGGACGTCAGCCCCCCAGATCTCTGACTCACTAGGGCCACTGGCTACTACCTGGAAGATCTCTGACTCAGCTGCTCGGGGATGGCAATGACTCTGAGCCCAGGCAGCTTTGTTCAGTTCACGGCCGAGGCCTGGCCTTATCACTCAGGCTGTGTGGCCTTAGGCAAGGTGCTTCGCTCTCCAAACCTGGGGCCCGCTGGGAAGAATGTGAGATCGGGTTATGCCCCGCGCCCAACACGCAGAGGGAGCTCGGTGAACAGCCCAGCGGTCCTCATACAGTGAGTGGTAGGGGTGCAGCCGTGGCCACCTCACCTGGCTTGCACCGCACCCCTGGGGTCCACGCCGAGTACGCACACACAGCTGGTGCTTCTCTCTGCCTGGCAACCATTCCCCCCTATTTCCAGAAAGAGTGCTTGTGTTTTTGCTTGAACCAGATGACTTGTGTTTCTGTAACTTGCAGCCAGACTGACCCCATGAGAAGTCAGAAACTGGCATTTGCTGCGTGTAAGCTGTGTCCTAGGCTCTGTCCATGCTTCCTTCATCTTACCCTCAGGACGAGCCTGCAAAGAGGGTACCATGACTCCCATCTGTGGGTGGGGAAATGGAAGCTCAGAGAGGTGTACAACTCGTGCTACGTCACCGACCTGGGCCTCGGATCCGATGCCCCGGAGCAGCCCATCTTTTTTTTTTTTTTTTAAAGATTTTATTTATTTGACAGAGCGCACACAAGCAGGGGGAGTGGGAGAGGGAGAAGCAGGCTTCCCGACGCGGGGCCCGATCCCAGGACCCTGGGATCATGACCTGAGCCGAAAGCAGACTCCTAACCGACTGAGCCACCCAGGGGCCCTGAGCAGCCCATCTTTTAAATAAGACTGAGCCCACTATGTTTGTAAATGACCCACTTTACTAGGAGGGGCATTCATTCATTCAGCAAGCACGACGTCCTACTGTGGGCCAGATACGGTGCTAGGCCCTAGGGACAAAGACCCTGCAGCCGAGCCCCTGCCCTCAGGGAGTGTCCATTCCAGATGGCACAGAGGTGTCCCCCCACGGGCCAAATCCAGGTGGCAGTAGCTGTCGGCAACATTACTGTGAGAGCATCCTGAGCCATCTGTGGGCTCACCAGGAAGCGTGGTAGTGGGACTACTCAGGGCCACCGGGGCGCTCCTAGAGAGTCTGAGTGTGCACTGCCTGGTGGACACCTGTGTCTTAGACTTCTGAAGATTGTTCATACGAATGTGGAACGCAGCAGAATATAACCTGGTCTGAGCTCAAGCTCCAATTTTTATTTTGAAAACAGCTGCTGTTGATCTAAAAACTAGGCCTTGTCCTCTCGGAGCTGCAGGTGTAACCGGCAGCCTGACCTGCACGGGACAGTCCGATCCGGAAGTCAGAGGCGGGGCAAGCCAGACGGATGGGGGTGACCAAGGGGCCTTCCTGGAAGAGGAGCTCAGGGGTCTGGCAGGGGCAAGGGAGGCATTCCAGAAGTAGCAGGCAGGCATGGGGACAGAAGGGTGATGTGGGTGTGAGGTGGGGATAGAGACTCTGCCTGAGAAGGCAGTAATGGGGGTGGCCCCTTGTCGGGCCTGGGAGCTTAGTCGTGAGCCTTCCGTAGGGAGCCACTGAGGACTGTGAGCAGGGGCATGCCCACGAAGATCCCCCTGGGTGGCCGGGATGCGGGGGGGAACTGAGAGAGGGGAGGTGCTGGAACACCACGGAATGGAAGGAAGCCCCTGCATGTAGATGGGGGTTCGGGGCCCGAACTTTGAGCCCCAGCTCTGTGCTGACATGCCGTGTGACCACAGGCAAGTCCCTTACCCTCCTGAGCCTGTTTCCTCCTCCACCTCCTCTCAAAGGCCCTTTCAGACCAAGTGAACTGAGGTGTGTGTGACTGTGTGGAGGGGGGGGTCACATGGTTCCATTAGCATCACTATTTTCTACTTTTCTTTGGCCTTGAAGACCTGGCCGAAGATGGGTCCGTCACCCACGGCTGACCTCCTGCTTCGGGCCCATATGGCTCAGCCCTCGGGTGTTATCTATACCTCAGCTTCCAGTGGCGTTTGTCTCAGGACCTTGGAGCCGCTTTCCAGCTGTGACTTGAGCGCTTAGCAGGGAGGATATGGACCACTGAGATGAGGCCTTTAAAGCACAATTGGTGGCCACTGCCTTCCTTGCTGTTGTCCCTGTGAGGTTTCCTGGGTAGGACTCCTGGGGAGGCCGGTGGTGTCTCCTCCTTGGGGCTGCAGTCAGGACGGGATGCCCAAGGCTGGTGCAGCTCCGCCCAGGCTCGACACGGGGACTGTGACGGGGACCTGCCCGGCCGGTGAGCAGTCCCGATACTCACCCCGCCCTGGGTGGGTGTTCTGCGTCACTCCTCACGGGACTGCCCCGCACACAGGTCCCCAGTCTCGCCTCAGGCACCAAGTGTGACAGGCACCTCTGCCCAACCAAACCCACTGGGACCTAAACGAAATCCCCCCCACCTTTTCTGTTTACTTTTATTTGATTATTTTGGGGGAGAGGTAATACGTTCAAAATTTAAGAGGTACCAAAAACCATACTATAACCAAATCCCCTCCCGGCCCAGAACACAGCCCCTCATTCCTCTTCCTGGAGACAACCAATTTAAATTCCTTTTTAAAACAAACTTAATTTGCTCCCCCTTAGAACAATTGTAAGCACTCAAAGCAAAAACTAACTTCAAACCCAACCCAACCCCCACCACCTTGGAACACACATCCAGACTTTCAGCATTTTATTTATTTTTTTGAGGGGGGGTAGGGGCAGAGGGAGAGAGAATCTTGAGGTTCCATGCTCAGTGCGGAGCCCAACGTGGGGCTCGATCTCATGACCCTGAGATGACAACCTGAGCCGAAATCAAGTCGGATACTTAGCTGACAGAGCCACCCAGGCGCCCCAGACTTCCAGCGCTTTAGTAGATGTCCTCTCACTCTGTTTGCAACACATATCCACTTTCCAAAAAATGAAAGCCAAACAGAAGATCAGAATCACAATATTGATTTCTCAATCTTTTTTTTTTTTTTTTAAGGTTTTATTTCTTTATTTGACAGAGACAGCACAAGAGAGGGAACACAAGCTGGGGGAGAGGGAGAGGGAGAAGCAGGCTCCCTGCCGAGCAGGGAGCCTGATGCGGGGCTCAATCCCAGGACCCTGGGATCATGACCTGAGCTGAAGGTAGACGCTTAACGCGCTTAACGCTTAATGACCTGGTGCCCTGATTTTTCAATATCTTGCTAACGTCTCGGGAAGCTTTCCTCGTGATTTTTCCTTAAATGACATTAATAGCTTTGTGATCTTCCACAAATATGGATTTGTTTAGCCAGACCCCAGAGATGGGCACTGGGGATTTCTAGATTTCCCTATTATGGGCTCTGGGACTTCAATGTCTACTTGTTTACCATAATAAATTACTAGAAGGGAAATGCTAGGCCACAAGTTATGGCCATCTTTTTTTTTTTAAGATTTTATTTATTTGACAGAGAGAGAGACAGCAAGAGAGGGAACACAAGCAGGGGGAGCGGGAGAGGGAGAAGCAGGCTTCCCGCCGAGCAGGGAGCCCGATGCGGGGCTCGATCCCAGGACCCTGGGACCATGACCTGAGCCGAAGGCAGATGCTTAACCGACTGAGCCACCCAGGTGCCCCAGTTATGGCCATTTTTAAAGGCCCTGGATGCCCCTCAAACTGTCCTCATGTTCAGCAGGGCTGGATGTCCAATCTAAATCCTCAAGGTAAAGAAATCTTGGTTCCTACCCCTCTCACCAGCGGCTGCGAGCCCCTAACCCCACCTCCACATCTTGACTAAGGCCCAAGCCCTCCTCTGGGCCCGGTGACTTGCTTTGTTTATACACTCACAGGGCATTTACCTAGGTCCATCTGGGTGAGTCAGCTGACAGGGGAGCAGGAACCACCCTTCCCAGAGCAGGAACCTGGCTGGGACAAGGGCCACCCGCTTCCAGACTCTCTTGGCAGTTACTGGCAGAGGACGCTCGGCAGCACCTGGCCGGCAGGTAAGAGCTGGGGCCCACATTACCCAGAATGAGGTTAGTGAGGCTTGGTCTTTTGCCGTCTGGCCAGTCCTGACCCTTCTGGGACCTCCCAGGTAGTTTTCTTTCAGGTGCCTCCCTCTGGGGGCGTAGTGTGAACGGGGGTCTCCTCTGACCCCTGCCCTGGGTCAGGTTTGACGGCTGAGTGATCTTTATCCAGACATCATGGGGGCCGCAGGCTCCTTGTAACCTCCTGTGGCAGCGCTCAGGAGATGCGGCCCACACCCTGCTCCTTGAAGGGGACCTTTGGAAGGCCAAGCAGAGTGGATTTCCACAGGGAACGGAGAGTATACGCCTCGGTTTCTGTTACGTCTCTGCCTGCAGTGGTTTCTACCCACTACCCTAAGTAGGCGAGGAAAAATCTGCTGGGGAACGCGGCCGGCGACTTGACCTCTCTCAGAACCGGCTTCCTCGTGTGGACACTGGAAGCATCCCCGGGAGCACTGACTGAGCTAATGGAACCAAGGGGGACAGTCTGTGCCCCGCACACCACAGAAAATGGAGCTTCAGGCGAGGCTGCTCTCGGGGGAGGACGCTGCACTGGCTGCTTACGTAGGGTGGTCCGAACTAATGAAAACAATTGTTTTTGTTTTTAAAGAGTTTTTCTCTGTTTTACATTTTCGATTTCCAAACTAGTAGCAATTCTCACACCACCATCACCATCACTGCTCCCTGGGGCTCCCTGTGTCCACCCTTGACCCTCTGGTCTGTTCTCCCAATGTTAGCCAAAGAGGAGGGGCTATTAAAATGTAAGTTGGGCCATGTCACTCTGCTGCTCAACGTTCTCCAGTGGCTCCCATCTCGGCAGAGTAAATGCCAAATGCTGGCTGTGGACCCCTGGGGACCTGGCCCGCTCACATCCTCTCCCACCTCCTCACCACTGCTCCCCCTCTGAACAAGACTCCAGTCTCATCGGCCAGATGGTCTCTAAACAAGAGGCACCCCCACCTCAGGGCCGCTGCAGTGGCTATGCCCTCAGCCCTGATGCTCTTCCCTACCCCTTTAGGCTTTTACACAAGCCACTCGTCACTCCTGACCCGCAGTGAGGCCCTTCTGGACCTCTTGACACTCTACCCTCCATCCTGCTTTATCTTTCTCCTGATGACTTCCCATCACCTAACACAGCAAACACACTTCTCTAACCAGCTAGAAAGACACCCTCAAGGACAGACTTTCCTCTTGCTCACTGCCTCAGTACCTAGAACAGCACAGGGGCTTAGGCGCTCAGTAAATGTCCTGAATGAACAGCTAACGATGACTGCATGCCCTTTAAGTGCTAGATACTGTGCTAAGTGAGCTCCATACATATCTTCTTTTTAAGGATCTTTAAATCTTCATGATAACTCTGTGATGCAAGTACTGTTACCCATATCACAAAGGAAGAGATGACACTCAAAAGGGACTTGTCCATGCTTGCTCTCACAAATTAGAGGCAGCAGTCTGAACCCAGTCCTGCCTGCCTACCACATCTTGTTCCTGCTTTGCCTCTCAGGGGCCTGCATTCGGAAGCATCTGCATTCCCCAAAGAAGTTCACAGCTTTTCTCCAGCAGGCAGTACAGCCCTGAAGAGAAGGGGGTATATGCTGGTGGCCTAGCAACAGCCTCTTCCTTTCTAACTCACCACATCACATCCCTGGGCTAATTTGGCCTTCCAGGAGCTATTCCTCTGACACTCTAACCCACGCTTCCCTCCCGCACACACTGTCTTCTGAAGGATGGATGAGTTGTCCACAGGAACAAGTAGGAGTCCCATAGTTTCAGCTCTTTGGAACAAGGTGTTCCAAAGGCGTGTTCTCATTCCAAAACCCAAAGATGGGAGCTGATGACCCCTTTCAGCCCTGCTGATCTCCAAGGACCTGACTGCTGGATTGCTGTGGGTAGTGTTACTGCTTTTATAAAAAAATACAGAGGTTCAGAGATGGAAATTCTGTGAAGTGCAAGGGAAAGGAAAATTCCTTTGAGAGAGATGGGTTATTTTCCTTTCACAGGAGCCAATTAATTGCAGGAAGCCAGCACTGAGCTGAGGGAACTCTTTCATTGTCAGATTGTAGGAAGCAGCCTTTTAATCTACCACATTAGGGCAGTGGTTTTTTTCTCCCTTTCTAGGCCCAGAGTTTCTCTTCAAAGGACTTTTTTGGGGCTTTCTCTTCCCTCTGTGTCTTGCTTTCCCATTCCTTTAAGAGTAACTGGATTCCTGCCCTGTGCCAGACACTGGGCTCAGCACTGGGGAGGGAAACAGGCAAATAAAAACACAGAGGAAATTCAATCCCAGGGAATGCAGAAGACCTTGCTCACAAGAAGTGCGTAATAAACATTAGTGGAATGAAGGATGAATAGGTGAATATGAGGTTCTGGGGTCTAGAGAAGGGAGGTCTGCCTAATTTTGTGAGTGTGTGTGGGTGTGGGGATTTGGGGGAAAGCTAAGAATTGGGGGAACAGGAGTTCACCAGATGAACGAGGGGGAGGGAGAAGGCGTGAATGTCATTCAAGACAGAGGGACAGGCACCTGAAAAGGCAGGGAGGCGTGAACTAGGAGTGTGAGTTCTAGTGTCAGCAGGCAGTCTGGAATGAATGAAATGTAGGGTGAGTGTGGAAAAGTGGGAAGGTGTGACTGCAGATGGTGCCAGGAGTCAGGTCATGGAGATCTGAATGCCAAGCTGAAGTTTAGAGATTTATCCTGAGGGCAAGAGCTGGGTAGGGCTTCAAGAGCAGGAGCTGAGGTTAACTCCCAGATTTCTGGCTCAGACCAGGGGGTGGACTTGGTAGGGCAGCTGTAGAGGGACAGCAATGCTAGGAAAAAAGGAGTTCAGTTTGAATAACCTGGGAGGTAGTAAAGATCTGGAAGGCAGCTGGACTCTTGGGTCTGGGCCTCCCTATGCCTGTAGTAGCACATTCCACACCCACTCCCTTCCTTCCTTCCTTCCTACAGAAGGCTTTCCTGGTCGCCGTAGCCTTTTGTCCTGCACTCCGTAAGCCAAACTGCCTGAATCCCTCATAAGGAGCAGTGGGTCCAATTCTGCTTTGGGAAGTGATCTGCCTGGCCAGGCACAAAACCCCTACTCTGGGTAGCGGGGCTCAATCACTCAGCTACTCTCAGGTAGGATCCCAGGGTGAATCTGCGTAGAGTGGGGGCGGGGCACTTGCAGCTAAGCACCTGGTCAGAAGTCGGGGCCAGGCAAAAAAAACAAAAACAAAAACAAAAACAAAACCCAGTGGGAGGGTCAGTGATGTCACAATGGGTAGGAACTGAAAGCGCTTCGGAAGCCTAACCGGGCGAGGGGGCTTCTATTCCAGGCACAGGCAGCGGGGAGCGCAGGCGTGTCTATACCCTCCTCCCCTCCCACAGCTGCCTTAGAAACAGAATCTTATCAGCCCGCAGGGAGCGGATCACCCGCACCCTCCCTCCTCTGGAAGCCGTAAATGGTCCTGTAGGGTCAGGGGCGTGGGGGGATACTCGCCCCTTTAAAGCTCGATTTGTTCCGCGCGGCCTCCAGTCCAGTAAAGAGGGGACAAGGGGCCCGATCGAGCCTCCCCATCCCTTACTCTGCTGCTTTACCTGACTTCTTTTTGTGGGTGGCGGCGCCAGCCATGGGCACCTGGAGAAAGCGAGAGGCCGGGTGGATTCTAGCAATCCAGCCAGCTACCAACCCGCCCGACGAGGAGGCCGCCATGTTTCACCCTGCTGCCGCGCGGCAACCTGGGAGCCATCCGTAGCAGCGCGCAGTCCTGGGTGGGTGGGACGCATGCGTTTTAGACGCCGCAGCGCGCCCTAGCGGCCTGGAGGGGACTCTGCGCAGGTGCTGTAGCCCAGAGCAACCGGGAGACGTCACTTCCGGCCGGGTTCCGAGCGAGGGGTGTGTCGGAGTGGGAGTAGTTGGCGATTTTTGAGCGGTGCGACAGAAAGGGAAACTGAGTCCTGGGGGTGAAGAACAGGCTCTACGGCCCGTGGGGCTTTCCCCGGCCCCCGCATTCGTGGACTTTGTGCCTGGTTGCGCAAAGCGAGAAAACTGAGGCTGTGGGAGGAGGCGGGTTCGTCGCGAACGGTGGTTCCGGGTGGTGAACCAGCATGATGCCCTGTCGTTATTATACAGGCGGAACACGGGCAATGAAAGTAATTTATAGTAGAAGAATATGCCCTTCACTTTGCAAAAGCTGAAACAGGATTACACCCAGATCGTGTTTGTACCTAACTCAAACTGAGTAAGTTTGGATTTAAGAGAAGACGGTATTCAACTGAATTTTGCCACCGTTTGTATTTGACGTCTCGAATCAAAGGCTAAGTATTTGTGTACAGGTGTGGAATTAGTACGACAGCCACAGTGCAGGCACAGATGGGCGCGTTCTGGTGACTCACCTGTGGTGAGAAGGATTGACACTGATTTTCCAGAATGGTGAACAAAACAAAGTATAACCTCCCTTGATTAACCTGGTAGATGCATGTTTGGATAACATATTGCATATTAAAACCAGGAAGTACTGTATTTGTATATGAAACAGGTTACAAGCAGGCTTTATGCCCACGTGAAGTTTTGGGAGGACAGTTTGTTGTGATGAACATTCTGCGTGTTCCAAGAAGTACAGATCTCTGTTCGCTGCTTCCTAAATGTTAGTAATGTCCCCCTCAGTCTTGTGACACCCAAAAATGCCCGCAGAAATTTCCAGTCTGTTCTTGGAAAACTACTGTTTTATTCAAATAACAATTTTTGCCACCGTGCATGTTTGCTGTTGTAGTGGGGAGGTGTAGTGTGTGGTCAACGGGACACAGCCCCTGCCTGCCCTTGTGAGGTGGGGTCCAGTATGAGAAAATACCCAGATGTCAATCCTATAATATGGTAAATAGCTTGACAGTAGAGAGCACAAGTCAGGGTTAGGAACACAAGAAGACCCAACCAACTAGCAGGGGGTCCTACGGCCTGAAAAAGGCAACCCAAGAAATAGCTTTTGAGCTAAACCTTCCAAAGAGCACCACGCAGGGAAAGGTGGTGTGCCAAGCAGATGGCCCAGGATGACTAAAATAGGTCCAGGGTCCCTGGTGCACAGTAGATACTCAAATGCTATGAGTGGATAGACAGGTGATTGAATGAGGCACGGCCTATTTGCTGGCTGGGAGCCATTCCCCACTAGATCATAAATGTTAAAAGGCAGGGGAATACCTGCTTCCTCATTCTGCCCAGAGCCCGAAACTGAGTTGGGACTCACCGAAGGTGGAGGTGGTGAAGGTCCCAGATACAGAGGAAGTGTGTGATCCTGGCCTGTGAGTGATTTCTGGGAAGTGGATTTCTGGTTCTGCTCTCCCAGAGGGAAGCCACTAAAAATATAACTGCTGTGCTGCTTCAGTGGTAGAAAAAGCAGGGCAGGGGTGGCCTCTCGTTTTCACATAAGCTCTTCATGCGTGGTCCTGGTAACAGGGCTTGCTCTTGGGGAATGGTACCTGCTGAGGACTGTCCCAAGAGAAAAATCTCCCAGAGTGTGTGCACAGTGGGGGAGGCCACAGGCAAAGGGGTTTATTCCCCCAGCTGGTCTACAGGAGGTCAGAGCCAGTCTTCCTCTCCCCCATGGGACAATCTCTGTCCTCTTGAGATGATCATTCCTGCCACAAAGACCAGACTAGGGCAAGGATCTGGAGCTGCCTGCCTCCAGGGCCAAGCAGGGGATTTAAATTGCTGGCCGGGTACTTTGGGAACCAAGAAAGCACAGGCGGCTTCATCTAAGAGGCTGGCTGCAACTCAGCCTGGACTGGGTATCGCTGTGCATGGCTCCTGTTCTTGCATTGCCAAATATTTTGACTTTTTATTTTTATTTTTATTTTTTTAAAGATTTTATTTATTTATTTGACAGAGAGAGACACAGCGAGAGAGGGAACACAAGCAGGGGGAGTGGGAGAGGGAGAAGCAGGCTTCCCGCAGAGCAGGGAGCCCGATGTGGGACTCGATCCCAGGACCCTGGGATCATGACCCGAGCCGAAGGCAGTCGCTTAACCAACTGAGCCACCCAGGCGCCCTATTTTGACTTTTTAAAATAAAAATTAGAAGAGAAGAATTTTTTTATTCCCAGACTTTAAAATGTTGACACTAATTCAAATTTGAAAAAACGAGAAACAAGACTGAGAGGTGAATGAAATACATTTGGGACCTCTGGTCCTTGTTTCCTTCCTAGGAAGGTGGGAGGCTATCAGAGCAGGTATACACAATAAAGGGGTGTCTGGAGTGGTCACAGAGAACTGAATGGGCTGCGCCAGGGGTGATGGGACTCCAGTCCTGCCCAGGTCCAGATCCTCTGGGCATCTCCCCTGAGTGACCCACAGGTGCCCAGGTCATCTTCATCCATCATTGCTCCTTCTCCTTCCTCTGCACCTGCTGCCTTCACCCCCCCCCCCCCCCCGCATACACACCATTCCTTCTAACTTGCCATCAAATCCCTTCTCTCTCACATCCCACCCATAACCCCCATGCTGTGGCAGATCGCCATCATCTTCCGGCCCCTCCCCTGGTGCCACAAAATCCTCCAGTGGTTCTTGCCTCCTCTTTTGTTCTCCAGATGGCAGGCAGTAGGCCCTTCTGCCTGAGCCTGGGATGTCTTACCCCTGCTTAGAGCCCCCTGGTGGCTCCCCACTGCTCTCAGTATCTAGCCCACATTCCCTAAAGTGGCCCACACAGACTTCTGATTCCTCCAGAGATTGGAACTGGTGGCTCACAGGCCAGATGCAAACAGGTTTAATTTGACCTTGGGAGAATTACATTCAAACTAGTGGCCTAATGCAATGTATTAGGTGGTCCTAGTTCATACATTCAAACTAGTGGCCTAAATGCAAAACCTAAGACACTGCATTTAATAAGATCAGAACTTTACAAGGAGAAGAGTGGAAGCCTAGGCTAAGATCAAGGCTGGAAATGGGTGGTATACAGTAGGAGCTCAAATACCCAGAGGTGAACAGGGGTGTGAGGGGTAGGGGAGAGATTCTAAATGCCCTGCTGCCTTTCTGTTGTAATTAAGACCCCACCTACTTAACACTGGACTGAATTCTGTGTAGTTGGGGGATGATGCTGTATGCATCCCTAACAAAGGCCAGGTATGTAGCAGGTACTCACTATGAACCTGCTGGATTGAATTTGGGTCTTGAGTCACCAGACCTTATAAGTCTGTCTGACCTTTGAAACATGGCAGGGAAGGACTTGATCCCTAGTCCTGCTCTTCCTGGCCAGCATGTCCTGGGTGGTCCCTGGGGTCTGGGGTCTAAAGCCCAGAGTCAGTTGAACAGATGGGGTAGAATTTTGCAAGGGTGGAGATCATGGGCTTGGGAATAAAACAGACTTGGGTTCAAACTCCACTCCCCCATCTCCAAAATGGGGATGATACCTTCCTGATTTCTTTCTCATCCTGAGAGTCCTGAGTGGCACACATGAACGAGAGGTAGACATCCATGCTTCCTCTCACCCCTCACCCCTTCTCACCCACTGTGCCTGTAGGGTGTTCCAAGGAGCAGCCATGTCCACCCTGTACCCATCTCTGGAGGACCTGAAGTTGGACCAAGCCATTCAGGTAAGCCACTAGGCATGTGTTAGCCTAGGCCACCTCGAGGGGCCTTTGTGATTGCCCCAGGGTAAGTAAGGGAGGATTGTCTTGGAAGGTGCTGGGTGTTGGGTCCCTGGGCATGCAGGTCACCACTGCAGGACCTGCTAGTGGACAGGTGTCCAGAGGTTAAGGCAGTGGAGTTACAGCAGGGATGGATAAGCCCAAACGGCAGACAGGCCTCTCATGTGCGTCCTAGCACTTCCTCTCTCCCAGTTCAGGTAGACTCCACTGTAGACAGGCTTCCAGAGTAAACCCCATGGGCGTGGCCTTTGGCCTGCTCATCCCCAGACACCCCTTTTTCCTTCCATTCATCTGTGGTTCCAGTGGGTTTTGAGAATTTGGGACTTCTTGACTGAGAATTTCATTGGGAGGTGGGCCTCAGTGTTCTGGCTGCCTCAGGTAGTAAGCGGGTCACGACGTTTGGTGGGTTGCAGGCTACGGAGAGAACCTTCCCCAGAAACATGGACGTGTGCAGAGGCCACCTTTACACACCTCCAGGGTTCATGGATACCCCACCTTAGGCCCGCCAGCATAACTAATGCCCTGATCCCCAGGGAGCCCCAGGCTCCAAGGGTTCTGGGGGTCCTGGCCACAGCTGACCAGTGCTCCTCACCTCTCCCAGGCCCAGGCCAGAGCTGCACCCAGAATGCCTGCCCTGCCAGTCTCCCAGTCTTCAGGTGAGTGAGCCAGTCGACAGGGTGGGGCGCTCCTGACTGACAGTGACCTCTTGTGGCCACTTCCAGCACAGCCTCTTGCCTGCCCCTGTGCTGTGGGCTTCCTGAACATTTTATCCCCACCAGAACCCTTTGACGGGGACCCCGAGGAAACTGTGGCTTAGTGAGAGCATTAACTCCCCTGATTTGGGGCTCCCTTCTGTGGCTGAGTGAGGAGTCCAAGCTGTTTGTGGTGGCCCCTTGAGTTGGTGGCAGTCTTGATTCAGGTCCTGTGGCAGCTAACTTGACCTCAGGCTCACTCTGTCCCTCCTTCCCTGCAGTGTCCTGGGAGCTGCCCTGGGGTCAGATGCCTGCCTCCTGTAGCCCCTGCAGCCCCTGTGTCCCAGGCTGCTCCTGGGGAGACCCCTGCCCCTCAGCCCTTCTGAGGAGAGAACCCACATCACCAGCGAGTGTTCCCTTGCATTCTCGGGGATAAACAACATCCCCAGGCCATGTTTCTTAATACAAATGAGTGACCACGGGAGCCAGGCAGGTGTGGCCAAGTTCACGCCCCTGAGTAACACCTTTCCTCTTCCTTCCGTTCCCTTCCCATCAGTTTTGTACCCAAGCCTGGCAGAATTGGAAAATTATATGGGTCTTTCCCTCTCCAGCCAAGAAGTCCAGCAGAACCTGCTTCAGATTCCAGAAGGTGCTAGTGTAGGTATTTGTCTCTTGCCTACTGTGGGCACAGAAAGTGCCAACTCTCCCTCCCTCTTTGTCTTGCCATTCGAGCAGACTGGAATCTCCTCTTCCCCAGCATGCCTGGGCTCTGTTTCTTCATGGCACTTTTCATTCTGAGCCATTGTTAAAAGTGCTGTGGGGTTTCCTGCAGACTTGGACACTGAAGGACCATTGCCTGACCTTTGACCTCTGGCTTCAGGCTGCTGGATGAGAAGGGAGGGCATTAAACCCAGCCTGAGCCTGGAGGCTTCTTTTTTTTTTTTGACTATTTTATTTTATTTTTTTATTATGTTATGTTAATCACCATACATTACATCATTAGTTTTTGATGTAGTGTTCCATGATTCATTGTTTGCCTATTGCTCTATGCACTACGTGCCCTCCTTGATACCCATCACCAGGCTAACCCATCCCCCCACCCCCCTCCCCTCTAGAACCCTCAGTTTGTTTCTCAGAGTCCATAGTCTCTCATGGTTCATCTCCCCATCCGGTTTCCCCCACTTCATTCTTCCCCTCCTCCTATCTTCTTCTTCTTTTTTTTTTTAACATATAATGTATTATTTGTTTCAGAGGTACAGATCTGTGATTCAACAGTCTTACACAATTCACAGCGCTCACCATAGCACATACCCTCCCCGATGTCTATCACCCAGCCACCCCATCCCTCCCACCCCCCACCACTCCAGCAACCCTCAGTTTGTTTCGTGAGATTAGGAATTCCTCATATCAGTGAGGTCTGATTGACTTATTTTGCTCAGCATAATACCCTCCAGTTCCATCCACATCGTTGCAAATGGCAAGATTTCATTCCTTTTGATGGCTGCATAATATTCCATTGTGTGTATGTATATATATATATACACACCACATCATCTTTATCCATTCATCTGTCAATGGACATCTTGAGCCTGGAGGCTTCTAATGAAGGAGCTGCCTGTGCCTTGAGAGCTTTGCATGGATGGCAGAGCCGAGACAGGGAGCAGCTTGTCACCCAGCTCTGGTCCCCAGATGAAGCGGCAATGCTTGCTTGATTCCTGTTTTCCATGGTTTTGGGGAGCAGGGGAAATCATGACACAGAAATGTTCCGTCCTCAAAATATGTTCATTTAGAGACCAGTCCCCACTCAAACCCCCTGCCAGTGGGCTCCAGCATCCCCGTGGACCATTGGTCAGTGGGCTTGTCTGCAATCCTGTCCCCACATGGGTGAAAATTGGTGGCAGGGCCCAGCTGCAGGTCTTGCTGAGGCTGCAGGGTCTTATGAAGTGAGGGGGGTGAGGATGAGAACTGCTTTAGCCACTGGCAAATGAGGGTCTCACAGGAGAAAGTTGACCAGGATGGGGACACATGGGGCCCTGGGGTGCTGCTCCACATTGCCCCCCCCATAGTCATGCTGTGAAATACAAACAAGAAGCCAAGGAAGTCGTGGGGTATGTACCTCACTTGTAAGCCCTTGACTGAATTCCTCTTTGTTCCAATAGTGAGGACATGAGTGCATTTCACCTTAACATTGATAAAAATATGGCAGATGAATTCATTTTTATAATTAAAAAATTTTATGTTTAGCTTTTTATTTTTAAATGATCATAGATTGCTGGGAGGTCCCAAAGATAGTACAGAGAAGGGTACAGAAGATTGTACCCTCCACCCAGTTTTCCCAGTGGTTCTGTGGGGGGTGGCTGCATAACTGTAGGGTAAGGAAAGCAAGCATTTTGCCTTGGTCCAGTGGGTGTCTGTAGTACTGTGTCACTTTGTCACCTGTATAGATAGACCCACGTAGGTACCAGTGTAACCAAGGCACAGATGAGTTCGTCACCACAGAGGTCTCCCTCAGGCTGGCCCTTCGCGATCATGCCCACCCTCTCCCCCTGACCTTCCCGAACCCCCTGGCCTCCACGAGTCTGTTTTCTGCCTCGATAATTTTGTTTCAGAATGTTATCTATGTGGAATCATACAGTGTTTTCAGATTGGCTTTTTCAACTCAGCATAATGCCCTTGCAATTTTTCTAGGTTGTTCACTCTATTAATAGCTTGTCCCATTTTATTTATTTATTTGTTTGTTTTTATTTCGTTTTGTTTTAATTCCACTATAGTTAACCTACAGTGTTATATCAGTTCAGTACAATACAGTGATTCAGCAATTCTATACATCACCTGGGGCTCATCGCAACAAGTGTATGCTTAATCCCCATCCCATTACCCCCACCTCCCACCCCCTCCCCAAGTTCATCCCGTTGTGTGGTATTCCATGGTATGGATGTACCGAGATTTGTTCAACCCACTGAGGGTCGTTTTCGTTGTTCCAGTTTGGGGCTATTACAAACTAAGTTATAGTGGATATTTGTGTACAGTTTTTTGTACGGACATAAGTTTTCATTTCTCTGGGATAAATGTCCAGGAGTGCAGTTGCTAGGTTGTATGATAAATGCATGTTTAAATTTTTAAAAGATACTGCCAAACTATTTTAAGAGTGGCTCTACCATTTTATTTTCCTGCCGGCAAAACATGCTGCTCTAGTTTCTTCCCATCCTCGCCAGCCCCTCACTAATGTTAGCTGTCATGATAAGTGTGTAGTGATGTCTCTTCACAGTCTCAGTTTGCATTTCCCCACTGGCTAGTGATGTTCAGCGTCTTGTCATGTGCTATTTAACAGCTGTAAATTCTTTTCAGTAAAATTCTCTTCATATGTTTTGTTCATTTTCTCAATGGATAGTTTGTTTTTTTTAAGTCAAGTTTTGAGAGTTCTTTATTCTAGAGTCCTTTGTCAGGTCTTTGTAAAAATTTTCTCCCAAGTGTAGCTTCTTTTTTCAACTTATTAAAAGGATCTCTGGCAGAGCAAAAGTTTTTAATTTTGATGAGGTTCCAATTTGTGGATCTTTTTTTCTTTTTCTTTTTTCTTTTTTTTTTTTGTGAATCAGGCTTTGCCGGCCTGTCTGAAGACATTTACACCAAGCCTGAAATCCTGAAGATTTTCTCCCTTATTTTTATCTAAAACCTATGTTTTACATTTTTAAAAAAGATTGTATTTATTTATTTATTTGAGAGAGAGAGAGAGAGAGTGCGCACGTGCGCGAGCAGGCAGGCAGAGGAGCCTAGGGAGAGGGAGATAATTTCCAGCCGTGAGCACAGAGCCCATTGTGGGGCTTGATCCCAGGACCCTAAGATCATGACACGAGCCGAAACCAAGAGTCAGATGCTTAACTGACTGAGCCACCCAGGCGCCCCATGTTTTACATTTAAATTTATGATGAAATTTGAGTTAGTTTTTGTATAAGGTGTGAAGCTTAGGTCAAGGTTCATATTTTTGTCTATGGATGTTCAACTGCTCCTATCCTCTTTGTTGAAAAGACTATTTCTTGTCCATCGAACTGCTCTGGCACCTCTTTTAAAAAGCAGTTGGCCCTACTTGTGTGAGGCTATTTTTCAAGTCTTTGTCCTATTTCATTGATCCATGTGTCTGTCTCTCCACTGTTACCAAACTGTAGCTAAATAATAAGTCTTGACATTTGGTGGAGTGATTCTTCCTGCTTTATTCTTTTTGTCAAAATAGGTTTAGCTATTCTACTTCCTTTGTCTTTTCATATAGAGTTTAGATTAACCTTGCCTATATCTACAAAACATCTTGTAAAGATTTTGATAGAAATTGCATTAAATCTTTATATCAATTTGGGGACAATTGACAGCTTTACTATGTTCTTCTAATCCATGAATAGAAAATACCTTTCCATTTTTTTTTAAAAAAGATTTTATTTATTTATTTGACAGAGAGAGACACAGCAAGAGAGGGAACACAAGCAGGGGGAGAGGGAGAAGCAGGCTTCCTGCTGAGGAGGGAGCCCGATGTGGGGCTCAATCCCAGGACCCTGGGATCACGACCTGAGCCAAAGGCAGACGCTTAACAACTGAACCGCCCAGGCTCCCCCCTTTCCATTTATTTGGATCTCCTTTGATATCTTTTTATCAGTCATTTTTTGTTTTTGTTTTCAGTATATAATTCCTACATATGTTTTGTTAGCTCTACTCCTATTTCTTATTTTTGAGTGATTATAGTTGGTAGTGTACTTTTAATTTCAGTTTCCGTGTGCATGCTGTTCGTGTATAAAAAGTACAGTTGATTTTTGTGTGTTGATCTTGTATCCTGTGACTTTGCTGAACTCACTTATTTAGTTTTAGGAGTTTATTTGTAGATTCCTGGGAATTTCCTAGTAGATCATCATATCATCGGCAAATATTTCTTTTCCAATCTGTATGCCTTTTATTTTCTTTTCTTGCCTTATTGCTCTGGCTAGTTATTCCAGTACCATATTTAATAGTAGTGGTGAGAGTGACATCCTAACTTGTTCTGGGCTTTAGGGGGAAAGCATTCATTTTTATACTTTTTGCTTACATTCTTTTCAAGACAAAAATTAAATCAAGTCCTTTTCCCCCCAATTGCTCCCTATTTGCTGCAAAATTTTATTTTTAGTTGGATTTCAAAGGGGTCTTCTCCTGATACCAACGTGCCTTGCAAAATGAGGATCCCTTTTCTGTATACCCATACTCTCTTGTCTCTCCTCATATTCCTAGCTGTTTTTCAGAGGCGTAGACTTTGATGCCCCCCAGTGGCTTCATGGAGCCATGTCCCCTAGCAGCCCCTGCAGAGAAGAGTATGGTCTGCGGATGGGATAGGGCCCAGGGACCACTGCATCCTTCTTTCCTCATCCTTATGAGGCCCCAGGGGCCAGCTGACCCCACCCTGGTGTCTGTCTGCAGATGGTGGGCTCTGGCTCCTCGCTGGGCCAGCTGGTGGCACCACTGTCTGGGAACAGCCTTGGCACACGGCGTGCGGAGATCAAGCCCGGGGTGCGTGAGATCCACCTGTGCAAGGATGAGCATGGCAAGACTGGGCTGCGGCTAAAGGCCATTGACCAGGTAGGGCTGGGGGCTGGGCAGGAGAGTAGGGGGCATTTCCCACACACATCTCCCACCAGCCTGGGAGGGGGCAGTGTGGGCCCTGTCCACAGTAAGGAAGGTGCAGAGCAGGCAGGTGAGCCGAGGCCTACCCAATCTCAAGCCCAAGCTCTTCCTCTCAATCTCCCTCCCCCAGGGCCTCAGGGCTGGTGCTGGGTTCCAGCAATAGGGACCATCCACCTACCCTTCCTGGGCTCCAACTACTCAGAGCCTCCCTTCCCCCCTGCCCTCCATCAGAGGGATCTGGCTTCCAGGCAGCTGTCTGTAGACAGTGGAAGCCAGGGGCGCCAATGCCATTGTAAGAAGCCAGGCAGTCCGGGGGCTGGGGGTGCAGCCTCCAGCCAGGGTTGAAAGCCTGACTCAGCTGCTCCCTGGCTATGTGGCTATTTCCCTCCCCAGGGAAATGGGGTAACTGCTGTCCTGCCCACACAGAACTGTAGCTCCTAGATGATCAGGAGCACAGCCACAGGAGGGACCTGGGCTCAGAGTGGGCTGCGGAGCTGACGGTGGGTCCTCCTCCAGGGGCTCTTCGTGCAGCTGGTGAAGGCCAACAGCCCTGCGTCTCTTGTGGGGCTGCACTTCGGGGATCAGATCCTGCAGATCGACGGGCGTGACTGTGCCGGGTGGAGCACGGACAGAGCCCATCGGGTGCTGAAGAGGGCGTCGGCCGAGAAGATCGTCATGGTCGCTCGGGACAGGTGGGTAGCCGGGCCCCCAGAGCCTCCCTGTCTGGCCCCAGCCACGTCCCAGGCCCAGCTCACTGTCTCTCCCCGCCAGGCCCTTCCAGCGGACCATCACCATGCACAAGGATAGCATGGGCCACATCGGCTTTGTCATCAAGAAGGGGAAGGTCATCTCTGTGGTCCAAGGGAGTTCTGCGGCCTGCAACGGGCTCCTCACCAACCACACCATGTGCGAGGTGAACGGGCAGAACGTCATTGGGCTGAAGGTAGGCCAGCGATTGTGCCCTGGCCCGGGGGCTGCAGTGGCTGAGAGCTTGCTGGGTGGACGGAAGGTTCATGTCTGCAGGCGAGCTGCTGTCCCCATCCGAGCCTCAGGTCCCTCATCCTCCAGTTGCTGTGGGGGCTCACTAAGATGAGGTAGGTAGAGCTCTGAGCACAGTGCCAAGCCCGTGGTAAGTGCTCAGTAAATATGAGCTACTGTCACCAACGTGTGGAGGCCAGACGAGAGGCGAGGAGGGGGTGAGGGCAGGCGGCAGGACAGGGCGCCGGGGGAGGGGCAGCTGACTGCGTGGACGCTCCATCCTCGGCGCGGCGCTTCTGTCTGCATGTGGGCTCACGGTCCGTAGTGGAATATTTGAGAACATTGCTGCTCAGAAACATACTTCTGACCTCTGTTCATCTTTTGAGGGGGTGTGTGTGTGGTGAGTTTTATTTATTATTTTTTTATTTTTTAAAGATTTTATTTATTTACTTGAGAGAGAGAATGAGATAGAAACAGAGAGCATGAGAGGGGGGAGGGTCAGAGGGAGAAGCAGACTCCCCGCCGAGCAGGGAGCCCGATGCGGGACTCGATCCCGGGACTCCAGGATCATGACCTGAGCTGAAGGCAGTCGCTTAACCAACTGAGCCACCCAGGCGCCCGAGTTTTATTTTTTAAAGCAAGAAAGAATAAGGGGCCCAGGGTCTAGTGGATCCTGACCGAGGGGTGGGCGCCTTCAGGGACCAGGGATGATGAGTCATGTGGCTTTTGGTCCCTGAACAGGTGAAAGTGGTTTGATCCTGACTCGCTGCCTCCAGGACCGAGAGCAGGGCTCCCCTGACCGACACGGCCTGGGCAGTGGCATCTCGTTCCGCAGCTGGCACAGGCTTCGAAGCCACTTCTCCACCCCTATTGAGGGCCATCACCAAGCCATTCCTGCCCCATAGCTGCTTCCCATGCTCGGCAGTCTCCCCACCTTCGTTGGAGGCTGGCTCTGGGGGCTCATGAGCATTGTGATCAGGAAGTTCTTCCTGGCGGGTGTCTAAGATCTCTACCCCTGGATTTCTCCCCCCACCCAGGGCTCAGGCATGACCATCCAAAGGGAGCCCTTTATCCCTAAACAGTTGACTCCGCCAGTACGGATTCTGAGTCGCCGTCTCTCTCTGGATCTAGCAAATCCACTCCTTTCAAAGCATTCCAGTTCTTTGATCTTAACTCTTCCAGAGGGCAGTCGTGCTACAATGTGCTGCAGAGTCTCTCTTCCTCCCCGAAGGCTCGGGGCATCGTGATGAACTTGTCCGTTATCCTGGCAAACCGTGGTGCTTCGAGCCTCTGAGGACAGGGGCTCTCCCTTTCCTGAATGGCCCCACATAGCTGTGCTTTGTGAGATGGGTTGTCTCCTGAAAGCGGATCCATTCCCACCCCGTGGCTGTCACTAGGCCCATCTAGCTTGTCTTTGCTGCTTGTCCCGCAACAACTGAGTGCATAAGCAGGTTAGATATATGTGGACAGTCCCTAGTCTCTGAGTAAGGGCCGGAAGCTCTTGTGTGGCCATGCCTCAGAGTTTGGTCTATTTGGCCCAGTTTGCGTAAAGCCTTGTCCTTTCTTGTTCTCCCCCTGGTCTGAATGGCATTCGCAGACCTTCCTCTCTTTACTGGGCAGCAAGGTGTAAGACGAAGAGGGCCCATGAGGGCTCTGCTGGGCTGGCGGCCAACAGGAGCCCAGTGGGTGGGTGGCTGCACCTGATGGCCCCCACTGCATGATAATTTTCCCTGTGCTTTGGGGCCAGAGCCTGAGGGTGACTGACTCCCACAGACAGGCCTTCAGGGGGAGGGAGGGGAGGGGCGTGCCCGCTTTTCCTGCAGAGATCCTCAGGTCAGGGGACTTATGCTCTAGCTCAAGCACGGCTGCTCCCGGGTTTCTGCCCGAGACCCCCACCTGATGGCAGCAGGGTCCTCTAGCGGGGGGCCGTGCTGACTGCTCCCCTCACTGCAGAGGTGCCTCGGAGTCGCCCCTGGCCCCAGGGTGACCGCTTACTCACCTCCTCTCCAGGACAAAGAAGTCACAGAGATTCTGGCCATGGCCAGGAACGTTGTCACCTTGACCGTCATCCCCACCGTGATCTACGAGCACATGGTCAAAAAGTAAGGCTGCCCCCCTCCTGCCTTCCCCCTCACCTCCCCACCTCCCACCACACCAGCCTCCTCCCTCCTCTGCCCTCCCTTCCCAGGGGCAGGTGGCTGGTGGCTCCCAGTGGGAGCCCTGAAAGCCTTAGAAGTGGAAATGAAGGCCCCCTGGGGATTTGCTGGCTAGTGGGGAGGAGAACCTGCTGCCAGTTTTGGTGACTGTCCTTGTTGCTGTATCTAGGTTGTCCCCGACCCTGCTCCACCACGCCATGGACCACTCGATCCCAGATGTCTGAAGCCAGAGGAGGGCCGTTCAGCCGGCCCACCCTCCCACCATCCTGCAGGAAAGGGCAGAGTCGTCTGAGGACAGGTGTGGGGGGAGGCTGGCTGACTGGGGCGGGGCTGTCCTGAGGGGGCGCACGCAGACCTCCTCGGAGCCTCAGACTCGGAGCTGCACTGGGGCCCAGTGACTCTCTGTGCGGTTGAAATGGGTTGAAATGTGGGGCACGTAGGCAAGCCGGCCAAACACTTCTTAAAGTTGCAGCTGGGTCCCTTGCAAGACTTTTGCTGCCTCTACCAGAAAAACAGTTTGACGTTTTGAGAGAACACGACCTCGTTCTTTGTGAGAATTTTTTCTTTTCCCCTTGCTTGCTGTGTGTCACAAACTGTACGTAGTTACAATCCTTTACTTCTTTTGAATAAAGATTTGCTTTTAAATACAAGCCCTTCTTCAAAAGTAATTGAAAATTCCAGAAACCTTGGTCCCATGATATGCCAGGCCTGGTTTTCTTCTAAGCAGTGGTGACACATGGTCTCTGAGAGCAGAGATTTGGCTCGGCCACCATCACGTACTGCCTGCAGGGGTGACTGGAGGTGCAGGGACTGGAGAGGGGGAGCCGTAGGGACTCTGGAGGAGGGACACTGGCTTTGGAGCACCCCTGCTTAACCTGCTTCTGCATCTGCAGAGCAGATAAGGGGTCCACGTCAGGGGTGCCGGAGGGGATGAGGTGCGCTTACAGGCCCCAGCAGGGCTAACCCGCAGTGGGGATCTTCTAGATCCTAGATCCTTTGTGTGACCCAGGAGGGGGGTGACCCTCAGCTGCTGGGACAGGCGCATGGCAACGCTGAGCCAGCATGCGGCTCTCTGGTTCCCGCAACCTCAGAAAGGATCTCTTTCCCCTCAGCCCTTCCCTGTGTGTTCACTGTGCCTCCCAGCTTGGCAGGGATGGTTTGAGCCCCCTGCCTCGCTCCTCGGGGTGGAGGGGAAACATGATATAAAGAAAACAGGCCCAGGGTCTTGCTGTGTTTTCATGCTTTAATTCAGAGCTGTCTGCTGTGGGTACAACTCTGTCTGAACAGGACAAAGGAGACAAAATGAAGACCCTCCCCACCTTCCATCTTCCCGTATCCCCTGAATTCTCCATCGAGGGGATGGCCCAATGGGAGAGTATGCTGTGACTTCTTGGTACTGGCCCCCTAGGTCAGAGAAGGAGGTCCTGAGTTCCCTGGGCTCAGGCCCTCAGTAGACCCTTGTCCCAGAACTTCGTGGATGCCCGCCCCTCCCCAAGCGCTGTCTGACACCCTGGTGCTAGCGATGCCTGGGAAGGCTGTTCAGTGAAAAGCTAAGTTATCCCCTTGGGAGATGCTCAGAATAAACTCCGCTGGAGGCCAGCTCTCGGGGCAGAGTCGCAGCCCCGGCTCTGATTCTGCCTGAGCCCGGAGCAGGAGCAGCAGAGAGGCCCAGACCCAGGCCCTCCAACTAAGCAGAAGCCACTTCTGGCCGCCGGGCTCCAAGGGACCAGCGGTTCAGTAGGTGGTTCCTGGGGAAATGTCCTTTAGGATCGAATCAGTGCCAGCCGGAGGCCAGGGGGGGGCAGGGGAGGTACCCCGAGGATTTCTGCGCCAGGAGCCGAGGGCAGGAGGGCAAGGCCATGGCCCAGCAGGAGGAGGTATTAAACAAGAAAGTAAAGGGGGAGCTTTGGAGGAGGAGCACTGCGCGGGCGGCCCCCCGGCCCTGGCCTTGCCCTCCTGCCCCACACTCCGTGGCCCACGGCGCCAGGGCCGGGAGCCAGCAGGCCGCGGTAGCCCCGTGCTCGGAGCTGCGCGCGCAGCGCTGCCCCCCTTGCAGAGATGCGGCTATTGAGCACGCGCGCGCGTGTGCACCAGGGCCCGGGCCACCGGCCCGCGTGCTCGCAGGGTCCGTTCTGGGCCCCGGCGCAGAGCCACCGCCTCCACTGACCCGAGGAGGACAAGCCCGTTGAAGGCTCCAAGAGAGAAGACCCTCGACGCTGTGGGCGAGGGCCCCGCAACCCAGAGCGGCGGCCCCACTCACCTCAGGCGCGGCCCTTCAGCGGGGCGTCCTCCGGCGGGACGGAGCGGCTGCGGCGCCGACCACGTCCACCGAAACACAAGACACGACAGGAAGGCCACAGATAGCAAGACACAGACAGGAGCAGAGGGGCTGCGCGGCTCGACTGAATTCCAGTGTGAAAAATACATAGATTTCATGTTGTCAAATGGAGTCATACATTTATTTTCTCGGCAAAGCTTGGGCTACTTCTAAGGAGACACTAGGCAGCTTCGCGAGTACACGGCACAGGAGGCTGGGTCCACGGCCAGGCCCGGCTGGCTTTGGATTGGGTTTGTCCACTGCCCCCCCGTGTCCCGACCCCAGCGTCTGTGGGGCAGCCCCAGCCAGGCCCCAGGAGTTCGGGTCTGGTTTGGCTGGGGTGGGGGAGCTCCACTAAGGATGGCTGGTCTGTCTGAGGCCCCAACCGGTGGGGGGAGCCTTGGACGCACAAAGTGTGTGGCAGAGGGGGCTATCGCCCCCATGGCTGAGCTGGCTGCCCACTCCCAGTGCATGCAGGTGCCCCCCCTTGAGTGGAGGGCGCAGAGAGGAAAGGTGGGCCCCCTAAGTCAGGCAGCGGCTGTCAGAGCAGCGGGGGTGGGCGAGCAACCTGGGCAGAGAACCAGAGTGGCCCCAGGGCCAGAGGGATGAGTGAGACACGGGGTCCCACCAACCCACCCCAGATGTGGGGCCTAACCTCTGAAGAGTGGGAGGGGCCACCAGATGGGTGTAAGCCCCACAAGGGAGAAGGAGTGCGTTTACTCTGTCAAATAATAGTGGTGGTAAAATGTCAGCAGCTTTGCTGGGGGACCACATGGGGTCCCAGGGAAGGAGGGGGGACAGTGAAGCTCCCAGGCCACATGGCCTCAGGCTGTGAGCAGGGAGGCCGCAGGGCTCCCACCCGCCCTGCCCCGTCCCTGCCTGAGAGACAACCCAGGGCACCCTGCTTTGGCCGGGACGAACATCATGGCTTCAGCATCCCATCGTGCCATCCGTCCTGCTGGGAGTCCCTCCAGAGGCAGGCAGGTCTAAGTCTAGGAGCCCTCACCCTGGAATGCAAGCAGCCCCTCAGTGGAGATGCTGGGGTGCATGAGAGCCAAGCCCCAAAGTGAACATAGTGCAAAGCAGAAGTTGGGCCCGAGGCCCCCCAGAGAAGCTTGGGGTGAGCTCCAGGGGCAGTGGTCGGGCTTCTCAAAGCAGCTGAGGATTGCCGAGTCCAGCCCCGCCTCCCGGACTGCAGGACCTTGTCTCAGAAGGGCTGGAGGAGGCCCCCTGGGCTGCCAGCCCCCTGCCTCCTCCTCTGGGGCCCGCAGACGCTCCAGCCCCAGCACCAGCCTGTCCGGCTCAGCTCTCACGGGAAGAACGATCTGACACAGCCAGACGCGCCGACAGGGAAGCGGAGCCTGGGGAAGGTCCAGGACGAACAGACACAAGAGCCACGCTGCGCTCTGCCGCCTCGTGCCCAACATCGCCCCGTCTTTCCTCCGGCCCGTGCCTATGGCCGGACGAGGCTTCCGAATCCCAGAGCGGGGAGCAGCCAGAAGACGCTGGAACTGCAGCCGGAGCCCGGGGGTTTGCAGACCCCGCTCCGAGTCCTGGGCCGGTGGCCTGTGCTCTGGGCGAGGAGCTAATACTGGCCCAGAAGGCTGGACTGAGGGCAGGGGGCGGCTGGAGAGGCGTGGGCGGTGACACGGGGGTGGGGGCGGGGGGCTCCCGTGGGCACCTCAGGCCCCACCTCCCCACATCGACACACCGGAGACTTCGGGGAGGGAGGAGGGGGTGGGCGGGCGGCCCGTGCGGAGGTCCAGGTGGACAGGGCCAGGTGGGGGGACCTCCCCACCTCCCCTCTCTGCAGTGCGTCCCTTCGGCGTGCCTCCCTGCCTTTGGTCTCTCTTCCCTTGTCCTCTGTCACAGTTTGAGGGTGCCTTCCCCCAACCCCGACTCCCAGCCCCCCGACACTGTTCACGTCCCGAAAAAGCCACTCCCAAACCCCAAACTGAAGTAAGATGAGGCCCCCGGGGCACGAGCGGGAGGGAGAGCGGCACCCCTACCATCCGTGGTCAGGCGGCGCTCACAGCTGGGAGCTGCGGGCCGGGGCGCCCGGGCCGTGCGGGCTCAGCGAGCGGCAGCTGACCCTGCGGATGGAGTGCAGGGCCACAGTGCAGCAGCCCCGCAGCAGCGAGCTGATGTTGTAAACCGGCTGGCCCTGGCGCCGCTGCGAGCGACAGAGCCAGGCCACCGTGGGCACGGCCGGCACCACCACGGCCAGCAGATCCACGATGTAGTGGCGGCTCCAGTAGCTCTTGGGCTCCTTCTCGGCGGCCGCCGCCTCCTCCTCTTCCACCGGGCACGCCACGCTCACCGACGGGCTGGGGCTGGGGTTGGCACCCGGCCGGTGCGCGCTCGGCCCTTGGGTGATGGGCTCTGGGGCCTCCAGCTCGTCACCCACCGTCACCACCACGGCGGAGTTGGGGTCTTTGGGCCCCAGGGGGTGGGGCTCCAGCTCTGGGCCCCCGACCCCCAATTCAGGGACTGCCCCGCAGACCTGGGCCTGGGTCACTTTCTCCAGGATGGCGTCCAGGTCCGGCTGGTACTGCGCGAAGTCCGTCTGGATGGCGCGCTCCTGCATGCAGCTGGCCTGCACCCCGGCCTCCAGGCCACACAGCAGCTTCTCGTAGGTGTTGCTGGCGGGGAAGCGGGGACCCAGGCCGAAGCTGCTGTGCAGCGAGCCCTCCTCGGGGCCGCAGTCCACCCCCGACGACAGCAGGCTGCTGGCCTCCAGCGCGTCCGTCCGGCTCAGCGTGTCCTCGGTCAGCCCCGCGAAGCCACTGTCAGCCCCGTCCTCAGCAGAGGCCCCGGGGTGGTCGCTGGGGGGGCGGTCGCCGCAGACGGCGGGGTCACTCAGCTTGGTGTAGGTGGAGCTGCGGGTGAGGGAGCGGGCAGGGGACCCGCCGGCCGACTCCCCGGCACCATCCTCCTTGGCCGTGCCGTTCTGGGCCACTTCCATGCTGTGTAGCAGCGTCTCCAGCTTCTTGTTCTGGATGTTGATGTCCACGAAGTACTTCTGCAGCCCCTTGTCCTTATCAATCAGGTTGTTCTTGACTGTGTCGATGACCTGCTTGAGCTGCTTGATCTCCTTGCGAGCCTCCTTCAGGGCCAGCTGGGCCTCCACGCGGTGGCACTCCTCCTCGATCCAGTCCTCCTGCATGCGCGACAGCTGCGTCTTCAGGTCATCAATCTCGGTGTCCCTGGGAGCAGAGGAGACACACATGCTCGCTGCCTGGCCTGTCACCACCACCAAGGACAAGCAGGGAAGGGCTGTCACCCAGGACAGAGGACCTGTGTGCCTCCCGGCCCAGAGCCAGACACAAAAGCCCTGACTCAGTGCCTCCTTCTCACTCCAGAGGGGGTGAGGGGGTGGCCAAGGGGCCTCCTCCCCCCATCCCCCGGGGTCAGGGTAGGGGGAGAAGAAATGTCTAGGCCCCTCTGCATCCTCAGCCCTGGAGGCCGAAATGCAGACGACCGTCCCCACTTAAATCCATTACCTACAGGAGACATTAGACAAGAAAGACGCTCAGTGTATAAATAAATGCCTACTGCTATAAAAACCAAACACATCTATTTTAAAATCTTAACCTAAGACAATAAGAACTAAATGTAAAATCTCTGCCCCTACAAAAGCCGGTGGTGCAGACTGTCCTCGGGGGTCCCCCACCGGAGCCCCCAGGAGAGAGGCAGCGGGCTGCTCTGCTTTGCTGTGGAACTTACTGCCACCATGTGGCGGGGGGGGGGGGGCTGCCGGCCTCACGCCTCCCCTCAGTGCGGGGGATGAAACATGGTGGGTGCGACAGAGGAAAACGGTGACCACAGGTGGCTCTCTTTTATCCACACTGGTCATCTCTGCTTTGTATCTACTGTGAAGGGGATGGGCCCAAAAGATGGACAAGAAGGCACAGGCCATTTCCGAGAGAAGAGGCCAGCGCTAGGCAAAGCAGACACAGGCACCCCGAGTCACAGACAAATCTGGGGTGCAGCGGAGGGAGGCGAGTTAGAAGAACATCCTATCAAGTCTGGCGGAAAAGGCAGCGTGAGATGGGGCAGGATGCGGTGAAGGCCGTGAGGGTGAAGGAAAGCCACTCCTGAGCCAGCAGGTCTTGCGGGGAGAGGGGGGGCGGGGCACACCCACCCCGGCACCCACCCCAGCCATGCGGCCCACGTGCCCCACATTCATGGAAACGCAATGCACGCAGGGCTGACTGTCACTTTGAGGGTGAGAAGCCCAGCAGAGGGACCATCCCCGATCATGCACCGTGCGCTCTGCCGAGTCAGATGGGAGGGTCAGTTCAGGAAATGAGGCCAAGAAGTGTGCTCTGCGGAACGTCGAGGGGTCCGGGCTGAGGGGCTGCGGTGGCCGGCAAGGTCAGCAATGGCATTACCTGGGAAGGGGCGGACTGGCCCGCCTACCAGGACACAGCGCCGTGATGGCAGCGGGGAACCAGAGCTGCTCAGAGTGGCCATGACAGATGGACCACTGGGCACGGGGGCCCTTACTGGGGTTCCTTCTAGGGAAACCTGCCACACTGACGCCGAGTGCCGGGAGGGAGAAGCTGCTTGGAGGAAGGGATTGGGCATGCTCCGTGGGGCTGGGCCCTGCCCCTCTCTCCTTGGAGCCGGTGGGACCCCAGGCCAGGCAGCTCTGGCTTCCCCACCCTGTCTAGGACATTACAGTTGAACTGAGCCTTGAAGGATGAGTTTGCCCAGGGAGCAGGATGGGGGCAAGGCCATCTCAGGAAGTGGGGACCCAGCAAACAAAAGCACAGGTGTAGAAGCTTCTTTATGGAGAAGGTAGGTTACCGCAGGAGACGGGTATCAAAGTGAACACGCGGAGTGCGTGCGGCAAAGAGCTGCCACGGGTCCCTGCAGGACTAGCAGGCAGAGAGCGGCCAGGGATTTAAGGTGGGGCGCGTCCACGCCAGGGCGGCGTGCCCAAACCACACAGGGCAGATGGTCTGCCCGAGCCGCTGGGCCAGCCCCAGAAGGGAAGCCGGGAGATGGGCTGTCTGCTTCCCGAGCCCGTGAGTGCAAGTGGCCAGGCAGACCCAGGGCATCACCTAGAAGATGACGGGAAATAAAGATAGAAATGCCAACTCAACAGAGAAGGAGGCCACAGAATGCCATCTGTAACTTCCCGTAGTTCAGAACCACAGCAGAGCCAAACCGCATCGGCTGCTTGGCAAAGCTCTGGCCATGGAAGCCAAGCTCACGCGTATTACATGCTTCCGTTTATATGCGGTGTCCAGAACAGACGAATCCATAAAGACAGAAAGACGAGTGGTTACCAGGGGCCTGGGCCATGACTACTACCAGGAATGGCCTTCCTTTCTGGGGTGATGAGAATGTTCTGGGACCGGATACCGGTGAGGGTTGCATGATTCGGTGCCTACACGAAACATCGCTGAGTGGTACACTTGAGAGAGGGGAACTGTACGGGCTGTGAGTGACGTGTGCATCACGCTGCATAGTTTTACAAAAAGAGCAAAGAGGAAAGAAGCCATGATCGTGTCGGCCTGCCCCGGCCCCCAGTGCCCAGGGCAACTCAGAGTCAGCTGCCTGTTCGGACACTGTCCAGAGGAGATGGCGAAGAGTTGGGGGCAGCGCTGAAGCTGCGGTCATAAAGATGAAGCCGGTGGCCCAGAAAGGTAGCAGCCGAGAGGGTCAGGATTGGCCCTCAGGTCCGGAGAGTGAGCTCAGAGGGGATCGCGGGGGCTCCCGGGGGACCCCTGGGCTGAGTAGGAGCTCGAGAAAGGTTTCTCATGATGTCCCATCGTCTGTAAGTACATGAGCAGAAAGGCCTCTGGGGCCTGAACCCGTGGGCCAAGAGCCCCCTGGTGACTCCCTGGGCGGAAGCAAAGGGGTCGGGGGGTTGTTTCTCCCCCCGCAGGGAAGTAAGCCAAGGAGAATGCCCTGGGCTCCTGCTCTCCAGCTGGAAAGGAGCCGGGGACAAGAAGTGGCCCAAAGGGGCCACCAGGCTCAAACTGAGAGAGCGCTGCCACGGGTGTGGGGAGGCCAGCAGGCCGGCCGGGAGAGCAGCGGAGGGGAGGAGGGGGATGGCTTGGGGCTCGAGGAGGGGTGCTACGGGCCTTTGCCGGAACGGAAAGGGCAGGCTGGGTGCCGAGAAGCCCTCAGCCACTCCTTCCTCCCAGAAGTGCCCCAGGGCCCTGGGGCCTCTGAGTGTGCAGAAGGCAGCGTGTCCCCAGGGCTGCCCCTGGCTGGCAGCTCACCGGTCCTGCAGCCGGTCCTGGGTGTCCTTCAGCCGGGCCTTCAGGTGCCGGATGCACACCTCCTTCTGCTGCAGGGGGGTCAGGTACTGCTCCGGGGTGGGGGGCTTGACGCCGTGGTTGTCGCTGCACAGTGTGTACTTCATGGAGCGCCTGCAAGGGGACACGTGTCAGTGGGGAAGACGTCCCTCACCATCCTGGTCCCACGGCCACCAGATGGCTCCAGGCTAGGCCTCCGCAGCGGCCCGTGTGGGCCTGAGAGCACCCGGGCCTTCTGGAAGGCAGGATTTATTAAAGCTCTCCTGAGTGAAGACCACAGTGGGGAGCCTGGGGCTCCCCTAGTTATGGGTGGGGACGCATGACAGAGCAAGCGCACGGCCTGGCACCATGCAGGGCGTCCCACTGATGCTGCCATCTCAGTCCCGGGGGGGATCCCAGAACTCCGGTGTCCGGTCTCCGAACCCAGAGAACGAGGTGGGGGCCAGAGGCTGGGGGCGGTGCGCCTTCCCTGTGTAATTCTCCCAGGGCCTGCGGCGGGGGGGTAAGGACCCAGCCCTGTGTAGGAGGACGCACCCTCAGAGCTGAGAGCCTTTACGGCCTGGCCTGCCAGACCCTGGGGGGGACCGGGAGTGCAGACGCGCGTGCAGGCTCCGCTGTCTGCAAACGCACTCTGGTGCCCTCCTCGCTGTCCTCACGTACAAGCGCGCTCGCCCGGCCACGCACACGCCTGGTCCACGTGTGCCTGCACGCCCACCTCCGCGTGTACACGCCCGTGCCCGTGCCTCCCCACCGCCCTGTGGCCACCCTCAGGGACACTCACAAGGACCAGCACAGCAGCCCACACACGGGTTCACGCAAATGCAGGCACACACCCGTGCTCAAGGGCACACACACACACAAGTGTGAACACCCACCGGCTCTGGGCATCCCCTCGTCCACAGCTGTGCCCTCAGGTGGCAGCAAGCCGGCTCCACCTGCTGCCCAGCCTGGGGGGACACAGACGCGTGCGTGTGTGCACGTGTGTGTGTGTGTGCGCGTGCGTGTGTGTGTGGCAAGCACACCCTGGTCTCAGCACTGCACGGTGGAGGCACCCTGGCCCAGTGGAGGAGGGCAGAGGGCCGGCCTCGCCCCCAGAAGGACAGCACCCGGTTCCAGCATGCTACGGCCCAGGCTTCCTGCGGCCGCGTGTGCCAGAAAGCCTGCCCGGGTCTCGGCCGAACAGTCGGGCGGGCTCTCACACAGCCCGCCAGAGGCCCTGTGGCCACCCAACGCTGCCCCTTCAGGGCACGCGGACCCCCGGGGCTTAGGGAGGGGCGACGACACCCTCAGGTCTGGAGACAGGCCGGGTTTGCCGAAGCAGCCGCCGTGGAGGCAGTTTGAAAGGTTCCGTGGGAGCTGCCTAATGTTTACGGAGGGAAAAGTTTTCCTAAACCGTCAGCCGCTGCAGAGAGCATGGGGCTAGAGGTGGAGAGAAAGGGGCAGATTCTCTTCTACTGACTCACCCCGTGGTCCCCAGGTTTAACTCAAGGCCTATCACACGCCGGCCTGTTTTCCGCGTGACAAGGGGCAGAGGGGTGGCGCGGGTCGGAGCTGGGGACGCCCCGTCTGTGGGCCGCCGTGCCAGGACTCACGCTAGAGGGGCGCGGAGCTGCGGTGAGTGAGAAGGGGCTCCTCCCCGGGCCCCGGGCAAACCAGTTAAACTAGAACAGTGGAGAATCAGAGAAGACGCTGTTCTTACTCTTCCCATTTGCTTTCATGAGTGGATTTTTTCTAATATAGCATTTCACACTCATACATTTTTAGTCATTAGCTCTATCTTTGCGGAAAAAATATATGAATAACTGAGAAAAAGAACATACTATAATCCGTGGGTCTCCGCTGTTCCCGCCTCGGAACACCTGTTTGCACTGAGGCCACAGCCGAGGCCCCGCTGCTCGCCCATAATGGCTACCATCCACATGGGCAAGAAGACCCTCCCACGGGGGCAGTGCTCAACCTCAGGGCTGGGACAGTCCCTTGCGCTGCAGTTATGACGTGCACTGCAAAAATCTGCTACTAATGAGAAAGTGTTCAAGTTGCCAATCGTATACTTTGCAAAATGTGAGCACATCATCCCGCTCACGCCCCCTGCACTCGGGGTGGGGTCCCGGCCAGGAGGCTGGGGCGTGGGTCCTGCATGTGTGTGTCACCCATCATGTGTGTCGAGGTGGAAAACTCTGAGAACGGCTCCCTCAGCGTGATCTGAACATCACTTCACACGAACGACACCCTCTCCGCTGGAAGGGCAAGACCAGCCAAGACATCAACTCACCGAAGCCTGCGGGATGTTAGCCCTACTTGACGGATAAGGGAAAGACTCAGGGACCGGAAGAATGAATGCCCAGCCTGCGCTCCCCGAGCTCCGGGCTCCTCCGGGGGATCAGGATGGAGCACTCAGCTTCCCTTCACCTGCCTCCCCAGCCTGCTTTTCCGGTTCCATTCCCCTCTCTGGAGCGCACAACATAGCGTGTGCTGCACTGTAACACACTCCGCCTCCCAAACCTGCCACAGCTCTGCCACGGCGCAGGTGGACCCCCCGAGGAGAGCAGGATGGCAGACGCCCTAGTGGCCTGCTGCTCTCCATTCTTGCCTTTCCCCCCAAGAGAACCCCAATTCTGTGCACGGTGGCAGGGTACCAGGGACAACGCTGGCGCTCCCTGCACCACCTGGCCGGCAGCTGTCACCCAATCCTATGTCTCAGTGCCAGCCGGCAAGGCGTAGATGGAATTCCTGGGGAAGTGTCCCTTCTCAGAAAACATGAGCTTCTTGTCGGGGGCAGAGGGGGGTGGCCCTTCTACCTTCTTCCTTCCTGGCCCCGAGGCTGACCTGATGCCTGGAGGTGTAGGAGCCTCCGGTAAGGGCGAGGGCAAAAGCTGTACCCCAAGGACGGTAGAGCAGGAAGACGGGCCGGGGTCCCCGACACTTCAGGGAGCTGCCTGCCGCTGGGCCCCGGTTCTGAAAGCATCACCCCTGGCTCATGTAAGCCCCTGTCTTTGGGACAGGGAGTCCCAAAGTGTGCAGCCGGGCGTCACCTTTCCCTCTCTCGGGCAGGAGCTGAGGCTCTGGGGGAATGAGCTGCTGGAGGTCGCACAGCCAGAGTCGGCTGGTCCCCACCCGTGCAGCCGGGGCGCGGGGTGCAGGTGCATCGTCAGCCGGGCACGGGGAGGGGTTACCTGGGCGTGGGGCTGCTGTCGCTGCCCTTGCAGGAGCCCGAGTTGCTGCTGCTGCTGAGAGAGGAGGTGCCGTAGGCGTCCCGCACGCTCACGGGGGGAGAGGTGCGCCTGGAGGCAGGAAGAAGAGGCAGGTGCTCGTTCGGGCTGGCGGGCAGCTGCGGACACTGGGCGAACACCGCCAGGCCGCTGCGGCCCAAAGGACCCCCGCTGCGGGGTCACGGGCCGGGAAGAGAAGCAGAGGGGAGAGGGGGACGCACAGACAGGGGTGACAGAACAGACAGCGCAAATCAAGATGGAAAACCAGGAGCAGGCTGGTCCTCCTGGCTCCCCAGGACAGGAATGGAGGCTGGGCGGGGCCAAGGGTGGGGTCCCATCTGCCCTCGCCAGGGGTCCTCCACTTCCAGGGTCCCCCGAGCCCCAAGGAGGGCCCTGCAGGGGCTGGTGCAGGTGGGGCAGAGGGGGCAGGCAGGGGTAGGGACAAGAGGAGGGGCACGCACAGGTCAAAGTGGGGGGCCAAGTGAGCCAGAGGGGAGGACGGCACGAGTCCCCCCTGGTCACTGTGAAGCTCAACAGCAATACTGAGGATGGTTTGGGTCCAGTGGTTTACTGCTTCGGAGAACTTTATATCCACTGTGTCCCTTGAGCCCTTCAGTAGTTCCTGGAGGAGGTGAGTGATAGCAAGCCCATTCTAAAGCTGGGAAAACTGGGGAAATGACTTGCTCAAGGATACACTGTAAGTTGGTGGCAGTGGGGGGTGGGGCAGAGACCCTCCCTCCTCCCACCCTCCGAAGCCAAGGGGACACTCACCTGCGGGATCCAGCAGAGGCCCGTCTACTGCCCGGCAGAGACATGGCCATGAGGCTGCGGGTCCGGGTGAAGGGCGGGATGGGTGGTGTCCCCGGGGCTGAGGAGAGAGGGCGCGTTGGGGGTGCCGCGGGGAGGGCCGGACCAGGCCATGTCATCCTCTCGTTAGGGCCGCTGCCTGGCATGGCTCCTCCTCTTACCCTTCAGCAGGACACCCCAGGACCGAGCAAGGGCCAGGTAGGCCAGGCGCTAGCCACAGCTGCCTCCACCAACGAAGTTAGCGCACTCCTGCCCCCCGACTTAAAATCTCGATCGTCAGGGCTTCAGGGGCAGCCAGGAATCATAGATCCAACCCTGGGTTCTCCAGATGATTGAACGTGGAGACAGAGCTCGAAGGCCTTGCGCAAGGTCACATGGGCATCGGGGCAGGGCCTCCTGACCCCCAGCGCAGCACCAAGTCCTCTACGCTATAAGCCAGGCTCCCCGATCCCTGACTTGGACCCCACCCTGCGCTGGACAATCCTCCCTCCTCGGTGGGGGCTGCAGGCTGGAGGACTCCTGGAGCAGGACCAGGATCCCCAAATTAGGCTGGGCTAGTCTCGACGTCACCTTCCCAGAGCGCCCGTTGGCGTGTGGCTTGGGGCTTCCTGTCTATAGGGGAGACAAGACAGACCAACATACCAGCACATGTGTAGAAAGACATATGGATACACACGAATGTGAAAAGGTACTACGTCCCTGCCATTCCAAGACAGGCCGCACCTGTCTCAGGGAGCATGCTCGGGATCTGCCCACGATGCAGGACATGCGGCCGGGCCCTCCCGCATGCACGCGGCACACAGGCATGCCTGCACCCGTCCATGCAAACACGCATGCTGACTTCGGCACGCGTCAGGACCTCAGAGCACAGGCTCAAAGCAGACGAGGAAGGGGGCAAATGGGTACGGAAGCCCTCCTCTGGGGAGGGGGGGGTCGGTGGGCTGGAAGGAGTAGGAAGTGACCAGGCCTGTAGAGACCCATCCTTGGCAGTCTTGACAAGCGGGTAGAGGCTTAGGCTCCAAGGGCAGCCCTACAGGGGTTTAAGGAGGGGAGAAGCCCCCTGTTGGGCTGGGCGTTGGCTGTTGTAGGAAGGAGTCCTGTCCTGGGCATCATCCCAGAGACGGAGGGGCCTGGGCTCTTTGCAGCCATGAGTCCTGCCAGCCCCAGAGACCCCTGTTCCCTCCTTCCATGCTCAGAGCAGGGAATAAGGACAGAAGCCTGGGTTGCTGGAGACGTGGCCAAGGACACCGTGCCCCGACCTTCCCCCATGCTGGAGAGAAGCGGTCACCGAGCCCCGCTGCGCACAGACCCCGGGCCAAGCACATTACGTACAGTGCACCATTGGCTCCTCCCAAAAACCCTATGAGGAAGTGCTGTGATTAGTCCCCCTACAGATGAGGAACCTGAGCCTCCGAGAGGGAGGCACACGCCCCAGTCACAACCCCAGCGTGTGGCCAGGCCAACAGGGGAACCAGACCAACACCAGATGCCCAGGGGCTGGGCCTCAAACTCCGGAGTCCCCTGGCCGGGCACCACCCCTTCCCACGTCAGGGCCTCCGGGGAGCCTGCTCATCCTGCCCAGTGGCGGGGCTGCCTCCTGAGGGGACAAAGGCACCGCTCAGGTGGCCTGTTTCCCGGCTGTGACACTGAGCGGAGCCTGTGCCCCTGGAGGGCCCGGACACAGCCGGCATTGTCTGCCCGGAGGTGTCGGGTGCCGGGCCCAGGAGCTGCCAACACCAGGCCTGTGACCTGAGCTGCTTGCCCCAGCTCGGGGACATGTCCCACCCATTGTTCCCGGTCACGCAGACACGGTCGGGCCAGCCCCTGGAGGAGGAACCATGGGACCACAGTGCTGCCCTCACTTGTCAGGAAGGCCACCAAGGACTCTGCGCCTCCTGGCATGGCTTGGGGGGCCCAGAGGGGCGATGTGTTACCACATTTACCACATTTGGGCCTGAGGTGGCCGAGCTGCAGGGCCAGACAGACCCTGGCTTCTAGTCCCAGGCAGCCTGGCTTCCCTGGCAGCCTCCCCCCTTCCCTTCTTGCTTTTGGGAGGATGCACTGAGGGGGCGGTGCCTGCAGGAGGACAGCCTGGCAGAGGCAGGACTCGGGTCGGAGCACCGGCCTCACTCTTCCGAGGCAGCTTTGGCCAGGGTTGCTACGGAGCTCGGAAACTCCAGGTGGAGTCCCAGGCCTGTGTCCCGGGAGGCAGGCAACATGCCCGGTTTGCCTTGGAGCCAAGTGTGGCCTCAGTACAATGAGGGCTTTGTCTCAGTTGTCCCTGCTCCTACCTCGCTTGACGACCCCATACCTCCCTCCTCTTGTGCTCCCTCTTCCTTCCTCCCTGGCCCAGGGGGTGCGGGTGGGGGGACGGGGGACAGCGTTTGAACCTGGATGGACCCAATGGTCTCCTGGGAGGCCAGAGCTGGCCATTCCTCTGGGACAGAGGTGGAAGTGGCATTTCCCCTGCAGGGATGGGACCTTGCAGGCAGGGGTCCCTCATGGGAGGGCAGAAGCCACCCAGGCCCAAAGGGAGCCACCTCTCCAGGATCCTACTCAGAAGGCTGGGCGTGCTCTCTCCAGTCCTTCCTCCCGCTCCGGGCCCCAGAGAGGAGGCAGGTTGCCATGGCATATGTCGCCAGGCCGCCTGCCTGCTCCCCTGGATCCCACAGCCCTGTGCCCAGGCCGCCAGAGGCTGCTGCTTGGAAGGGAAGGGAAGGCGTACCTTGGGGAGCTGGGCTCAGAGTCTCTTATCACCTCAACACCAGAGTAAAGCCAGCCCCTTCGTCCAGCCTCCCTCCACTTCCCCATCCTGCCCGCACCATGACAACGCTGCTGCACGCCTCCTTTGATCAGCGCCTCACACACGCGGCAGGTTCCCGAAGGCCTACCGTGGGGGTCCGGGGGATACAGCGGGATCCAGGGAACAGGAGACAGAAGGATGCAGAAATAGAGTCAAACAGATCTGGGCTCAAATCCCAGCTCTGTCGCCCTCCAGGTGCATGCCTTGGGCAAGTCACACCACTTCTCTGCATCTCAGCTTCCTCATCTGTGACAGATGCACCTCGTGGGCTACTGTGGCAGGATAATGCGTGCCTGGGGCTCAGCCCAGCACACAACAAAACACGCACTCAAAAGCAGGAATTGCCAGTATCTTGGAAGTAGATCATTGCAACACGACATGAGCTTCAAAACACGAACACATTCAAGGCATCACACATGACCTCTCAGGGGTCAGAGAAAGCTTGTCCAAAAAGAAATTTACATTGGGTCTTGAAGGATGAATAGGAGTTCATCAGTCGGAGAAAGCAAGTGGGAAAGAAGGAGGAGGTTGGGCAAAGGCAGTGAGTAGTTCAATGGCATGACAGCCGAGGGAACCAGGGCGCCTGGTGAGATCAGAGGCAGGGTGGGGGTGAGGCTGCAGGACGAAGCAGCGCCAGGCCACACAGCGCCACCTAAGGCAGGGTCCTGTTGTCCTGTGGGCAACAGGAAGCCAGGAAGGGCCTTGGAAGGGGGAGGGACATGATCAGACTTGCAGTTCAGAAAGCCCCTGGGCAGGGGGCCTTTGTGGAGTGTGGCTGGCAGAATACGGGCAGGGAGACCAGGTAGGTTATGGAGACCTCCCAGGTGAGACACGAGAAGAGCCCCGGTCAGGGCAGCAGCAGAAACAGAGGAAGCCATGAAACCTCCAGATGCAACAGGGGCCCCCGATTACGTAAAAATTGGGCACAATGCTTGATTCTGGCATTCAAGGCCTGCTCCTCTATACCCCTGCCCCCGTGCTTTCAGCGGCCCCCCAGAAAGGCCCCGTCAGTCACTCCCGCAGCTCCGCACGGGCTGTCGGTCCAGCCTGCAGCCCGCTCCCTGCCCTGTCCTCATGCACACATCACGCGCCTTCTGCAAGGCTCTGCCCCGCGTGTCTTCTCCCCTGGACTTCTCCCATCACTCACGGTGGTGACCACTCAGCATACCATGCCTTAGGTCGAATCTCAGGGAACACCACCCTCCGGGGGAGTTCATAAAAATAAACACAATCAACACACAACTGTTAGTGACACAATGGTCTAAGCAGGCACGACTGGGAGGCCAGGAGTTGGATTAGATGGTCTCTAGGACACTTCTGGATCCAACCTTCTCTGATTCTGGGCTGTTAATGAAATGATGGACTTCCAATGAATGCTCTCTTCTTCCGTTCCTAGGGCTCCTGGGTTTCAGCTTCCCCCCTGCAACATGAGAAAGCTGCATTCTTCAAAGACTCAGTGGCCTTTTACTCAATCAACATGTCATGGGGGAGAAACCAGGCACTTGCGTTAATCTAATATTCTAGCTAAGTGAAAGTCCCCGTATGTACTAGAAATGATTTTTTTTGCAAAGACTCGGCCATCAGTAAAAGAAGAAAGCTATCCTGAAATCCAAGGGAACAGAACAATCTGTGTCTCATGACTCAAGCCTCTGACAGCTGTGGAAAGCAGAGCCTTGCGATCCACAGAACAGAACTTGGGGGGGTGGTCCTCTCTCTGCCAAGGCAACATGAGAAGGCAGAACAGCAGCGCGCCCGGTGCCCCTCGAATGTCAAAGCCGGGAGAAGCAGGAGGTGGAAGGCTCGCCTGGGTCAGTGCCAGGAGCCGTGCTCTGCGTCTCAGAGGATTAGTGCCCCCGGGGGCTCTCCACGGCGGAGGAGCTCAGTAAACCTTCCACCGGCCCCCCGCGGTTGGCCGCACCCTCAGAGAAATGGAGGACCTTTCTTCCTGAACTTGGGAAGGGGGCGGCGGAGGCACTTCTCTAGCTCGCTGCCTGTGCCCTGCACAAGGTGCCCTCGGCGCTGGATCCGGAGCTGGGAGCAGGACAGCCAGCCCCCCGGGGGGCTGCCCAAGGCCAGCGGGACCTGGCTGAGGGCTGCGACGGCCACTCCACAGGCGGCCTTCAGGGATTAGACTCGGATTCCCGACCTTGGCGAGCCTCGGGGCCCTAAGCCCCGTGGGGGGCTGCAAACCATCCAGAGAATTTGCCTCTGGGGCTGTGGGGGGGATGGGGGGGTGGGCTCAGGGCTCCTTCCCCTCTTCGCCTGCAGGGACCCCCTCCCGCATCCGTTCCACACAGGCGAGATCTGCAGTCAGATTGCTGCTCTAGCTAAAAAGGTTTTGCAGCTTAAAATCTATGTACTGTGTATTTTCCACAGTGAGCCACTTCACGTCTAGAAGGATGGCTATTATCAAAGAGACGGACAATAACCAGCGTGGGGGTGGGAGGGGAGAAGCTGGAGCTCTCATGCCCTGCTGGTGCGAAGGCCGAGAGAAACAGTGGCAGTTCCCCAAAATGTTAGCCGTAGAGTTACCGCGTGGCCTAGCAATTGCCCTGGTAGGTAGATACCCCGAAGAACAGAAAACAGAAGCTCGCACAAAAACTTGTTTAGGAATAGCAGCACTCTTCACGGTAGCTGAAAGGAGAAAACCAACCCACGAGTCCGCCAGCGTCCAGGGAATGGATGAACCAAACGTGGTACGTATGGCGGATGGGGTATCAGTCCTAAAAACACCCAAAGGAGGGACACCTGCTGCAACATGGGTGACCGTGAAATATGCCAAATGAAAGAAGCCAGACACAAAAGACCACACATTGTCTGATTCCATTTATATGAAAGGTCCCTAACAGGCAAATCGGTGGAGACCCAAAGTGGATCAGTGGTTGCCAAAGGCTAGGAGAAGGAGGAAGAGGGCATGACAGCTAGTGGGAATCTCTTTTGGGGAGAGGAAAATGTCCTGGAATTAGATAGCGGTGATGGATCACAACTCTGTTAATATACTAAACCCTCCTGAATTGTACATTTTTGGGGGGGAGGTATTCCTTTTTTTAATTAAATTAATTAATATATAGTGTATTAGTTTCAGAGGTAGAATTTAGTGATTCATCAGTTGCATATAACACCCAGTGCTCATTACATCACGTGCCCTCCTTAATGCCCATCACCCAGTTACCCCATCTCCCCACCCACCTCCCCTCCAGCAACTCTCAGTTTGTTCCCTATGATTAAGAGTCTGTTATGGTTTATCTCCCTCTCTGGTTTCTTTTTGTTTCATTTTTTCCTCTCTTCCTCTATGATCCTGTTTTGTTTCTTAAATTTCATATATGAGTGAGAGCATATGCTCATTGTCTTTCTCTGATTTACTTATTTCGGTTAGCATAATACCTTCTAGTTCCATCCACATCGTTGCAAATGACAAGATTTCATTTTTTCATGGCTGAGTAATATTCCATTGTCTGAATTGTACATTTTAAAAGGGTGGATTTTATGATGTATGAACTTTTATCACAATAAAAAACACATTTTTTAAACCTACATAATACATATGTTTTAAATGAACAGTTGTAAAAGAACAGGCCTGGTCCAAAAAGGGGAAGGGAATTGCCTAGGGTGGCCCGGCCAGGTGCCACGGGGTGAGAACTAGAAGCAGCCCCTCCAACCCTCTGCCTGACTTCAGGCAGCCGGCCCTGGGAGCTTTCCTGGCACTCCTGACTCTGGGTCAGCCCGGAGGAGACAGGAGATGGAGGCTGCCCCTTTTGAAGTTTTGTGTCTCCACCAGCCCATCTGATCCTCGCCTGTCCCCCGCGCAGGGAGGCTGGGTGGACGCTGTTCCGTCTGATGCGTGGGAAACCTGAAGCCGCAGAGGTGGCAAGACTGCCCAAGGTCACACCTTGGACCTCCAGGCCGTTGGCACCCGCATTTCTACTGCATCAGAAGGTCTCATAATACAATAGAACTGGGATACATAGCGTTATGCTGCACAAGAGAGGAGAAATCTGCTTTCCTAGAAGACTCTAAGAGTGTGGTGGAAGAGAGGGGGTGACAGGGTGCTTCTACAAGGTAGGACACCACCAAAACAGGAGGTAAGCAGAGCAAGGACCAGCGTTAAAAAAGAAATTTCTCATGTGCCTCTCCCCTAGCCAGTGTCTCTCCCTGCACCCCCCGGAACCCAGGCTGAGGGCAAAGGAGAAGCCCTCACCATGAAGACCACCGTTCTCACCTCCTCAGCAGAAGCAGCATCCTGCCTCTTAGCCCGGGGGGGCTCAGTGAGCCCTCCTCCACTGAGGGATCCTCAGCTCCTCCCGGCCACCTCGCCTGGTTCCTCTCGGTGACCCTGAGTCTCAGCCACCATGCATTTGGTGGGAGTCACCCTTCCGACCCCACCTATCTCTTCAGGACCCAGGCAAGGGAGCGGACTGATGGACGGCTGGGGAAGTCCTGGGCCATCGGAGGACTGAGAGTTTCCAGCTATTTCTGTCACAGCCTCCCTCCTGAAGGGGGATCTCTCTTTTCCCTTCTTCAGAGAGAGTCTTTGCTCTACCACCACCTTGGGCTTGTCAGAGCAGGCCCAGGAGTGACTCTGAAATTCCTGGCACCCTCTCCCAGGCCAGCTGCCCCGGGGTGGCCTCCTAGGTGGGGAGGGGGCAAGCAGGGAACACTGGCTTCCATCTCGCACCACCCCCCGCAGCTGCTCCAGGGCTGCCTGTCTACAGACACCCACGGGGAGGTAGGGGAGCCGGGGGGCTCTGTTGCTGGCCCCAGCTCAGTGGCTTCCTGGCAAGTGACTCTGGCAGATGGAGGTCCTCAGCGACCTTGGCCGCAGCATATGCTCTCTTGGGCTTCCTGGCTGATAGAGCTGTCAAGCCTGAGCCTGGCTTCTCTCCCTACCCCCTCCTCCCGAACTTCCAGCTCTAAAGCATCAGAGGAAGGGGAAGATGGCGGGGGCTCCATGTCTAGGGACTCTCCCGTTAGTCCAGGTCTCTGCCTGGCCCCCTTCCCCACTCCCACATTTACCCCCAAGTACCAACAGGGCGAACACGCTTTCAGAAGTCCAGAATGGAAGGGATCCTGGGTAGACTTTGTCACGACCTATCATTGTACAGCAAGAAAATAAAACCCAGAGAGGAGCCTGAGATCTGTCTGAGGTTTGTGTCCAGCACCAGGCTGGGAGCCCCACTCCTGACGCCAGTGATGAGCCCCCACCCCTTGCCCTCATTTGAATCCAGGCAGAAGTTCTAGAAAGTAAGAACAAAAGGTAGCTTTTTGGGTAAAAAAGTCATGGAAGAGAGGCCTAGAGGTAAGACCGTGTACATCCCACCCACTTTAGGGCAGCTCATGATGGCACATGATAAAACATACACCGAAACCAGGAGGGCAGAAGGGGGTGCCACAGCGTGATGACGATGCACCGTGGACGAGGTTCAGATGCAGCTCTGAGCTTCCTGGCCACCAATGCAAAACAAGAAATTATGCCCAGTCTTCTTGTTCTCGTGGTTATGGGAGAGCAAGAAGCAAACCAGTTCTCCAGGAGACATAAGGATTTTGAAGTGAATGCTACAAGAGACACTTCGGCATGGGATTTGCGGTGGGGAAGGACTGCCCCCCGGGAACCTGCAAGTTCAAGGGGAGACGGTGCCCCCAGAGCCTACCCGGGGCACCTTGTGTGTGCTGTGCTCCACCTACGGGAGGCTGCAGGACATATGAACACATGCGACACAAGGACCGAAGGGATGTGAGCCTGTCATCCCCTCTGCCCGGGACCACAGCCCCTTTCCATGGAGACAGCCCCCTCCCAATCCGAGATCAGAGGGCTTCCATCTTCCTGGGACCCACATCACCTCCTGCTGCCTCTGGCTCGCCCTCCCTCCCTCCCTCCCTCTCTCTGAGCATTGCCCCACAATCTAGTCCAACTGCCACACTTTCCTAAGCAGAAAACTGCAGACTTGCCAAAGGCCACGGTGTGAGCTGCGGGACGGGGACATGAGACTGAAGGTGGGCCAGCTGATTCCCATCCCACCAACCATCATGGGCATGCCACTCCTGCTGGGAGCCAAGTCTCATCCAGCTCCTTGAAGCTCCTGGGGGCTGTGTGCGGGGATGCTAGTCCCACTCACCCAACCGTTCCTGTTTGAGCCCAGGAACCATGGCCCCCCGCCCTCCCTTGTCAGCATGCTTCGTTTCTCCTCCCAGGGCCCCTTTCCTTCCCAGCTGCTGGCTTCCCTGCCATCCTCAGCAGCTGATCCTTGTCTGGCTGATTTCCAGCGGGCATTTCCCGTGTCAGGTCCAATTCTTTCACTTTCGCTAAGGTCTGGGGCTTTTGGCGGGGCCCCGTATGGCTCACACTTGCTACAGGAGGGTGGGTAATCATATAAACCCTTCTCTCAAGAAATCTTCCCTCTCTGGAGGGGCTGCCCCACCCCTTCATTTACCGAAAATGAACATTTAAAAATGCTTTAAAAGGCAGATTCCGCAAACATCTATGTTCTATGTTGAAAGTTCTCTGAATGAGGTTAAGAGACTTAATAATCTAAAAGAAAGGAACCATGGTTTTGGCCTCAAATATAGCTGGATTTGAATTCCAAACTCCACCACCCACTATCTCTATGACAGCAGGACTTGACTTCTCTGAGCCTTTGTCTCTTTATCTGTAAAGTGGGGCTACTTCCAGTTGTTGTGCATGAGCATGGTCATGGTTAGCGGGAAGGTCGCTAAATGCCTAGCCGGAGCCCAGTTTATAGAGAGCATTCCACAAACAGTAGTAATTATTTATTAACCTAAATCTAGTCTTCTTTTAATGTTATTCATATATATCACATCTTTACCCCAGTCCAGAGTCTAATCTGAAATATCATAATAGCTGGTATCTCAGGGGCTCCTGACTACAGAATCATTTATATACACTTAGGTCCACAGGCAAAAAGAAAGAAAAAGTCACAAACCAATCATTGTCTACCAAATGGCAGACTTTCAGGACATTGCCACTTCGATCTAACAGAAGGTCTTAAAAATGAACGTGTCCACAATTCACAGTGGTGATGGGTATTAAAGAGGGCACGTTCTGCATGGAGCACTGGGTGTTATACGCAAACAATGAATCATGGAACACTACACCAAAAACTAATGATGTGGGCGCCTGGGTGGCTCAGTCGGTTAGGCGACTGCCTTCGGCTCAGGACATGATCCTGGAGTCCCGGGATCGAGTCCCGCATCGGGCTCCCTGCTCAGCAGGGGGTCTGCTTCTCCCTCTGACCCTCCTCCCTCTCATGCTGTCTGTCTCTCGTTCTCTCTCACAAATAAATAAATAAAATCTTAAAAAACAAAACAAAACAAAAAAACAAACTAATGATGTATGGTGATTAACATAACATAATAAAATAAAATTTAAAAAAGATGAACGTGTCCAAAATACAAAGTCCTGCCCTGGATGTGAGGTCTCCCCGCTCCATCTCTGGCCCAAGCCACCAGCTCCCTCCGGGTGATGCATCAGTCTCAGCCCTACAAGCTCCGCACAGTAGCCAGAGGGATCCTTTTAGAGTATGAATCTGGTCATGTCGCTCCTCTGCCCAAAACCTTTCCCAATGGTCCCCTGTTGGAATGCATGCCAAAGTCCTTACTCTGGCTGATGTTGAGCCCTGCATCCTGTCCCCCCTCCTTCTCCCTCTGACCTCACCTCCTGCTCCCCTCATGCACGCTGCTCCAGCCACACTCCCACTCAGGGCCTTTGCACAGGCTGTTCCCTCTGCCTGGAACGTTCTCCCCGATCTCTGCCCCGTGTATTCTCTCTCCCCCACTGCAGGTCTTTACTCCAAGCCCACCTTCTCCGTGAACCTGCCTCAACCACTTTGTTTAAAATACAACTCTCCCTCTCCAGCACTCCTTCTTTCTGCTCATGCATTTTCTCCAAAGCCCTTAGCAACAGATATTTCTGCGTTTACTTTCTTTCTAGGATATAAGTTCCAGGAAGGTAAGGATGTCTGTGCATTTTGTTCTTTATATAATTCTCAGCACCTAGACCAGCGCCTGGCACATCACAGACCCTCAATAAATATTTGCTGAATAAGTGGGTGTGTATGCACTTGGTTTGATGTCACCACCCATGTACGTGCAGGCTTCTTAGCAAATCAAAACGGGGCAAAAAAACAAAACAAAACAAAAAAAACCCTCTATGGCACTTGGTTAATATTATTACAGTCTTTTGTACACATGGTGTCTTATCTGGGGACTTGTCTCTCCTGCTACACCATGAGCCAGAGGTTATCTGAATCATCAGGTTTAGCACAGACTGGAGGACAAAACCCTTAATAACCACCTCTGAGGGAAAAGGATGAAAGCAGTCACTTAGCACGTCACCAGGCCCCCGGGAGTCCTGGGGGCTCCACATTTATGCTCTCAATTCACACTTACATCCCCCCACAGGTTAGGGGTGTCCTCTCCATTTTACTACCAAGGAAGCTCAGGCTCGGGGGACCCACTGGTATGTACGAGGTGGCAGCACCAGGGGGGCCCCAGGACTGGTGCAGCTGCCCCTCCAAATTACATCTCCACATCAGAAGGTCCAAGTAGTTGTGCTGACAACTCCTAATCCTGGTAGCAGCCCCCAGAGAAAGATGAAGGAGACACAATTAGAGTGGATGGAGCCTCACTATCTGCGGATTCTGTATTTGCGAATTCACCTACTCACTAAAAATGATCTCTATCCCCCAAATCAACACCCGTGGTTCTTGCACGGACACGCACAGTGGGGTGAAGAATGGGAGTTCCTGATGCGCACGTTTCCAGTTGTGGGGAGAAGGCAACCTCGTTTCACTTCTTATACTGCTAAGAGGTCCTTTCTGCAGCCTATTTAGTGCCACATTTTTAAAAACATTTTTGTCCTTCTTGTTGGTGATTTTGCTGTGTAAAACGACCCGCAGTGTAGTGTGGAGGCTAGTGTTCCCATGCACGAGAAGCGGTGATGTGCCTTCTGGAGAAAATCCGTGTGTCAGGTGATGTTGTGCAGTAGGAATTACAGTGCTGTCCATGTGAGTTCCATGTGAATGACATCAACAAGTTATATTAAAGAAGGTGTCTTTAGACAGAAACACCCTAAAACAAGGTGACGCATTGGCCCGTTGATGGGAACGATGTGACTGGGGGCTCGCAGGAACCCAGCCCCGTGTTCTCCCTCTGGAGCCGTGGTCACTAATTCCAGGTCCGCAGCCGCTTCGCAGAACATACCAGTGCAAAGAACAAGCATTGCCTATACTAAGTCCAGCTCTCCAGGACACAGATCTGCACACACAGCGTGCAGATGTACTCCCACTCCACATGTGCTCGGTTCCAGGTACCAAACACCATCGTTAGCACCAGCACCTGCCAGGTCCCCTCCGAGGGGTGTAACGACCACATGCAGGAGCTCAGGGGATCGAGGCAGACACTCCTGGATTCAACTCCCAGCACAGCTGGGGTTGTATGCCTTCAGGCGGGTCACACTCAGGGCCAACTTCCTTGTGGGCGTGTGAGGTTCATCATGGTCACGATGATGAAGCGAGGCTGTGCAGGACAACTGCCAAGCACCGTGCCCAGCACACAAGCCACAGCTGGGATTGAGTTTCTGGCAGGCAGCAGGGCAGAGCCTTTTAAAGCCTATGCATTTGCCTAGGGTGTGTAAGGGGGCCCAGGGGAGCCACTTAGGGCCACCTCCTCCTTAGCGGACTGGCCTTCCTCCTCTGACAGGCCTGGGCCTCCTTCTGCCTAGCACCGTCTCCATTTGTAGACTAGGAGTCCAGGAACCAGACGGCCAAAGCCAGAAGGTGCCAGAGACAGGTGACTCCAGAGGTCCCAGATGGGGCCCACAGGCCATATCATCATGCCAGTAGACCACTTTCCCTCGGCCTGCATATGTACATATTTTCATCTGAGTCGACATTAATAAATTGAGACATTTTGTATTTTAAAAAATCCAGATTTCTGGCTTGTCTTAAACACCCCAAAAGATCTTGCCTCTCTGCGTCTGCATTCCTGCATGGCACTGACCCACCGAGGCTGGGAGGCGGCTCCTTTTTGCTAGTGTTCTTATCGGCCCTCTTGCTCTCATACCTCGGCTATTTTGCTTGTTAGCTGCCTAGTGTTGGAGTTTGGAACCTCTGGTCTCGTCCAATCTCACTTTACAGGTAAGTGGGGGGTGGGGGGTGCTCGCCCGAGGCCCCAGGTAAGTCAGTGGTGGAGCCGGGACTCGAACCCTAGACCTGCAGCTCTGCATCCCGGGCACTGAGAGGCACAGGAGGCTGGGAACCTGCAGAATGGGGATGTGGGCTGAGGGGGAGATCCTGTTCAGCAGAAGGCTGCTGGGGCTGGACGGAGAGCTAAAAAGCACACCAGGTCTGCTTGCAGTCAGCAGAACTCTTCTCCCCACCTGCTGGTGAGCTGACCTTCCCCACCCTGTAAGATAAACTCTTGCACAGACTCTGTTGACACAGTGCTCTCAGGTGTCCCTCTCACCTGTGCTGCCCCACCCCCCTCCCCCTCCCCACCTCCCCTGCCTCCCCCCCAAGGTGAAGATCTTCATAATCATAAGGGGCCCCCGGGGTGGGGGGTGGCATGCCAAGCAGGGGCTTTGTCCTGGGGCAAAACCTAGTTCTTAGCAGAGGATCCACTGCGAGCTTTAGCTTCCTCATTTGCAAAATGGGGTATCCGCTGGCAAGGCTGAATTAGATAATGTGTGTGAAGAGCCTGGCACACACGCCCCAGTGAACGCTAGTTTCTTTCCCTTATTTTATAAACCAAGGGCCTGGAGACAAGTGAATGATTCATTCCAAGAAGTTCAAGAAATTGAAAGGGACTTCCTTAGCTCCCACTGGATAATTTTAAAAGGTTAAATATAGTTAGAATTGCGAAGGTATTTATTATAGTTATAAAAGTAGCACACTTAAAAAAAAAAAACCTACACTTTTCCTACTCAAAGATAAACCACTGATTAAATTCATTGCTGCTTCCTCCAGTTTTTTTCTAAGCACAGAAAAAAATGTTTTTGAGGGGAGGTGGGGAATTACTTTTACATAGTTATAACCATGGTATATATGCACCTTTATATCTTTTAAAAATTTAACATAGTTTAAGAATTGCCTATGCCATGGCATATTCTTTATAAAAAATATGTTTTCTAAAGATTCTATTTTTTTAAAGTAACCTCCACACTCAACGTGGGGCTCGAACTTACAACCCTGAGATCAAGAGTCGCACGCTCCATCGACTGAGCCAGCCAGGTGTCCCCATAAAAAGTATTTTATGGGCTGCATAATTTTCCATTTCATGGGTCCATCATGGTTAAGTTAACTTTCTCCCTTGTTGAATATTTAGACTTTCTCACTATCAAAAAGAATGCTACCATACAGACCTTTGTGCATAATTGTTTTCCTGTATTTAGAACTACTGCCTTAGGGGTGGGTTTATAGCATCAATGATATGCTGCCAAACTGCTTTCCTAAAGGGTTGAGTTACCAGAAAATTCTCCCACCCATAACATATGCACATCAGCTGTGTTTCCCATTGGACGAAACCACTGGCACTTAGCTCTGCCTCTTAAAAGGCAAGAAGTTCAAGCTCAAACACAGAGAATTATCCGTGATGATCTTTCTGGGTTTCTTCAGCTTTGGGACAAGTGTCTTCACCTGCATGGGGCAAGCAGGGAAACTCCTGGAGACACCTAGCTCAAGAGCGACCTAGCTCCAAGCAGGCCTGAAAGCAAGTCCCCGGAGTCTCTCCTCTCTCCTAATGATGGCACTCCTTCCCGTGTGGCAGGTGGCTTCAGTCCATATTCACCCAGCCTCTGCTGTGTGCTGAGTCCTCCCTAACGGTCCCGGGACTCACAGTTCTTGCCAGGGAGGGGCTGCGCATGGGAGGGAGAGAGTCCCTCTATAGAACTCAGGAGGAGGTATGCGGGAGCAGGGCTCTGAAGGTTGGGTGTGGAGCTGCCTGGGGAGGAGCATTCCAGATGCAGGGCGAGGTGGGGGCCAGCAGGAGGCGGAGAAGGAGGAGAGCTCCAGGGGTAGCTCAAGGCACAAGGGAATGGAGAGGGAGGCTGGACGCAGGGGGAGGGCCTTTGGAGCCTGTAAATTCTGAGCAGAGGAATGACAAGGTTGGGTTTATCTTACAGAAGCTGATGCTGTCCCAGCTGTGCTGGGGTTGGGCTGGAGAGGGATGGGGAGGGGCACCAGGAGACCCTAGAGGGGAGCAGAGGAGAGGGAGTGAGAGAAGCAAAGATGGCTTCCAGAGAAACTAAGGACGGAGGCTCCTAAGGGCCTAGAAGAGAGGGGTGGTGGGGAATGAGGGCAGGGGGAGAAACGTGGTGGAGGTGTCTGGGTAGGTTCGGGGTGGTGGACATGACTCACTGTCTGCGCAATGTTCACTCTCCCCCTTAGTCACAGGACCCTAGTGTGGGTCAGGGGTGGTGATCGATACACCTGACCTGACCCACACAAGCCTGCAGAGAGCCTCGGCCGTGCTGGCCTCGCGCTGTGAGCAGCGGCACCCCGCCTGGGCCCGCAAATGGGGCCACGTGTCGTTTAGCCTGTAAGGGCCCAGAGGAGTGGGCATCACGCCTCCGGCGGCTTGGGTCTCCCAGGGGCCTGGGACATGGTGGATTCCAAATCAAGGCCTAGCAGACACCTGCTGACGGAAGTCAGGCAGCCAAACAGAATGATCTGGGAGTTCCTGAGAACCCCACGAGCTCAAACCAGGTACCGGGAAAGCGGCCCTGAGAGGGCTCCACCCTCCACCTCTCCTGGGACACAGCCTGGCAGGGCGTCAGGAGCCAGGACACTCAGCTCTGCCAGAGACTGACTCACGAGCCTCAGGGCACAGCTCCCTTGACCTCTTGGTACCTCAGTCTCCCCATCTGTAAAATGGAGATAACACCCCCTACTTGATGGCGTGGTTGTGCTAAGCCGGCGTCTGCCTTCCTTGTCAGCCTGTTTCCCATCACCTCTGCTTCCCAGCCATCTCACTGAGCTCACCCTGTGGACTCATGCTTTTGCCAGTGCAGTGCCCTCTGCCCAGAAAGCCCTTCCAAGCTCTGCTCTTCCTCGTCTTCCAAGCTCAATTCGAGCACGGATGCCCATGTGTAGCTTCACGGGAGATGGAGCTCACACTTCCTCCTGGGAGGCCCCTTGCACACGCTCCCTTCAGAGCACTTCTTACACCAACAGGACACAGGTTGTTTGCACACAGGCTCACCTGTGGACCACAATCTTCCATCTTTTGAGGGTTTCTAAGCGCCCCCCCCCCCGCCCCCCACAGGCATCTGGCGTAAGCGGCATGAGTGCTGCAGGCTAGTGGTCGGAGGGCTCTGGCAGAAGAGGCGATGAGCCTTCAAGCAGGCACTGCCCCAGCCTACACAGCCCCGGCACCTGGCCCAGGGTGGAATCCAACAAACCTTCCTCAGTGAGTACGGAGCTCCTCCTCCTCCTCTGCCTCCCAAAGGCCTTTTGATGGCAACAGATAGCCCCAACACATACTCCACGTCCTTGGAGCTGGACGGCCAGCTAAAGAGCTCCACTGGCCTCTCACTCATGAGCTGTGCCCCCCTTACAGACCAGGTGAGGGCGGCTCAGAAAGGTCACCTAACTCGCCTCGGGTCAAGGAACAAAAGGCATCAAGGACTCCACCATGGGCCCTCTTCCTCTCGAGATCAGAGGTCTGTGTGGGCTCTGACGCCACACCCCATGGGATCTCAGGGACCGAGAAGCTGTTGAGATGTGTGAGCTTTAAGAACGTCTAGGAGCTGTCCTTCTGTCTTCTACCTGTGGCAGAGAAGACATAAATCCAGAAGCAGGAGTCCCTCAGGAAGCCAGTCTCCCTCTAAGCCTCTCTCTCTCTCTCTCTCACCCACATGTGCATGCCCACATTGAGTCTGTAACTCCCACTGGGCCCTCCAGGGCAAGACACACATTGGGAGAAAATACTTGCAAAATACATATTTGACAAAGAATTTGCATCCAGAATGTATAAAGAATGCTTACGGCTCAATAAGAAGACCAACAACCAAATGATTAAATATTAAAAGTGGGCGAAATGTTTAAACAGAAATTTCGAAGAAGATATATGGATGGCAAATAAGCACAGAAAGAGATGTTCAACATCATCATTAGGAAAATGCCAATTAAAGCCATAAAGAGATACCACTGCACACCTGTTAGAACACGTAACATTGAAAAGACTGACCATACCAAGTGCTGGTGAGGATGTGGAGCAACCGGAACTTTCACACACTGAAGATGGGATTGTAGAATGGTACAGCCACTCTGGAAACCCTTGGAAGGTTTCTTAAAAAGCTAAATATATATTTGCCAAATGATCCAGCCTTTCTACTTCACTCCTAGGTATTCGCCCAAAAGAACAGGGAAGTATTATCCATACAAAGGCTTACACACATGCTCACAGCAGCTTTATTTGTAATAGCAAAAAACTGGAAAAAACCCAACTGTCCATCAGCAGTTGTCCATTAGCGATAAACTAATCATGCTTTTTCTTTATCCACACAATGGAATACTACTCAGCAATAAAAAGGAATATATTGATATACAAAACAACATGAATCCCAAAATAATTATGCTGAGTGAAAGAAGCCAGAACCCCCCCAAAAAACAACAAAAAAAGCACACACTGTACGATTCCATTTATATAAAATTCTAGAAAATGCACAGTCATGGACACTGATAGAAAGCACATCAGAGGCTGCCTGGGGATGGGGGAGGTATGAGAGGGAGGAATTACAAAGCGGCAAGAGGAAACTTTTGGGGATGATGGATTTGTTCGTTATCTTAACTGGGGTGATGATTTACACCATGTCAAAACTTACCAAACTGTACACTTTAAATGTGTGCAGCTTGTTGCCTGTTGACTACACTTCAATAAAACTGGGAGAAGGATAAAGAGGGGAAGGGGCAGGGGAAAGAGAAGGAGAAGCAACCCCAGCAAGCAGGAGTCGTTCTCAGGAAACCGGACACACACACACACGTTCACAAATGGACACACAGACGCTGACTATGAAACTGCCACTTGGCCTCTAAGAGTCTCTCAATCCAGGATTCCAACTAAAAGGGACACCAAGCCACTTGTCATTTGCTCATGACTTTTCCAGAGTCCCCCGCGCCGTGTGCATGGCTCAAGCTGGGCCCCGGAGATGAAGCCCGTGCAGGCCTAGCCCTGGGAAGTTCCTTCTGTCAGCCGTAGTGCGGCCGCCCCAGAATCTGGCCTTGACACTGAGCTGCACGCCTCAGACACCCCAGCCAGGTTCCCTTCACACCCCGTCTGAGGTCCTTCTCTGCTCTAGGCTTCCTCCCTGAGCAGAGGCCAGCTTCTCCTCTGTGCCGGCCAGGCGGCAGGGCTGTCCGTGGGGAGTGCGCTCGCGGCCGGACCTCAGCATGACCCGATCAGACAGCGGCAGACCTCAGCCGCAGGGCCAGTGTGACTTCCAAAGAATGGGACCTGCCCCCCATCTCCCGCACTGAGGAGCGGCCAGAAGCCTCTCCTCATGCCTGTCTCTCAAGGGTGGCTTCTGTGCCGGGCCTCCCAGGCTGCCAGCCAAGTCCCCTCTTCAGAGGCTGCTGACCCAGCTTCCAGAACGCCTGTGGTAGGGAGGCCTGGCCAGCGCCAGCTTCAAGAGGGGCAGCGAGGTGTCTGGAGGCCTCAGTCCCTGGAGACCCGATCCCGACAGTGCTGCTGAAAAGGGCACAGGGAGGGCCTTTGGAGCCATGGGCCCAGAAGCAGGAGATCACAAAGTGCCAAAGTCATGCGGCCTCGTGGACGCCAGATGTTCTGGCCCAGGCCTGCGGTTCCGGCCTCGTTGCCCTTCTCTGCCATCACTCTAGCCTGGCAACTACGAAGCCCAGGTGCCTGGTATCTAGAACTTTACACGGAGGACGCCGACGGACGGCCTGCCACAGACGCATTTTAATAGGCGCACTTAAAAATGTTGCCTAGTTGGCCACATTTTAGAAACAAGAGATGTCACAAACATCCCTGTCCTGTCTTATAAATCAGAAGATCTGCAAAACACTGGCCCCACGCGCTGGCCTGGCGAGAGAGGCAGGCCAGCAGCTGCCTCTTGCAAGCAACCACTCTGCAGTGTGCTCTAATCCCTAATCCCTGTTCTGCCTCTGTCAACAACGGAGCTTGGGGTCCCCTGCTTGCCATGTTTTATTCTGGCATCTAGACCTCCTAGTGACAATAGGAGGTAGATAGCCTCATGTCCCCATTTTACAGAATAGGAAACAGAGCAGCGTGACTCCAGAGCCAAACACAAGAACACGTCTGTGACGAACGGAGCAAAACTTGGACAGTAGAGTTTTTAATAAGGCAAAATGCATTTAATTTGGAGTACTTTTTTTTTTAACTGATATTTTATAGCCTTCTTGCTTTGGGGATAGAGGGGTTAAAATGCTCTTTCTCTCACTGTATGGCAGTGGTAGTAAATAGAAATCTGGTTAAGTGTCATTTGAATGTCCATCTGGCAAAATATAAAGTTGGCAAAGCTAGGACAGATTCCCAAAGGTGCTGATCTTTGAAATCTAAGTCTGAGAACCCCTGTTCTGCTATATAGCCTTCCAGTCCCAGAATGATAGCGTGCTTTTGTTATTTCTCCTGATTAAAAAAACAAAAACAAAAACAACCCAATCCTAAATCACCTCTACCTGCACCTCATCATACCTTTGAAGAGGTGGCTTTTGAACTGAGCGTTCCCCAAGCCCCCTCCCTCCAGCAAGCCTGCAGAGTATTTGCTTGTGCTTCTTGTTATATTTATCTCATTCCTCCTCGGGTTACAGTTATCTGTATCCTACCCACTCTTGCACCCCCTGAAGAGCTTATAGAACAGAAGAAAGAGTTGGCCAGTCAGCGCTTGAAGGGCCCTCAGAGACCCCCTGCCTCTGCCTGTCAGTTTGTAGGTGTGGAAAAGCCAAGGGCCTGGCCTTAGGCCACCCAGGGAGTTGAGGGCAGAGCAGAGCCGAGATGAGGACCTGAGTCTCCTGATGCCTTGGTGCTGGCTCTTTCCACTTCTCCAGGCTTCTCCCCAGACACTCCCTTCTGGTTGGCTTAGCATCTTGATTCAGAGGACAGTGCTGAACATTTAACTAATGCTGTATCAATTATCTGTCCAGGGGCACAGCAGCCTGGGGAACACAGGCCTCCTCTTCTCTACGGGCTCTCTGCTCTAGCTACATATCACCGGCATTAAGCCTTCACTCAGCATGAGCTGCCCATCAAATGAAGAAATGGCCCTCCAGCCCCTGGTGACCTGGATGCAGAAAGACCCCATATGGCTCAGGAATACAATCCCAATTAGGCCAGAGTTATGATCCCAGCCTTGCTGAGTAATCTTGGGTAAATGCCTTTACCTCTCCAGGTGTCAGGTGCTCCAGACAGGTGGCATGCTGAGAATAGAGACAAAGAATTCCCCAAGCCTATTGGCTTAGTTATCCAGCATTAGACAGGCTTTCCAAGAGGAATTTCAGAGTCTCACCTCTAGAAGCCTCTAAAGACAGGAAAGATTCTCGTCCACCTGGGACAGATGGATTATTCCACTAGAGCTGTGCCAGAGTGAACTTGAATGGTCCCTCAGACTCTGTGGCCACTTTTTGTGTTGCTGGGGTCAAAAGCCAACAAATCTTTAGAACGGTTTGGAAATGTCCTAAGCTGGGTGGATGATGAGGTTGATGGTGATTCATAAACTCAATTCAGAGAACAAGGACATGACAATGGCATCATCTCTCTAGAGCCTTCCTGATCCCTCGGAGTAGGAAAGATCATCTCCCCTCTCTGACCCACCATTACACACCGTTATCAGCATGCATCACAGCTCCTAGATGGTTTATCATACCTACATGTTTAGATGTTTGTCTCCTGCTTAGGTATCAGTTTCTTGAAACTAGGGATCACCTCTTACTTTATCCTGTATCCCATGCGCTTAGCCCAGGGCCTGGCTAAGAAGTAATAAGCAAATGCTGATCAACGTTTAGCTAGACAAGGAATCCCCCCATCCTCCCCATTCTGGGACAAGGTGGCAGTTAGGTCTTTTAGAGCCAATAGATGCATCTAGTCCATCTGCAGGATGGAAACACCAACTTTCGGAGGGAGACTGGCTTACCCAAAATTACTCAGTTAATGCGAGGGCCCAGACTAGAAGCAACCCTGTTGACTCCCAGTACAGTGTGCCCCCAGCTAAACCTTCTCAGCTAGCCACACATTCGCTGTGTAACTCTGGGCAAGGCTCTATGTCTCTCTGTCCTGGCTTTCTCTTTTGTGAAATGGGTAAAAGTCATAACGGGATTGTCTCAGGAATAAATAAAACAGAGCACAACACATAGGGAGCACTTAAACAGTGTGTCTGTCGTGACTGTCGTTCAGGTCCAGCAGTGAAAGGGCACCCACCACCCATCAGCAAAGCACGGCTCATGGTGACAGGAGGGCTTCCCAGCCCTGATGTACATGCTCTTCAACCCAGCAAGTCCCCTGCAGTCATCACTTTGGGGAAGTACCTGATTTCTGGTCACGAACCCTTCACTGCTTTCCCTTCTCCAAACCCCGAGGCAGGTGCGCAAGGGCACACACAATTCCCAGCCATGACAGCAAGGCATATACAGGGTGAGGGAGTGAAACCTTCGGAAGAACATGCTCTTCCGGGTCAGACAGACCTGGTGTCAGGTAATATGCTGCCCTTCCTAGTTGTGCAACCGCAGCCAAGTCAATCTCTCTCAACCTCGGGCTCCCCATCTTTCAAATAGATATAATCTGTGACGAGGATCACCCGAGGTAGGTAACAGCCTGGTATTCCACAGATGATACTAAGAGTAATAATACTTGTCCCATTTTCATTTAACAAAATGCACATGACAAAATGTCAGAACCAGAAGGAGCGTTAGGGATCAAGTAGTCCAGTCCTGTCATCTGATAGCTGGGGACCCAGAGGTCCTGATTGGCCCAAAGTCACACAATGGGGCAGGGGTGGAGTGAGACCTGGGGCCTGGGTCTCTGGATTTTCTACTGCATGTCCACTTCGGCCCACTTGATTCTCCTCATCTGCCCCCCCACCCTCCATACCTCCAAGCACATTGACGGGCTGGAATCAGGTTCTTCCCAACCCTCTTCCCTTCATGCTCCTCTTAAACCAGGCGGCACCATCTGTTTGCCAACATCACCCCTCTGCCAGGCACACTGAGCCCCTTCCAGCCTGCCTCGAGGAGAAGGTGAACCAACTGCTGGCTACTGGCATTAGCATTAATGACACTATTAGTAATAGTGATGAATGGCAACCAGCAACCTGCACAGTGCCCTGTGCTTAGCAGCGCTTTTCTGACAACTATCAACACATTCCCGCCGTCTCTCCCTAACCTAGTAGGCTTAGGGACATAACTTCCTCAAACTTATTCAACACTTACTGAGCACCTATTTTGTGCCAAGCCATGGGCCAGAGGTTGGAGACACAGAGAGGAAAAAGATGGGGCCTCTGTTGGGAGGAGCTCACAATCTAATGGGGATTTAGGGCAGGTGGGGACATAACTTATTTGGCCCAAATGATGCAGCAGCAAAATGCCCTGCCCCAGCCTACGAGGAGCCTTCTCTATCATGCTGTCAAGAGGCAGAGTGTATCTGTGGAATAAATTGGAGCAAGAAAGGGTGAGTGCTAGGCTGAAAGGACAGCAGGAGGGAAGATAAAGAATAGGAAATAGAGACACCAAACACTCGACTGCCTGTCTCAGGGAGATTCTAGTGGGAGACTGCAGGGAGGGCAAGGGAGGAACAGCAGGCCCCATATGGGATCAGGAGGCCCTGGCCCCGACCCCTGCCAGCACACAAGATTCTGATGCTTCTCTTCCCTTAGGGACTTTGCCCTCGGATGCCAAGATTTTCCAAACCCAGTGCTGGACTGTATATGCCTCCTTGGGTCCATCATTAGCTAGAATGATGTCACGGTCCTTGCAGTGGAAGTGTTTGTACCTCCTGGATGCTTCCTAGGCCCTCAGCCCAACACACTCCAGCATTCATTATGCCCTGGCAGGGACGCCATCCGCAGGGATGCGGAAGAGATCGGTGGGGTGGGGGAGGGGGAGAAGAGGCTAAAAGCAGCCACCCCTCCTTTCTTCCCCCAGTCTCTCTCTCAAGTCCTACGACCCTGAACACCTACTATGTGCCGGGCACAGGCACGGTTTTAGATACTTCCTTATATGTCTCATTTAATCATCACTCAACCCTCTGAGGCATGCCTGTCTCTTCCCAGATTTACAGATGAGGAAATTGAAGCCTGGGGATGGAAAGTAACCCCACGAAGGTCACCCCACTATAGGACTGTCTGATGCCTCCCGTTCCATGAGGCTCACAAGGTCATGTTTCACTAGAGAAGTCCAGAGTTCAAAGAGACCAACTGAGGAAACCCCAATTATTTCATAAACCCAAGCTTAAATTCTGGGTTGCTTTAGAGGGGCCCCCTGACATGTAAGAGCTACTTGAGTGGCATATCACAACTATACAGACCATCGAATCCAACTCCTGCATTTAACAGATGAACAGACAAGACACCCACGCCTAAAGGATTTTAAGATGGCTACTGGTGGCCTACTAGGAGGCTAAGGGAATCGAAGCCCAATCTCTGGCACTTTCCCTACACCACCCTGCTTGCAGAGATCACCTTTTCCTGATAAGCTCCTCTAGCCCATCCCACACCTCCAGTTGGGCAGAGAGGGCAGAGGAAACAGGCAGCTGTGTGACCAGGCCTCTCCTCAGTCTGCAGGGTTGAGGAAGGGAATATGGGGCTTCCCAGGCTAGTAGGTGTTCTGCTGAGGAGCGGAGGGAGCTCCAGGGACACTGAGGCTCAGATCTCCCCCTGTAGCGGTCATGAGCATGTTTTCCAGGGCCCTGAGGCTTCGCTGGAGAGAATGTGGTAAAGAAGCAGTCATTGGCACTTGACCTTGGGTTGGGTGTGTGTGTGTGGGGGGGGTTCCACCCCTCTTTCACCCCTAGGTACCCTTGCTCCTCCTCAAAAAAGGAAAGGGGCTTAAATACTTGCTAAATGCCTGAAGAGGAAGACATTTAAGAACGGAGTGGTCCCTAAACCTCTCCTAATCGCCCACCTTGGGCATCTTCCCTGCAGCAATCAGCATCCTGTAATTAGTGATTTTCAGGGTTGGGGGAGGGATGGGGGGGAATGAAGGGAGGGTAAGAATGAGTCACAGTTAACTCCTCCTCGGCCGGTACCCTCTGAGGGATTCTACCGCAGCGGGCGGTCGCCAGCGGCCCCCGCCCGCCCGCCCGCCCGCCGGGTGCAGCTCAGGGCCCCCTCCGGGCTCGGCCGCGGCCTCCTCACCTGAGTCCACTGGCGCTCCGCAGCCCGCCGGCTCTCACCGTTCCGGTCCCGCTTGGCGCAGCGCCTCTGCAGTCGCGGCTGCAGCTGTCTGGCCCTGATCAGCAACCTGCGGCGGTGGGGGAAAACACACAGACAGGGGCGGGTGAACGCGGGCGGGGACACCGGGTAGCCGAGCCCCCCGCAGCTGACAGCTGGGCCGCTGAAGCCAGAAAGCCCGGAGGGCAGGCTGCCTGCCGGGCGCTCAGTCCCGTCTGCTCCCCGGCGCGGCCCGCGCCTCCCCTCCCCCCAACCGCACGCGGCACTCGCCGCTGCGGTGGGCGCAGCTGGGCGGGGGGCCCGGAGGTCCCCGGGGTCCCTGTCATCACCTGCGGAGGCTTCCATGGCTTCGGCTGCCCTGCCCAGGCCGCCGACCCGCTCTCCGGAGCCCCTGCTGGAGGCGGCTCGCCAGGGCTGGGGCTGCCGGGAGGGAGGGAAGGGGAGGGTGAGGTGGATGGAAGGGACCAGCCAGTGGGCGGCTCGCTGGCAGCTGCGTAAGCGGCCCGTCTTCACTTTCCTTCTTAAAGAGATAGTTGGCATCTTGCTCCAGAGGACGCGGGAGCCGGGGCCGAGCACGCATGGGGTGGGGTCCTCTCGCACCTACACGCCACCCTGTGCTTAGAGCTGGGCAATGAGGCACGGAGGAAAGTGCATTGTCCACTGACAGGCTGTGGGATCCCGGGCAAATGCCTTCACCTCCCTGGGCCTCAGCTTTTTCATCCGTAACATGGGGTTGATGATACCAATCTCACTTCCTGGCACAGTGCCGGCTTATGTTAAATAGTAATGTCATCTGAATTCCGTGAGGAACACTTTTCACTTCTGAGTACCAGGGTTACTTATTTAATGTGAACAGCATTTGGACTACTAAGAAAAATGATGGCAAGAATCTTAAATATCTGAAAACGAAAATGTTTGTCTTTGAAGTATTAAGATGGTGAATCTTTGAAAACATGGAGAGATAATCACAACCTAAATTAAATGTTCGTTATACACCTTTTCCCTCTGTCTTCGATCTGCTAATGCTGGGGAGATAAGGGGACCAAAGAATCCAGAGAAGTGGCTTCTCTGCCTAGCCCTTCCACTTCTAGCCATGCAACTTTAGAAAGTTAACTACCTCTCTGGACCTGTTTATCTGTTCCATGTGTGAGAAGTGGGGTGCAGCAGGAAGGGGCTCTTCTGAAGCAGCCTCTCTGGTCAGTCATTCCTTGCCTCAAAACCATCCCTTACTTTTCCAGATCTCTGCTCAAATGTCACTGACTCAGGGAGGCCTTCCTTGGCCACCGTACATAACATAGTAATTTCCTCCTCCCCTACTCCTTTCGCCCTAGTTTTGCTATATTTCCAGCTGACATGTTGTATATATATACTATTTGTCTGTCATTGTCACCCCTACTAGAATGTACACTCTTTGAGGGAAGGAACTTGGTACTTTCCCCTGCTATATTCCCAGTGCCTAGAATAGTGCCTGACACTTATCAGGTGCTCAGTAAATATTGACTAAGTGAACGAGAGAGCAAGCATACATTGTGCCAGGCCCAGTCTTCCATATGAACACTAGGCCAGATGCCATCCTTGTCTCCTAAGACTCTCACGTCAAGTTTGTCTACTCTTGGCAAGGCTGAACTTGTACCCTCTACCCTCCACCAAAGCTGAGAGAGAATTTTTAAAGTGATTTTACCCACTTTATATCATGATTCTGCAGTACAGGCCTGGTGAGAAATAGTACTTACAAAGTACAGGGGAAAAAGAACAGTTATTTTAAATTTACTGTTACTTTTCAAAGTTAAGTCTTTTTCTGTGGCTGGAATTTGTGATAAATCCACCACTCTGTAATGATGCCTATAATTTTGAAACTTATGCCTATAAATTTTTTTGGTGTTGGTTATATTTTTCCTTCTATTCTATTAAATTGAATTTTCCTATCAGATGGCCATCATTAATTATGCTTTGTGGAAAAACATGGCAGGGCAATTGTAGCAGGAATAGGAAATTGTTGAAAAAGCCATGTGAAATAAGGTCTGCTGTCTAAAAAAACCCCCAAAACTAATGCTGTATTAGCAAGTCAATCAATAATATGTTCTATCTGCCCTAAAGCCCACTTAAATTATGTGACTTCTTTGCACTTGAAGCAAAACCAAAGGAAGCCATACAATTTGTTTTATCAGGAGATAATTTCTAAGATCCTCATTAAAATAAATTTTGTCTGTCCCCATGGGTTTTTGTTTTTGTTTTTTGCTTGGTACTTTGAAGACTACATTTCCCAGAAATCTCCACAAGGAACTTCCCCCAATCAAGAGAGCACCTCCACCCACACTACTTCCATCTGGGATGGTGTTAGCTAGTAAAGAATTCTCTCCTCAGCATCATAAGGCATGTGATGAAGAGAGCCAGTATTTAGTTATAATGTAAATTACAACAAATGAGGATTTTAAGGATAAATCAAATTATTCTAAAGAAATTAGTAGTTTTGGGGTACCTGGGTGGCTCAGTTGGTTAAGTGGCTGCCTTTGGCTCAGTTCATGATCTCAGGGTCACGGAATCGAGGCCCCCCTCCCCTGCGGGTAGTCTGCTTCTCCTTCTCTCCCTGCCCCCCACTCGTGCGTGCGTGCTCAAGCTCTCTCTCTCAAATAAATAAATAAAATATTTTTTTAAAAAAATATTTTATTTATTTATTTAACAGAGAAAGACACAGCAAGAGAGAGGGAACACAAGCAGGGGGAATGGGGGAGGGAGAAGCAGGCTTCCCACCGAGCAGGGAGCCTGATGTGGGACTCGATCCCAGGACCCTGGGATCATGACCTGAGCTGAAGGCAGACGCTCAACAACTGAGCCACCCAGGCGCCCAATAAATAAAATCTTTAAAAAAATTAATTTTGTTTTATGCTAATTGGGAGATACTTTTTTTTTTTTTTGACAGAGAGACACAGCAAGAGAGGGAACACAAGCAGGGGCGGTGGGAGAGGAAGAAACAGGCTTCCCCCCCCCCGAGCAGGGAGCCCGATGCAGGGCTCTATCCCAGGACCCTGGGATCATGACCCGAGCTGAAGGCAGACGCTCAACGACTGAGCCACCCAGGCGCCCCTAATTGGGAGATACTTAAATTTGTTTAGTTTCAAAAGCAATTTTGGTTCCAATTCTGGGTAAACACCCCTCCCACTGAATGCAGCAATAAAACCTGTGAACAAGTAGCAGCTACGTGAGTAGTCTGAAGAGAAAATACTAGCAGGCAAATTGGGGAAGAAGGCCAGAATTTTCTGGCCTAGTGAACTAGCAAATTTACCATTTTGGTTTCCTCTGGTATCCCCTGGCCTAGTCTCAAGGCAGCCCAAACCTGGAATTGGGGAATCAACACAGAAAGAGCTCCCAAAGCAGCTCTCTAGTTCTGACCTGCGGTTCAGGAAAGGAGAGCCCCTTATGTTCAGTGTGAGTGGGGGAAAATAATTTTTCTTTTTAAATCTTTTCTCCATTGTCTCATGACCCAGCCCCCAGGCAATCCTGCAGTGGTGGCTAGGACAACAGGGACCCACATGTCTCAAACTCTGAGGAAGGAGAGACTTCTCCAATCAGAGTAACTGTGGTCCTGAGAGATGGTGAGCCTCTGATGTTTTTTGTCTCCTTCTGTCCTCCCATCATTTGGCTCCAGATGCAGGTGCAATTGTGGGAAGAAGCCAACAAAAGAGAAGAGTAAATAAATCTCCACACTCCAGCTTTCTGGTGAACCCCAAAGAGAGAAACTGAATAATAATAATAGAAAAAAAATAATTTTCAGTTACTACTGAAAACAAGGAAAAAAATCTTGAAAGCAATCAGAGAAAAATGATGTATTAATTATACAGGAAGAGTGATTTGAATAACTGTGGATTTATCAACCAAAACCATAGACGGCAAGAAAAAATGGAACAAAATTTTTAAATTGCTGAAAGAAAAGATCAGTCAACCAGGATTCCATATCCAGCAAAATTATACTTCAGGAATAAAGGTGATATGAAGACATTCTCAGATAAAGGAAAACTAAAAGAATTCATTGTCAGCAGATCTGCTCTGAAGGAACTGCTGAAGAAAATTCTTCAGACAGAAGAGAAATATTAGAAGGAAACGTGGAATATAAGGAAGGAAAGGACAATAAAAATGGTAAATATCTGGGTAAATTTAATAGACTATTTTTCTCTTCTTGAATTTTTTGAAGTAAGTCTGACAGTTGAAAGCAGAAATCATAACACAGTCTGATGGTGTTTCAGTATAGGTAGGTAAGACAATTACAATATAAAGGAGGGAGTGTAAAGGAAACTTCTTTGATGTAAGGTTTCTACACTCTAAGTGGTAAAATACTGATTCTAAGTAGGGTGTGAAAAGTTAAGTATATATACTGTAATTCTTAGAGATCCTTAAAAATATAGTAAAAAAAACAGGTAAATTAAAATGGAATTTTAAAAATATGTTTAAATATTCCAAAATAAGGCAAGAAAGGGGTAACAGAGAAACAATAAATAGGGGGAACAAATAGTAAACAAATAATAAAATGGTAGATTGATGTCCAAACATATGAATATTTATATTAAAAATAAATGGTTTAGATACATCAATTAAAGAGATAATCAGAATGGATAAAAAATGACTTAAAAAGATGTTGTCTATAAAAAGCTCACTTTAAATATAATGATATAGGTAGTTTAAAAGTAAGACAGAAAAATACATACCATGCAATCACAAATCAAGAGAAAGCTGGAATGGCTTAAGATGAGAAAAAGTAGACTTCAGAGCAAAGAAAATTACCAGGGATAAAGAGAATCATTATACAAAAATAAAAGGGTCACTTACCAGGAAGACTTAATTGTAAATGTGTATGCACCTAATAAAAGAGCTTCTATATACATTAGGCAAAAGCCATCAGAACTGAAAGGAGAAATACACAGTCACAATTACAGCTGCAGAGATGAATACTCTTTTTCTCAATAATCAGTAGAATGAGTAGACAGAAAATAAGTAAGGATAAGGAGAAGTGAAGAGCACTTGTCAATCAACTAGGTCCAACTGACATTGATAGGACACTTCACCTAACAACTGCAGAATATATGCTTTTCAAGAGCCATGGAACATCCGCCAAGACAAACCCTATACTGGGTCATAAAACAAACCTTAACAAATTTAAAAGAATCAAATGCATTTAAAGTATGTTCCCTGATCATCATGATTTAGACTAGAAATGAATTACAGAAAGATAACAGGAAAACCTCCCTTGGAAATTAAATAATATCCTTCTAAATCATTTCAGGTCAAAAAGGAAGTCTCAAAAGAAATTAGAAAATAGGGGTACCTGGGTTGGCTCAGTTGGTTAAGCACCTGCCTTTGGCTCAGGTCATGATCCTGGGGCCCTGGGATCAAGCCCCACATCAGGCTCCCTGCTCAGCGGGGAGTCTGCTTCTCCCTCTCTCTCTGCCTCTCCCCCCACTCAGGCTCTTTTTGTCTCTAATAAATAAATAAAATCTTTAAAAAAAAGAAATTAGAAAATATTTTGAACTGAACAAAAGTGAAAATGCAACATATCAAAATTTGTGCAATGCAGCTAAAGCAGTACTTGAAGGGAAATACATAACATTAAGAGTTTAAATTAGAAAAGAAGAAAGGTTTTGGGGCACCTGGGTGGCAGATAAGCATCTGCCTTCGGCTCAGGTCATGATCCCAGGGTCCCGGGATCGAGACCCACATTGGGCTCCCTACTCAATGGGGAGTCTGCTTCTCCCTCTGCCTCTCCCCCTGCTTGTGCTCTCTCTCTCTCTCTGTCGAATAAATAAATAACATCTTTAAAAAAAAAAAAAAAGAAGGCCTCAAATCAATCAAGCTTCCATTTTAGCAAAATAAACTCCAAGCAAGCCAAAGGAAAGAAATAATAAATATCAAAGCAAAAATTAATGAAATTGAAAAAAGAAAAAGGAGAAAATCCATGAAACCAAAAGCTGGTTCTTTGAAAAGACCAATAAAATTAATAAATCTCTAGTATGACTGAAAAGAGAAAGAGAGAAGACACAGATTAACAGTATCTGGAATGAAAGAGGGGTTATTACTGTTGACCTTGCAGACCTTAAAATGATAATAAGGGAATATTCCAAACGACTCTACACACATAATCACCCATTTAGATGAAATGGAACAATTCCTCAAAAACTGGAAACTACCAAAAGTCACTCAAAATGAAAAAGATACTTGAATAGCCCTACAACTATTTTAAAAATGGAATTCATAGTTTAAAACCTTCCTAAATATAAATCCTCAGATCCAGATTATTTCATGTGTAAATTCTACCAAACATTTAAGTAAGAAATAACACTGATTCTACGTAGTCTCTTCCAGAAAAATAAGAGGAGGAAACACATTCCAAGTTATTTTATGAAGCCAGTACTACCTTGATACCAAAACCAGGAGAAAATAATATAGGAAAAGACAAATACCCTCATGAACTAATATCCCTCATGAACACACATGCAAAAATCCTAAACAAAAACAAAACACCAAATCCATATGAAAACATGTTCAACATCATGAGTTATTAGGAAAATGCAAATCAAAACTATGAGATATTTCACATTCGCTAAGATAGCTATAATTTTAAAAAGGAACAATAACAAGCACTGACAAAGATGTAAAGAAATTGGAACTCTCAGGGTGTCTGGGTGGCTCAGTTGGTTAAGCGGCTGCCTTCGGCTCAGGTCATGATCCTGGGGTCCTGGGATTGAGCCCTACGTCTGGCTCCCTGCTCAGCGGAGAGCCTGCTTCTCCCTCACCCTCTGCCTGCCACTCTGCCTACTTGTGCTCTCTATCTGTCGAATAAATAAATAAAATCTTAAAAATAAAAAAAGAAATTGGAACTCTCATACATTGCTGATAGAAATGTAAAATGGCACAGCTACTTTGGAAGACAGCTTGACAGTTCCTCAAAAAGTTAAACATGGAGTTATCATATGACCCAGCGATTCCACTCCTAGGTATATATCCAAGAAAGATGAAAACATGCATACACAAAAACTTAAATACTAATGTTCACAGCAGCATTATTCCTAATAGTCAAAAAGTTGGAGCAACTATGTGTCTACCAACTGATGAATGGATAAACAAAATGTATATCCATATAATGGAATATTAATTTGGCCATTAAACAGAATGAAGTACAGATACATTCTACAACGTGGATAAACCTTGAAAATGTTATGCTAAGTGAAAAAAGTCAGACACAAGACATATACTGTATGAGAGTCAAAAGGTGCATTAGTGGTTGCCTGGAGCTGTGGGGAAAAAGGAGTGGGGAGTGACTGTAATAAGTATGGGGTTTCTTTTTGAGTGACGAAAATATTCTAAAATTAGATAATGGGAATAGTTGCATAACACTGTGAATATACTAAAAACATGAAGTGAACACTTTAAAAGGGGTGAATTCTATGGTATGTAAATTATGTCTCAATAAAGCTGTTAAAGTAAATTAGCAAATTGAATCTGGAGATCAAGTAGAGTTTATCCTGGAAATGCATCATAGCCAAGTAGAGTTTATCCTGGAAAGGCAAAACTGATTAAAAAATTCAAAAATCAATTGGTGAAATCCACCATATTAACAGGGTAAAGAAAAACCTCATGAAACAATCAATTCAGAGTGTTTAACAAAATTCATCCATTCACACACACACACAAAACCAACTCTCAGCAAACTAAGAATAAAAGGAATATCCTCAACCTGACAAAAATTATTCCTCCCCCCCAAACCAGTTACAGCTAATATCATGCAGAATGGTGAAGGTGAATGCTTTCCTTCTCACACTGGGAACAGACTGACAAGGAAGAAATGAAACTGTCCTTTCTTGTAGACAACATGATTGTCTATGTAGAAAATCCCAAGGACTCTACAAAAAAACAAACTCCTGGAACTAATTTTTAAGTTTAGCAAGGTCACAGAATACAAAATTCATCCACGAAAGTCAATTGCATGAATGACAAAATTATAGAGATGGAGAACAGATTAGTGGTTGTCAAGAACTAGGGAGGAGGGTACAGAGGGAGGTGGCTGTGGATTCAAAAGGGTATGACAAGTGATCCTTGTTATGGAGCTCTTCTGTTTCTTGACTGTGGTGGTGGTCACATGAAGCTACATATGTAATAAAATTGCATAGAACTGAATACACACAAATGAGTGCATGTAGAACTGGTGAAATATAAATAAGAGGAATAGACTGTATCAATGTCAATTTCCTGTGCTATTGTACTATAATTATGCAAAACATTACCATCGGGGGAACTGGGTGAAGGGTATACAGGATCTTTCTGTGTTATTTTTTTGCAATGGCATGGAGTCCTACAATTATCTCAAAATAAAAAGTAACAAAAGGTCAGTTGTAACTCTCACACTGCTAGTGTGAGTGCAAAAGGTACATCCACTCTGGGAAATGACCTGATAATTTCTTATCAAGTTAAACATGCACTTACCATATGAACCAGCAATCCCACTCCTAGATATTTACCCTAGAGAAATAAACTTCTATTCACACAAAAGCTGTACACGAGTGTATGCAGCAGCTCCATTTATAACTGTCCAAAACTGGAAACAACTTCAATGTCCTCCAGGGGGTAAATGGATAAATAAAGTGTGGTATATCCAGACTACAGAATACTATTCAGCAATTAATAGTATCAAACCACTGATAAGTACAACCACTTGGACAAATCTCAAAGGCATACTGAGTGAAAGAAGCCATATTATTTGATTCCGTGTATATGACATTCTTAAAAAAACAAAACTATAGTCATGTAAAAGAGTGGTTGCTAGGAGTTAGGATGGGGAAGGGAGTGATTACAAAGTGATAACACAAAGGAGTTTTTTGGGTGACATTACTGTTGGTATCCCGAATGTAGTGGTGGTCAAAGGAATCTAGATGTGTGTTAAAATTCACAGAACTGTGTGCCAAAATGAAAAAGTCAATTTTTCTGTATGTTAATTAAAAAAAAATACTTTTTTGGGGACTCTAAATCATGTATCTTTCAAAAAATAAAAGACATTTTTAAAAAGACAATTTTGACATTTCAATCTTATATAATTAATACATTCAAAGAGGCCATTTAGAATTTCATTTCCAGCATAATTCCAGATCCAAGGGGATTGAAGAGACTACTATAGGCTTCACTTTATAGTATACGATGGAGTTCACAGAGCATTATATGAAAATTTCCTAACTCAAACTTCAACTAAGAAAAAAGAAAAACAATAGTTTTAATGTCAAAAATGCTCAGTAAACACCAAGTAAAAGAACATTTATTTTAATAACCTTTATTTGAATTGTAGCTGCAGACAACATGCTGAGTGTCTGCTAATTTTTTAACATAAGCAGATTTAGTTTTGTTGACATATGAATGGTAGTTATAATAATCATTAAATAATAAATAAAAATGTTAAATGACCTATAAATAGGCTAAAAGCCACTCAGATAATTTAAAACAAAGATGTATTTTAGAACCTTTAAGATATTAGATTAAAAACCATAGTGTTAGGTCAAATCAAGGAGTATCTGCATTAGAATCAAATTAATTATTGTCTGTGGGGAAGTAAGGAAGTATTAATTATTAATTACTCCATGAAATTTAAGTAAATAATCCAATGTAAAATGGCTTTTAAAAAATATCCTTAAATGTTTCTTGAAGGTACATAGTATTTTAAAAATGTATTCTAAATGCAACATTCAAGTCAGGGAAATGGTAAATACTATACATTCAAGTTAGCTAAGTTAAAAATATTACTTAGCTACAATTAAGTATTTCTGTAAGCATATAGGTTTCCAATTCTGGCTATGATTATTCTGAATTTACAAAGAGGAAATAGGAGTCAGACTATATATGAAATGGATCAGACCTTAGCTGCTTCCAGACAGCTTCTGCATTAAATTGAACAATCTATGGGGCGCCTGGGTGGCTCAGTCGTTAAGTGTCTGCCTTCGGCTCAGGTCATGATTCCAGGGTCCTGGGATCGAGCCCCGCATTGGGCTCCCTGCTCGGCCGGGAGCCTGCTTCTCCCTCTCCCACTCCCCCTGCTTGTGTTCCCTTCTCTCGCTGTGTCTCTCTCTGTCAAATAAATAAAATCTTAAAAAAAAAAAAAATTGAACAATCTACACAGAAATTCCAATGATTACATAAATCTGTATGTTCTGGATTTCCTTCACATTTTATGGAACATTGGTCCCACTGTAGCTATAATATCTGCATAGGGAGCACTCTGGCTCAGCTCAATAGCCTGATGTTTTTTTAGGACAAGAAAGCTATAAAATTTGGCAGCAGCTTGTTTTTGGTCACTATTTCTGCAGAGCTTCATCAGACTAAAGTACTGCATTCCCATCTTGTTGGATTCCTGGGAAAATAATTAGAAAAGAAGAAAGGAAAGAGAAACAACATCATTAAAAGTACAGCAGGCTTTTGATGCATAATGAATAAAATATTGATATTTTTGGTAAATGAGCATGAAATCCTAAAATGGAGAAATGCAAATGACTCATTAATAAACTTAAAAAACATTATAGGTCATTGAGTATAAGCTTGGTTCATTGAGAAAATGCATGCAAAAGAACTCTTAAAGTGTTATATAAATTTCTGATGTGTTATACAAATGTTAGGCCTTTTAAAAATTTGATGTTGGGGCGCCTGGGTGGCTCAGTCGTTAAGCGTCTGCCTTCCGCTCAGGTCATGATCCCAGGGTCCTGGGATCGAGCCCCACATCGGGCTCCCTGCTCTGCGGGAAGCCTGCTTCTCCCTCTCCCACTCCCCCTGCTTGTGTTCCCTCTCTCGCTGTCTCTCTCTGTGTCAAATAAATAAATAGAATCTTAAAAAAAAAAAATTTGATGTTAACATAAATGGGCTCTTGTGGAAAGTGAAGTCAGTTTAGACTTGCAGGCAGAAAACAATCCACAGGACTTTGGGAGGCTTCAAATACAATGAAAATTATCAGCCTTATCAGGCTTCTTTTCCTTAAAGGTAGTGGGAGGTGGGGGTGACTATAAACAACTGTAGTTATAAATGTAGAATTATATTTATATCTTAGTGGCAGAGGAATATGACTATATAAACATCTCTCAGTTTCTTGGCACAGATTAAAAAGATGTTGGATTCACCATAGGGCGCCTATGAATGTACTAGAAAAAACTGAGATACAATAAAGTATTTAATTATGGATAAAGATAACTCATTTTATGAAGACTAGTACTTGGAATCAGAGTTCTAGAATAGAAGTACAGTATAGTTTTTTTAGTTAGAAATACTGTGATGAATACTGATCAGTATCCCTTGAGCTGCTAATTCCTTTGATAGCTGTGAAGTATTTTTAGAAATACCATATGCAGTTTTTTTTTTTTGCTAGTCCACAACATTTAGCAAACTAATAAATTAAATACTTTATCATACTTTATCTCAACAAAAGGAGTGGACAGGTATCAGCCGCCTTTCAGAGATGGCATGCCAAAACTTTGCTTATTCGCTCTTGAGGAGACAAGATGTGGATTGCCTGACTTTTTCCCCTGGGAGGGAAGAGGGACACCCTTTTCAATTTCAATAATCCTTTTGAAAAATACCCCAATATGCAAGCTGAACACACATGCTTATTTATTCTGTTTCCTCCAGAAACCTCTCTAAAACGAAGGTAAAAGAATAAAAGGTGACAACGGAAGGAGATAAAGACAAAGTGAAAGACTGACTGACTTAGCAGAGTAGAGAAAGTTAAAACCTAAGTGTCAGCAGGGAGGAAAGCCAGCAGAAAACAAGCCAGTGTGAGCTATAGAACCTTGGAAAGGCTCAGGAATTGCAGGTAACAGTATAAGATGGAGATAAAAATTCCTCAGAAGTCTACTTGGGAGTAGTCAGACCCTCAGGTCCACTCTACCACTTCACTGAACCAGGAGACCATGACTCCAATACCCTGCCAGGAGGCAGGAAGTGGCCTTTCTAAAGATTCCAACTGCTGAGGCTCTAGAGTTGGGATACCAAGCACTGTGGATGGTGGAGAAGTGTCATACCACAAGCTAGGGGTTAAGTGAAATTCTACAAGCTAAACAATGAGACAGTCAAGGTCTTGCCTTCCCCCTCTTGGTTCCTGAACCAGCAGCATCATGCTTATATCTCCTGGGCAGTAGATTTGAAGATTTAGCTCGGAAAACTGACGAGGGCCTGGGGGTTAGGAGAACTACAGATAACGGGGCCTGTGTGTGTGCAAGGGTGTGTGTGTTGGGGGGGGGGGGGAGGCACTGCCCAGTTATCTCACTATTAAGACCATAAGTCTACAAGCCCCACCCTTGCTTATATATCTTCCAATCTGATTTTTGCTGGCTCACTCTTTTTTTTTTTTTTTTTTTAAGATTTATTTATTTATTTTAGAGACAGAAAGAGAGCATGAGCGGGAAGGGCAGAGAGAGAGGGAGAGAGAATCTCAAGCCGACTTCTCACTGAGCACAAAGCTGAGGTTGGGATTGATCTCACAACCCTGAGATTACAACCTGGCCCGAAACCAAGAGTCTGATGCTCAACCAGCTTCGCCACTGAGGCACCCCCCTTTGCTGTCTCACTTTTAAAGAAGAACAGATAACCAAAGATCTACCAGACATTTGAGTTTAATTTCTAACATTCAAGAGCATCACTAACATTCAAGAGAATCACTAAGCAAACACAGACAATGTAGGGACCAGAAGAAAACTATAACCTATGAAAGAGAACACTCTGTATCCATAAAACATAATGAGGATGATTATTGAAAGAAAGCAGATTAGTGGTTGCTTGAGGAGGGGGGAGGGGGGCCAGTGGGAGAGATGGGACAAAGGATTATCAAGAGGCACAGGAAACTTTTTGGGGTTGTAGATATATATGTTCACTATCTTGATTGTGGTGATGGTTTCACAGATATATACATAATGTCAAAACTTATCTACTGTATACTTTAAATAGGTATGGTTTATTGTATGTTAATAATACCTCAATAAAGCTGTTAAAAAACTAAATAAATAAATGAAAAGATTAGGATGCTACAAAACAAAAGAATAATTAATAACTAAGAAAAAAACTCCTGGAAAACAAAAAAGGTGAAAGTAGAAATAAAATTCAATAAAAACTGGAAGATAAAGTTGAAGACATTTTCTTTTTTTTTTTTTTTTTTAAATGTTTTATTTATTTATTCATGAGAGTCAGAGAGAGAGAGAGGCAGAGGCAGAGGGAGAAGCAGGCTCCCTGCCGAGCAGGGAGCCCGATGTGGGACTCGATCCCAGGACCCTAGGATCATGACCTGAGCCGAAGGCAGACGCTTAACCATCTGAGCCACCCAGGCGCCCGAAGACATTTTCTAGAGGGTAGAAAAAAATAAAAAGACAAGGGGAATTAATATAAGGGATAAAAGATTTTTTAAAAATTAAAGATGTAAAAATAAATAAAAAAAATAAATAAAAATAAAAATTAAAATTAAAGGTGTAACTCAGGGGACCCAACATCTGACCTGTAGGCAATCCAGAAAGATAGAACAGATTAATAACACGAAGGAAATCTAAGAAATACAATAAAATTTCCTAGAATTCAAGGACATGAATTTTCAGAATAAAGAACCCATTACCTGCTCAACACAATAAATGAAAAAAGACCCATATCAAAACACATCATCATGAAATTTCAGACCACTAGGAGTAAAGAAAAGACCTAAACATTTCCAGAGAGAAAATAAAGGTCACCTACAAAGGACTGCCAACCAAGCAGCATCTAACTTCTTAGTAACAACACAAGAAGCCTAGATATGTTCAAAGTCTTCAACATCTGAAAGATATTATTTTCAAACTATATTTAGAGACACCAAATCAAGTTAAAGGTAAAAAAAAGAAATTTTCAGACTTGTACATAGGGTGTCTATCTCCTATGCACTCTTTATCTCAGGAAATTATGAAAGGATGTTAACCACCAAAAAATTCAAGGTAAAGAAGATCAAAGCATTGAGAAATAAAGAAACTAATATAGGAAAGAAACAAAGGAATTCCCATATTATGATTAAGGAATGTCCCAAGATAAAAACTGGGGAAAAGACCTAGAGAGCAGCTAGTCCAATTAGAACAAGAGGATGATAAGCTCTGGAAGGAATATCTGCAAGAAAACATACTGGAACTGATGAATCAATTGACACATTTGAGCATATTAAAAGGAGTTTCATTATATTGTCAGAGAGTTTGAGAAAAGAATTAAGGATGAGTATATAGACACTAAGCAAATGGGAAAAATGAGGCAATGATTAACTCCAAAAAAACCCACTATAAAGTTGACAAGAAAAGAAATGTAATTACACTAATTTTTACATAGTCTTTGTAGCAGTGACTGCTGATTGTCTCTTAATATCCATTCTTGTCTTCTTTCATAGCAATAGAATAATTAGCTGGGCCCAAGGTTGCCAGATAAGGACTACATTTCCCAGATAGATGTGGAAAGGTGACTAAATGCTGGGCAATGAAATGTGAAAAGTGATACACACAATTTCTTGTTGTACCCTTAAAGGAAATTTTGCTGCTGAACAGAATGCAGACATGGTGGGTACTTAGCCATTTTTGATTCTGAGAATAAAGAAAATGAGATAAAGGTAACCTGGGTCTCTGACAACTTTGTGAGCATAGCAGCTATACCAGATTATACTTTATCTTTTTAAACCACTGATATTTTGGCTCTTTGTCAAAATCAAACCTACATCATAACTATTACAATTATAACACTGTAAACACTGAATACTGTGCTAAAAACAGACTGCGGTGAGAAAGCTATAACTATGCTAAATTTTCATTTTACGTTGAAAGAAGTCAACAGATAAAATTTAAAGCTGAAATATCAAGAAAGAACAGTAAGAATATGTAATTAGAAATATAGATATCAATACTAAATGAAATAGCTTAATATAGTTGCCTCTGGTGAGCAGGACTTAGTAAATAAGGAAGGTGCGACAAAAAACTTCTCTGTTTCCTTCTTAGCCTTATAGCATAGAACTATTGAACTTTAAAAATTATATACATGTATTATTTTGATTAAAATATGTTAATTTTTTTTGAGAGAGAGAGTGAGAGCAGGGAAGGAGGTGGGAGGGGCAGAGGGAGAGAGAGAATTTCAAGCAGGCTCCATGCCCAGCACAACTTGGGGCTCTATCTCATGACCCTGAGATCATGACCTGAGCCAAAATCAAGAGTCAGATACTTAACTTACTGGGCCACCCAGGTGTCCCAAAATATAAGTTAAATTTTAAAATGATCTGTTTTAAACTGTTATAAACTTAGTTTCATATAGAGAATTAGTTGATAGCCTGCTAAACACAAGAATGGGACATACACTAGATGTCTTAGGAGCATGAGTATAGGTAAGAAGTTGATTAGAATATGCAGGCACCAAAAGCAAACTCCCACAGTTAGCCCTGGGTATACTGCTCAAAATCATTTCATTCTAGTGGAATTTGGTCTCAACAAAAAAATAATGAAGACGAATTCATTTTTATTAATATCTAGAAGATTGACATCAACATTTTATTTTTAAAAACAAAAATAGGATTGACAAACCCTACCATCTTACCCGCAAACTATTTAACATCTGAAGAATTCTTCGATTCCATCTCTCTGTCTCAATATTTTGTTCATTCCCTGATGACTCCTGTTTGAATGATTGATAAAATATTTCATTTAAACAAATTTTACCATATGTTTACTATTTGCCAAGCATAGTGTTAGCTGCTACAAGAAACCCAACTATAACACTGGGTCCTGCTAAATAGAGTTTATAGTCTGATGATAGAGAGAATAGGAAACATACAAATATGTATCAATCTTTGCAGGATTATATCTATGCTACCTAGGCAATGAGAGGCTCCAGAGTAGGAGATTCTGCAGTCTGTTTTGGTAATGCATCCAAGAGGATTATGTCCTTACTTTCAAAAGTAAAATCAGCAGTGACTTTTGGTTAGGACTATCCCAGCTCTGGTCATTTTGAACTGAGTTGACAGGAATAAACATAAAGCTATAGAAAAACTGCCTTGTAAAGGCCTTTATGTGAACTTACCTGGTGATAAAGATGGTCTAATTAATAAGTGATGTTTAGCAATCTGTGTACAATTGGATTAGAACCTTTTTGATTTCAAGGGTAACTTGCCCAAAAAAGATCAACCCACTTCCTGTCATATTATCTGAATAGATTCATTCTTTTCAGTCTTTAAAATTTAGCCACCTTCAGAAACACTTCAATATTTAAAAATTGTCAAGTTGAAATCCCTTCACAGGAACTCACTCTAAGTTCTTATCAACTAACACTTTATGAGCTAAGAACAGAACTGGGGATAGGAAAGGTGCTGATGAATCTGACAAAAGAGCAAGTCTACAAAGTGCAGGGGGTGGGGGGGTTAGGGGGGAGGAAGGTGGCACAGAACTGACCTACTTTATAATTTTTCCTAGGCTAGCTCTGACCAAGCAATCATCCTTACCACAGGTACACTGTTTGTCAAGCGTCACTTCATGGGTACCTTTGGAGCCCAGACACTTCCTATCTGTTTTCAATTTCACAGACTCCAAAATGATTTCAGAAAGTTCCAGAATATTCTAGATGATATTCTGAATCACTTGAAACTAAGGGGACTGCAGAGTCCTCATTCCTACCAGTTATACTGCCTTCCTGGTCCTGCCGATACAGCTTTCTTTCTTACATTCCAGTGGGAATGACCTGAAAATATGGTCACTTTATCCTGAAGAGTTTTCCAAATCCCTCCAGGTACAATTTACTTTTATTTCTTTCTGGTCTGCCCTGGGATAACTGAGTTCACCCAATTACTGGTGTTTATTATATAGTTAAATACACAAATGCTGTTTTTCAAATATAAAAAGCAGTGGACCAACTCTTTGTTAAGATCCATGAGACTGCAGCTTCACCTATAACTGCACAACTAAACTAACCAGGAAAATGCTCAGAAAAAATAGTCTGTGTGCTTTGCTGAAGCCTGTCTACTTGATCTATCTGGACACCTTACCGCTGAATCCATTGTGTGGAAAGCCCAGTGGATTATTAAAACAGCTGAACTTGTGCTGTGTTGTGGTTTGCTTGACCATGTATGAAAATAACCTGTGTCTACAGAAGCAAAGAGAAAGGTGAAAATGAATCAACCCACTTCTGGCCGAGCTGTTTGGATGTTTCAGGTAAAAAGTTCAGGTATCTATCCTGTCCTAGATTATCTAGAGAATTCAGTCTGTTTTCCACATATGAAAAAGCAATCTAGTAGTCTTGGAACTCATTATAAAGATAATTTATTTAAGAACAAACTAGCATCTGGCACTAATAGCTATTTTGATATTATTCAATAAGAAACTTTTGCTAAAATTCATTACAATCTTAAAAATGCTTTCAGCACTGTGGTACAAAGACTGGAGAAATAAGAACATGATACTTATGGAGCCAGGTGAGTCAGATATTACTTCTGGCTTTGCTACTGAATTGTGTCCCTTTGAGCAGACCACTTTCTTTTTTTGATTTCTAGAAATCTTGGACAGATATAGGCCTTGACCCATATAATGTTTTGGAAAAAAAAAATGCCATGCTTGTTTCTTGTTTTTTCGTTTTCCATTTATAAATAAAGTAAAATTTCAAATGCCCTAAGATGTACCTCTATTATAGCTCTGCTTCTTTAAAGCTGTTGTAAGTTAAAACAATGATTCTCAATATTTTTAACCTATGACTACCTTTGATAACATAAAAATCTCACAATTTTCTTTCAAATTATTTGAAGTTTCAAAATAAGTTAAAGAAAGGAAAAAGGTCAAAGCAATTCTGAGTATGTTTTATCAAACTACTGACATACCTCTTTGTTGAGATGACTAATTTAAATAATAATTCTAGACAGTAACATGACAGCTCTAAAACCAATTTTTAGGCAAATAAGGTGGTAACTATTTAGGAACAAAGTTTTTTGTTTTTGCTTTTGTTTTTTTGAAGATTTTATTTATTCATTAGAGAGAGAGAGTGCACAAGCAAGGGAAGCAGCCGGCAGAGGGAGAAGGAGAAGCAGGGCTCGATCCAGGACCCTGGGATCATGACCTTAGCCGAAGGCACATGGTTAACTGACTGAGCCACCCAGGCGCCCCAGGAACAAAGTTTTTAGGAACATTCTCAAGACTATGCATATATTTACCAACTCCACTGTACAATTCCCAATTTCTTGTGCTAAGATCGCATTCATTAAAGAGGATTCCTCAGTAGCTGAAGATACCATTTCAACAATATCCTGCTAAAGCAAATGAGGGAAAGATAGGTAAGTCATCACAGTAGTAGTAATCACAGGAACAATTTTATTTTGTTAATTAATGCTCATTTCTAAAACTAATTTAAAATACTACCTGCATTCACAAAATATTATTTCTGAAATATCCTAGATAGGCTGCCCTGTTTTCCATACGCCTCCACAAATGAAGAACCGGCACATCCCTGCCCTCTTTGCTGCCCATCCTTTCCACTCCTACCTCCTTCACCACTGCAGACCTCATATCAAACACCTTCATAGCTGTGTGGCTAAGACCACTTTCCTTTGAAGCATTTTGTCTAGCCCCAGCCCCTAACTCTATCCTCACACCAGTACCAGGTGGCAGAGGAAGGAGAACTATAAACAGAGGGCTGAAAATGGGGGAAGGGATATTAATATCTCTACCTTGGGCCATGGCAAGATTCTTGCCACCACTGCTGGAGCTGTCACTGGCAAAAGGGGAGAAAAACTGTGTCCTCTGGAAGGGGAGCAAAGGCATAAAGGAAGAAGGAATAAGAGAAAGCCAGAAATTCTCCATTCCTTATCATCTCCTTTTTTCATTGCTATAGAAACAGTCGGCCCCTTTTTCATCTTTAACCAGTCTTCAAGTTAGGAGCCTCCTACAACAAAGGGTACTTGATTTTTCATTTCAGCTTTTAAAATTTTTAGTGAATATAAGGATTTGCATTTTATTTTATTATTATTTTTTTAAAGATTTTATTTATTTATTTAATAGAACCAGAGCGAGAGAGGGAACACCAGCAGGGGGAGAGGGAGAAGCGGGCTTCCCGCCGAGCAGGGAGCCCGATGCGGAGCTCGATCCCAGGACCCCGGTATCATGACCTGAGCCGAAGGCAGACGCTTAACCGACTGAGCCACCCAGGCGCCCCGCATTTTATTTTTTAATCTACATGTTTGTGGAGACTTATTTTTTTTCTCTCTTAATTTCTATGAATATTCTACATTTTAGGTACTCTCAATTTTGCAGTTACTTTACATAAAAAATGTTTTATGAAAATTTGAAAATGATTAATCAGAATCAATATTTTTCTGTTCTGTCGATGTGTTCCCATTCCTGATTATATTTCACATCTGTTCACTAGCAGAATAAGAATGGAATTGAAAATTAAAGCATAAGTATAGAGTAAAGGAGTTAAGAGGGTCAAGAGAACTCCTATATCAATCTCTATACTTCAAGCACTTGGGAAAATCTGTTTTGTTACTATGTTAAAAAATTATGAACTAAACAAACCTGCCTGATCACAATTTTCAGTAGGTGCACTCTAAGAAATGCCTGAGCCCAAATAAGGAAGACAGTATACTGGCAACCCAATATCTCAATATCTAGTATACTATCAAATATTTAGTAAAATACATTGTTTTAATGCATTATAAAATTGTCTTTCCTTGCAAGGGCATTCAGTTCCAATATGGATTGACTTTTTTTTTTTTGCCTTTTCTTTTCTTTTTTTTTTTTTAAGATTTTATTTATTTATTTGAGAGAGAGACTGAGATAGAGAGAGCATGAGAGGGGGGAGGGTCAGAGGGAGAAGCAGACTCCCTGCTGAGCAGGGAGCCCAGTGTGGGACTCGATCCCAGGACTCCAGGATCATGACCTGAGCCGAAGGCAGTCGCTTAACCAACTGAGCCACCCAGGCGCCCTGGATTGACTTTGAATTCCCTGAGTCGTTATCAAAATACAGTGATGATGGAACAAACCAGAAAAGCACTATTTATTTTTATCTGGTTTGGCTATAATATTTATATTTGTACAACCACTAAAGTGACAATGGGGAATATATTTTAAAGCATATCGTTTCCAATGATGCTTTTAAATAACTATGTTTTTTTGAATAAAAATTACATCTTCAAATAAAATTTTTTAAAAATTTTGTTTGGTCATGGATTTTAGATAGTCTTTTGGATTCAAGGTTAAGGTAATTATAGGTCTAAAACATAGTCTTAGAGGTGAGAAGAGTGAATTTATGATCAGAAACAAAACATAGGTGCACTGTCTAGAGTCCTAAAAAATTCCATGATATTGAATGTGGGGCCCAGTAGGATTCTCAGGATATAATTGGATTCAAGTACACTCATCTATTTGATGTACCATGCAAAATGTTACAGTATGAAACTACTTATCTTGTAATTTACTATCCAAGCTTCAGAAAATACTGTTCTGTGGATGAAAATCACGCTTTACATAGTACTGCCACTTACTAAACAAATTACAGAATAAGATGAAATATAAACTATAAATATAAGAAGACATATCAGAGTCTCAAGTTTTCTTCACTCTGTGTCAGAAAAATAATATTTTTATGATTTTCTTTGATTAACTTACCTCAGAATTAATATTTTTATTGATATCCTCATGAGAGCTATACTTAGATCCATCGATCACATCTTTCCAAGTTTTGGATTGATTTAAGTCTTGCTGGGAATTTAGTTCTTCCATCACGGAGGTCTCTGAATTATTATGGAAGTAAAGATTTCACCAAAATATCTTTCAAACTTAAATTGGAATATGGTTGTTAAAAAAGAAAGCTTCTGACAGAAAACTTGGAATCCAAGAATTTAAGCAAAGGGTGTACAAATTTTCTTATAGTTTCCCAAGATCATGTATATTTATCTTCTCTTTCCCCTTGTCTGCTTCTTACCACCTCCACTCCCCTCCTCCATGAACTATCTCTCCCACACTCACTCCAACACACGCACTCACAAGACAACATGGATAGTTCAAGCCCATCTTGGTGTATAGTTCAGTAGATTTTATGCCTTCAGGACAGGTGATCAGGAAGCAGAGATTCATTTACTACCAAAGCTGGTTTATTATTCCTTTATAATAGTCACAATAATAATCAGTAATTATTAATACTCCATGTATCCTCTAGGTGGATGGAAGTATCTATGTCTCAGGTTAATTGTATGGTTTAAATGCCATTCTTATCACTAGGTGACTTTTCATGTTAGCTGTCTTAAAGTGAAATATTACCCTCCTAGATAAAAATAGTTTTATCTGTTGAAGCTTTAGAGTACTGCCTGTAGGGATGGGGGAGATAGGAGGAGTGAGATTAGGAAGAATCCACATAGTATATATACCTCATCTTTTTAATGTAGCTTGTTGGACAAAAATTAATCTGCAGGCAATGCTGATGTAACAATTTCTTTTCAGTTGAAATACTCTTCTAGAGATAGCATTTATACATGGGAATATGGAACTGGATCCCCTTTTCATTTGAAATGTAAAATGACATTTTTGTTTCTGTAACATTCCCTTCAACACCAACAGTTAGGATGTCTCACCTGTTATGTTTTTGCTTTCCACTTCTTCCCTTACTGATTCCTTCTGTACCAATTTTCTTCCAAGTTTAAAGCCAGAGGACAGAAAGCATTTTGTAAACAACTGTAAAAACATACATTTTTATTTCTTGTTTTTGTACAAGTAAAACAATTCAATAAAATACAACCACATGTGCTAAAAAATGAAAACTATAACTCATGCACACACATCAAGCAAATTAATTCAAAAGTAAGGGGTATTTTTTACAAGTTTATATTCTGTTGTATACATGAATGTAAATATGCATTTATTTATTTATAACCAAACACTGCACCTACATAAAAAGATGAAAACTATTACCATTTTCAGTTCAGCATGAGTCAAATCCTGGGCAGCAGTTGACAGAAGTGTGTCCACTCCTCCCTTCTTCTTCCACATCATCAATCTTTGGGTAGGAGGTGCAAGTTCCAAAACCGTAAGTGTGTCCGTAAAGGAAGTAAGTTGTTTATGCATAATTTTGCTACTGATCTCCTTGATTGGATCTATGAGCAATTTCCTCTTTTTGCCTTTTCTCTTCTCAGCAATGTCTAAATATAAGAAATAGGCACAAATGTGATTGGTTGTACAGCTTTGTAAAATGATATTCTAGGCACTACATATCTAAGAAACATCTACCACAGTGTAACCTACAGAGTTGCCATGGGAAGAAAATCCCTTTCTCTCTACTGAAAAATTATGCTTCACAAGGTTTTTGCACAGCTAAAGTATCTGAGTAGCCAACAGTTGATGCATTTTGTAAAGTGTTCCTTCCAAGTGCTTAGGAGGGACTCTGTTGACCTAGCAGGAAGACAACTGAGGAAATGTGGAGCAGAGGATATAATGAGGGAAGTTGCTCAATTTTGAAATTCCCTAAAATATCCATATAATAGGATATTTTGAAACATTAATTTGTATTTGGCCAGTATATTTTTCCCTCCTCCACTGAAATTCATACACAAATTCCAAGTAGGTAGCTAGGCCCATTGGATTTCACTCCTTTAGATAATTTTACCAGGTAGAAAGCAAGCAGAAGTTACGCTTTTCCTTAGTAAAGATGCAAAAAGGGAAGATTAGATTTCCCAGAATGGGTGAAGATCTGAGATCAGATGGAGCCAGATGGAAAAGTAACCTGCCTGCTAATGTGCCTTAGTAAAATCCTGGGAACGTGACAAGATCCCAGAAGGGCTGCTGTGTGATGACCCCAGAGGCTGTATAGACTGGGACAGTGGGTACCACAAATTGTTGTGGCTGATGACCTAAGTTTCCTTTCCACCTGCCACACCCCTCCCCCAAATTTTGACACTACATGGCTTAGGGCACACAGGGGAACTGTACAGATTGAAATTTTTGCCAACCCAGTGACATAGAAGCTCAGAGTTGCATACAGTAAAGAAAAAAACTTGAGTGCTTTATTCCTTGCATGCCTGAGTTTATAACTGAAATTCGTATCAATTATACCACTTAAAACTATGATGTCCTTACAAGGTCAGGTTATATATTAGATTCATATTTATCTTTTATTCCTAAAAATATGCATGAGGTTAAATGTTAGAGGGCATAGGCCTCTCTTCTGATCCTTTTATTCTGCCTTATTTTATATTCATTTGCATGTTTATCTATCTTCCCAATCAGATTGTAAGCCTTTTAAAAGCAGGTACTATGTCTTCTTCATTTCTTGGCCCAACAGAGAGTAATGGTTCTGTAACTACTGGCATTGAACTCAGTTTTAGATTTTCCAGTTTCCCAAACTGGGTATATGGCTTGACCATGACTGACAATAATGAAAGGATCACCTCAAATTTCCTCCACACTCTTTCCCTATCATATTGCAAATGTTATTACTGGATTGACTACCTCCGATAATATTTCACAGATTATCTCACAGTAAATAAGATAGTGTATCAGAAATAAAAACAAAGGGGGGCCTGGGTGGCTTAGTCGATTAAGCAGCCAACTCTCTTGATTTCGGCTCAGGTCATGATCTCAGCATTGTGAGATCGAGCCCTGTATCAGGCTCCACACTCAGTGGGGGGTCTGCTTGTGGATTCTCTCTCTCCTCTCCCTTTGCCCCTCCCCCCTCAAATAAATAAATCTTTAAAAAAATTTTAAAAATAAAAAATAAAAACAAAAACATGAATGAGTCTGACCTGCAGCATCAATTGGGTCAAGGGTAAATCCTTGTTCTTCATTTGATAATGTTTCATCCATTTTTCCATTTTCAGGTAGACATATATACTCTGGATTATCTGGTTCCACTAATAACATCACCATAAAAGGAATTATTAAAAAAATAATGGTTATAAGTTAGATGCTTGTATGAGAATGAAAGCAAAAGATAATGATAATTGAAGATTTATATTGCTAACTGGAGCCAAATCTGATTTTTAGAATCATGTACTTAATGGAGTTGAAGAGACACAGAGATTATATGGTCTGGGGCCCAGTGTCTAGGTGAGTCAAGTATCATCACCTTCTTCTGCACATGTAACATCTAAGGTTAGACTTAGTAGAAACAGTGGTAGCAACCACAATAAATGACCGACATAAATTTGATTATATGTCTGCTAAAAAACTTGTATTCTGTTAAATCATTTAATTATTAGTTGACCCATAAAGAACCATAAGTAAATTTATATCGCCTCTCTTTTTACATTTTAAATTTCTACTATGTGTTAGGAGGGAAATGTAACATCAAAAGAGTGAAGAATCAAAATGGGTTTATTCATGGTTTTAATTCTCAGGAAAAATCAGACAGAAAGACTTTAAATAATCTGAGGTACCTTCACATGAATTTCAAGTAGAAAATATCCCCACATCTGTAATTTTTCTCAAATTGTATATAGATTGTCCAATTATATTAATGCCAATATGGTATTAATATTAATAATTAACAATATTAATAATTAATAACCATATTAATGACAAACATTAATGATGTTCTGAACATGTAGCACATATTATTTTAATGATTCAAAAGCATAGTATTCTCGCAGTGTTTAAACGTGCTCTCATACCAAAAAAACCCAATCCTGGTTAAACAACATTGTTGTACATTTCTTGGAGCCTAGTTTCCTATTCCATATTGTCTAGGGTCAGACTCAAGAGAGTTTGAGGGATAACATTCTTTACTATCATTCACTATACTATATTGCTACCTAAACTGTGCAGTTACAAGGCTTAATTTGAATATTAGTATCTGTTCACTTTCTACACAAAGGATGATTTCATCATACCCACTATAGTATCAGGAGGCTCAGGAGGCAGAGAAATTTCTCTGCTCAAATGCACATCTTCTAACAGGATATTTTGATCATCTTGCAGTAGATGGTCTTAAAAAACACAATGAATACCTTTGTCATACAGAGTTGACTCTGTCATTTGTTCACTAAACATTTATTGACATTATTGTATACAGGATTATAAAGTACAACCCTACTTAAGTAGATTTGATTTGTTACATAGACTATCATATTTCAAGCAGGATAATATAAAAATTTATATATATCATTTCCTTTCCTTTATTAAATAGATGTTTAATTTCAGGAGATATTTACTAAACTAATACCGAGATAGTAACCTTATTACACAGCCATGTTTAGATTTCAAATCAAGAAGTAAAAGCTTTCAAAATTCTTTGGTAGAGATTTAAGGTAGAACCACTGTTTTTTCATAATTTTGAAATTTCAAAAAGTTTGCCATAGCCAGCCTTTTAAAGTAAACTAGAGAATTAAAAAAACATTTGTATACTTAGCCATCAATATCTTTAAAATGTGTATTTAGATTTCCTAGTTTTTGTCTACCCTATTTCTATGATTATTTTATAATAACATCATAATATAAATATAAAATTATAATATAAAATGTTGGACAGATCCTTTAGAATAGCTGTTTCACAATTTCTGTTAAGGAAAACAATGTTTTCTAATATATGATCTAATATATTTTGTGAGGAATATATTAACTCCACTCCTTCCCCTTTAAAAATTAGGAATTTGTAAAAATAAAAACAAGTAGTATTTTATAACCTATATGAAAAATGTGTTTAAATAGATGGCTATTCACTTAGACCTAGCCTAAATGTTTAAATACACAATAGATTTTGAAAACTTGTGTAAAAAATATATTGATTTATATGACACAGGGGCATACCTGAAATTTTAGTTTGATCTAATAAACCTATTAATACATTCTAGTATGATTGAAATATCCAATTTCCATATAACCAGACAGCATACCAATCATCTCTCCTGAAGCCCCTTCATCTCCAAATCCATCTCCACTGTCATAGAACAGAGATTTTTCTCCGGCAAGGCTTCCAGAACTATGTTCAACTAAAGGACCACTGGAATTCAGCAATATGTTGTCATCAAAGAGGCTATGTCTTCTGAGAATTTCTGATTCCTCCCCTAAATAAATATATATCATTAATACTGAGTTAGCCATAGAAACATAGAGTTTTAGGGTTAGATGGAAATTCAGATATCTTCTTGTGTAGCCCCTCCCATTTTACAGATAAGAAAAATGAGAGCTAAAAAACTTATTTGAATTGTTCAACTAATGTCACTCAGTTAATCAGTGGAGACTGGATTTCTAAAGCAATAGGAAAATACATTAGGATAGAGTTTTTAGTTGTAGTTCAGTTGAATAATTTCCCAGAGGATAATTATTGGCAGTGGAATGATTTCTCTACATTAGATAGGTCATGTCCTGCTTGATAAGCATTATTTCATATTATTTCAAGTACAATTGCTTGTGTTGTTTATCCATAATGGAGGTTTGGAAAATAAGAAGCATATCTGTCTTCTTAGGAATGGAAAGGTAGTTAAAATATTAAAGAATGGGCTTATAACACTCATTCAATAAACATTTATTGAATGACTGGGTATTAGGCAATCTGCTAGGTGTTGGAGATACGGCAGTCAAAAAGACAAAACCCGGTCAGCTAACATTAACCGAGGCTAACATTAACCGAGTACTTATTATGTGCATTATATTATGTAACAGAAGATACTATTATAATCCTTATTGTACAGACAAGGAAACATGTCCATAGAAAGGTTTTATAATTTGCACACAGGCATACCCTAATAAATGACAAAGCCAGGATCTGAACCTAGCAGAGACAGGACAGTATCTGTTAGAATTTCACTGGTAAAATATTTTGCAAAATGGCAACTTATGAGAGCAAACTCCTAAGACTCCACAGCAGCAGATAAAATGAATGCCCTGCTTCAAACTGACTTGCTTCCAGATTGGCCATCAGCACATGTATATTCTTTGCCTTTCTTGGGTTTCAGTCTCTAGGTCCAGGAGTCTGAAACCAGCGGTCAGACAGAGGTTGGTCTTCTCTTCCCTCTCTTTAACAACCCATGTTAATTAGTGTTAGTCAGTAAAGAAAATAATGAAGTATCACTTATATTAAGATTTTTCTATAGGCCTACATCTCCTAGAAAGGAAGAGTTGAAAAAGGCAGCCTTCATTGCACTGGATTAAAGATTTGCTCAATAGAAGACTGACTTAAAAACAAACAAACAAACCAAACCCCCCTCCCCAAACCAAAAATATGTTCACATCTTCCAGAAGCAGCTTGAAAGCTCCCAAAAGAAAAACCAGACTTGGCCAATAAGATAATAACATTTATGAGCAGACACTATTATGAGCACTAGCATCACGATACCAAGATTACTCAAAAAAATTTAAAAAATAATCATTGCTTTCAATCTTATATTGTAGTTCGGAATAGTATAAATATTAAACATTTCTCAGAAAACATGATGTTTGAGCTAGTTTTTGAAGGAGAGAAAAATCACTTACTGGTGAAAAGGACTGAAAGGGAAATAAGGGAAATAACACTGATGATGCTAGTAGTATCTCAATTTTACAAAAAGGGTAGTAACGCTCAGGGAAGCTAGGTCATTTGCCCAATATCACATAGCAAGGCCATAGAGAAAGCTGATTCAAACTCAGGTCTGTTGGTATACTAAGAACATGTTCTTCCCCTTTTTTGAATCGTAGGAGACACAGACTGAGAACAGCTAAATTGTATTGGTTGGCTGGTAAGACATTTAGAGCAAAACTCTGTACTGAGAATAAAACAAAGTTGATAAAACAAAGAAGATGATAAACTGGTATAGGGCCTTGAGGATAGGGAGGGGTGTCTAAAGTAAGTCATAGGAATCCAAAATACTTAAGTAGAGGAACGTGATATGAAAAAAAAATGGAATTTAAGGACAATTGTTCTTGCAGAGATATATAAAACGTGGGAAGAGACTGGGAAATGTGTAGGAGGGTATTCTAGTACTCCAGGCCTTTAGTACCTTTGAACTATATATATATATATATATATATATACACACACACACATATATACATATATACATACACACACACACATACACACACACTTTTTTTTTTTAAGTAGACTCCATGCCCAGCGTGGAGCCCAATGTGGGACTTGAACTCATGACCCTGAGATCAACCTGAGCTGAGGTCAAGAGTCGGACACTTCATCAACTGAGCCATGCAGGCACCCCACTACTGGTAAACTATATAGGTGGCTAGGGAAATAGAAAGAAGACCTAAAAGGCATTTCCAATTTTTTGTTGTTGTTGTAAATCAGCACTGGTATGAAGCTTACAGAAAGTGTAGATAAAAGTGATCCTAGTGGGGCACCTGGGTGGCTCAGTCGGTTAAGCATCCGACTCTTGGTTTTGGTCACCATCTCGGGGTTGTGGGATCAAGCCCCACATGGGGCTCCACGTTGAGCGCAGAGTCTGCTTGAGTTTCTTTCCACCTCCCCCCTCCTCCCCCTCTGCTCCTCACCTTCCCACCTATAGGAGTCAAAGATGAATATGACACAAGATCTTATCACCTTGGAGTTCTCAGACCAACACAGGATGTATATAGTATCATGGTACAAGACAGAGGTAAATGCCATAAAAAGAACAAATACTATATGGCTTTAATTCTAAAATATACTCAACAGTTTCTGTTTCACAATCAATGAGTACGTACTTAGCATGTGGTATTTCCTCCTCAGTCCCAAGCCATGTTAAAATCTATTTTTTTTACAATTGGTATCATCCTATACTGGAGGAATCACCATATTTTGAAGGCACACTCTATGCAGCACACATGTAAAACCTTATATATATGTTACCACAGCAAATGTTTATTTTCACGTCTCTCTCACAGCCTGAAGCTCCTTCAGGAAATGCTTCTGCAAACTTTGTACTGCCTATGCCTGTGATAGTACCTACGTAGAGTAAGTATTCAATAAATGCTTGTACACTAAGAAGGGAAGTTTATAGCCTAAGACTGAGTCTTGGCATCGACACCTCTTCAGAAAAAGGTAAGGGCAAACTTACTGAGAGTTGCATTTACACAACAAGAGATTCATTCTAAAGATATCTCTACTGGCGTAGAGATAGCTATTTCTACTGACATTGTCTCAGTACAAAAATGCAAGTACAATTGATTATAGCTTGTAATTTTAATTTCTCAAATATTCTCACCAAAGCTTCCAGCTTGGAAAAGTAGATCATTACCATAATCTTCTCTAAGTGTGATTTCCTCTGGTCTGCTTTGGTTCTGAGTAAAGTGTTCTGAAACGTTAATAGCACTATGGAGAAACAGAAGATTGAGAAAAACATGGGAACAGAACCCAAGGATTTTGCAGTATACTGAAAAAAACCCCAAAACCCCTAAAACAAAAAACAAGTTTTATTATAAAAATACTTTTATTTCCTCAATAGTATTATTTACAAACACTAGTTTATTGTACATGCATATATACAAATGATCTCCAGGTTGCCAAATCCAGTGGTCAATTCTCAGTCATTATCTTACTTACCCTAACCAACCGCATTTGAAACAGATGTTCACTCCCTCATGCAACAGTCTTCTCTTGGCCTACTTTCTCCTGATTTTTTTCCTACCTCATTGGCTGCTCTTTTTCCATCTCCTTTATTAGTTCTACCTCATCAGACTATTAGCTACTAGGAATGACCCAACACTCTGTTCTCAGATCTCTCTCTTTTTAAAAAATTGAACACACATTCTCTGGAGGTCTCTTATGACTCATGGGTGAAGTTCCAACTGTATACTCACAACTTTCAAATTTATATATCCCAATCCAGACCGCTTTCCTGAATTTCAGACAAAGATATTCGACTATCTGCCTACTCCCCTTGGATGTACAACAATCATCTCAAAATTTGTAAAATTTATAAAGCCTAATTTAGCCTTTACCCTGCCCCTCTTAAACCTGCCATTCCCTAGTTATCCTCATCTCATTAGGTGGTTAACTCCATTCTCATGCTCAAATCATATAGTCATCTTTCTTTCCCTTAAAGCCATATCCAATTCTTCAGGAAATCCTGTTGGCTCTGTCTTCAAAATATATTAATAATTTGAGTGTTACCACCTTGGTAACATGAAGACTGAGAAGTGAAGTGATCACAGACACTGTCATTTCTCCCTTGGACTTCCTTTTTTTTTTTTTGGCGGGGATAGTACTGTTTATTAAGGAAGAACAAGACAAAGACCACAGGAGGGTCCCTTCTAGGACACAGCGGCCAGGCATCCTGACCCTACATCTGTGGGAAGGGCACGTGCCCCCAGTTGGGCTCTCAGGCTCCCACAGACAGGGCAGGATTGTCATGTCCCCTTCCTGCCCATCCCAGTCATGAGTCCTGGCATCCCCCACCCAAGGCACTAACTCTTTTCAACCACCAATACCCTCCTCCCATGTCCCCTGGGCCTTCACTTTCAGATCAATGGGGGTGGGGATATGACCTGGTGTGGGCGGGGAGACACTCTCAGTGCTGGGATCTACCCAGCTTCTGGCAAGAGTTGGGGTGGAATTTCCCTTGCAGCCCCTGGGGGTAGGGGCCCCGGGCTAGGTGTTGGGGTGGGGAGGGTCATCTGGACTTCTTACTGAAATAATCTTTTTTTTTTTTTAAAGATTTTATTTATTTATTTGAGAGAAAGAGAGTACACAGAGGGAGAGTGAGAAGCAGACTCCCCGCTGAGCAGAGAGCCCGACGCAGGACTTGATCCCAGGACCCTGAGATCATGACCTGAGCCGAAGGCAGACGCTTAACTGACTGAGCCACCCAGGCGTCCTGAAATAGTCTTCTCATAGGCTCTCTGCTTCCTCCCTTTCCCCCTTATAGTAGGTAGCCTGAGGAAGCAGGTTGATATCAAGTCAGGTCCAGTCACTCTCCTATGCTTCCTATCAGAGTAAAACAAAAGTCCTTAATGTGGCCTACAACACCCTACATCATTTGCACCCCCAGCTACCTCTCTGACCTAATCTCCTACCACTCAGATGCTCATTTATAGCACTCCCCCATCTCACTTGCCTCCCTGCTGTCCCCTGAAAATGTCCAACATGTTCTGCCTTAGGGCCTTCTCACTTGCTCTACCTGGAACATTCTTCCCCACATTACTGAATGATTTGTTTCTATACCTCCTTCAGGTTTCAGTTCTGACCTTAAAAAAAAAAGGCCTTTCCTGACCATCCTGTCATTTATTTACGTTATTTTCTATTTCTTTTCATACCACTGATCATTTCCTGTCATACTGTATATTTATTTATTTGTTTATTATTTGTCTAAAATGTAAGATTCATGCAGACAGGAGCTGTTGTTTACTGCTACCTCCTTAGTGCTTAGAGCAGCGCCTGGCATGTGGAAGGCACCCATTAAATATTTACTGAATGAATGGATGAACATACTGTCAATATTGCAAACTACATTCAGCAAATAAAATTATACATTTTTGGCATTGTATTTCAAAATTTCACACTGAATTCAAGTCTTCGTCAACTGCATGTGTATTTTAGTTGTTAACTAGATTCCACTTGTGTTCATGAAATACGAAGGTGAAAACAACAAAATATCAAGAAAATCAAATTGAAGGAAAATAAATAAAAAAATTTACTTCACATTCTGGGTGTCAAAATCATGAAATTCTTCTGGCAATGTGATAGCACTGTAAGCAGCTTCAAAATTCTCTTTTGGAAGGTCAACCAGTCCTGAAAAGAATAAAAAACCACATTCAGTGAGCAATAATACTATATAAGAAACTCCCAACTCCTGCCCTTCTTCAGTCCCTTCTCAACAAACAGCCAGAGTGATATTAAAAATATTTAAAAAGCAACCAGATCAGCTCCCTCCTGTGCTTAAAATGATTTAGTGACTTTCCCAGTGCATTTAAATAAAACCCAAATTTCTACTCAGGGCCTCTGCAGCCCTACAAACCTATCAGCATCATCTTTCCCTCATTCACTAGACTCCAACCATACTGGCCTTTTTGTTCCTCCAGACCTTTGCTCTCACAGTTCCCTCTGCCCGGAATGCTATTCCCTCAGGGATTTTTTACATGGCTGGGTACTTCTCATTCTTCAAGTTTGACCTTAAATTCTATCCTCTCTGAAAGGCTTTTCCCAATCACAGCCTAACTCAAGTAAAGTTTTCTGTTATTTTTTGTTGTAATACTCTGTTTATATTCCTGCATAGTGCAATCGCAATCTATAATTATTGTAATAATTTAAAAAAACTTTTTCATTATCTGATTTCCTCACCAAACTGAAAGGGACCTCATTTGTCTTGTTTGTCCTTGTATCCCAGGGCCTAAAACAGTGTTTGGCACAAAATATGGGATCAATAAATATCTGTGGATTATATAAATGAAATAATGAACAAATTAACCATATTTGATTGAGTATAAACTTATGTAGAGATTCTACAAATATTTTATTTTAAATAAAGACAAAAAACCCTGTCAACCTCAATTCAACAATATTAACTGAGGGAATAGTATGTTCAAGGCACTGAGACAAGTACTATAACAGATTCAGAAAATAAATATGACAAAGATGTTGCCTTCAAGGAGCTTGCAAACTAGTGTGAGAGGCAAGGTCTGTACCTAAATAACCATAATAAAAGGTAGAAATGATGAATGTCTTTAAATTAAATTTAAAGGCTATATTTATGACGCATGTAAACCTCTAGCACTTTGGAATGCCTAGAGATTTTCTGTAATATTTCATAATAGCATGCTGCTTAGAGTCCTGAGAATTCTGAAAACAATGACAATTATGATATCTGGGTTTTGTCAATTACACTATTTCTAACACATCTCATAAAGGCAAAAACAGATACAGCAAGCTAAGCAATCCATTAAAACTGATATCAGAATTTCTTACATAAGTGTGGTAGCTTTATGTATATTTTTTATGTAAATATGTAGGAACATTACAAGTTTTTGAAAGTATAACCTTTTCCTGCAAACACAGGAAAAGAGCAAGGGAAAGAATATAATTTGTCCTTAACCATGGAAACTTAGAATCAGTGAAAAGGAAGTTTATATTCACTATACACCCTGGAATTACAGAGCACCACCAATTAAAAGAGACCACCCCAAATAAAAATGCAAAAGGGGACCAAGATAAGCGAGACAAATCAACATTTCAAGTATACCTGGGCGAAATGTCATCTTCATTTTAAGCAATGCTTCACTGCAATCTGCCAAAAGATATTTTGCCTTCCTATTATAGATTCGTACAACTCCCAAAAGAAGGTGTCCTGAAGTTCGAAGTGCAATTTTCACCTTTCAATAATTTTTAAAGTATTAGAATGTTAAGAATTAGACTCATAAACCTATTTGAAAATTATAAAATCATAGAATTTCTCTTTATAAAGCAAACATTTTGCTTATTCTTACTTAAAGTAAATTACTTAACTTTTACCTCATCTTGTAAAATGATGAACTTTTGTACTTATTCAATGAAGATAATCTCATGTACCATTTAAGTGAAATATGTTATTATTGGTTTCATGAGAAGAATATAAACTGCAGTCAGGCAGACTCGGGTTCAAGTCTTGGCTCAGTTATTGAGGCTGTCATTCAATCTTGAACTTCAGTTTATTAATAATGGCTATAACTTATTATACACTTATTTTGTGCCAGGCATTGTCTTAAGAGCTCCTCATTTATTATTTAATTTTGACAACATCCTCTTTTTACAGAAAAAAAAAACAAACCCTGAGACTCAGAAATGTTAGGTAGCATGCCCGATGTAACACAACTATTAATGGAGTAGGAATTAAACTTAAATTCGACTAACCCAAAAGTTAATGCTCTTAACTACCACACTTCACTGAGGCTAAAAGAAACCCATTTCATAGGGTTGTTGTGAAGATTAAGCCTAGCCCAGTGCCTGACACATAGAAGGTTTTCAATTATCATTCATCCTTCTTTTAAGCAGAAAAACACTTAACCTAAAAAAATACAAAAACAATATTTTAATGCAAATTCTAATATCTTATTATGGTGTTTTTATAATGAACATAGTACTTTATGAAGTATTTTCATATATATTTTGATTTATACTCAATCCTCCTTTTTTTCTACTCTCCATATTCATTCGCTCACTATTTTTCTTTTCTTTTTTTTTTTTTAAGATTTTATTTGACAGAGAGAGAGAGACAGCGAGAGAGGGAACACAAGCAGGGGGAGTGGGAGAGTGAGAAGCAGGCCTCCTGCAGAGTAGGGAGCCTGATGTGGGGCTCGATCCCAGGACCCTGGGATCATGACCTGAGCTGAAGGCAGACGCTTAACGGCTGAGCCACCCAGGTGCCCCCGCTCACTATTTTTCTAAGAAGTACTTATTTGGTTCCTATGACTTACATGGTATTTTGTTAAGGGAATAAGAAAGGATTACAAAACATATGTAAAACATGACCTTTCTCTTTCAGGGTCCAATCTGTTCATGATAAACACATGAAATAGTAATTACCAACAGAAACTGACGTATGTTTAAGCTCAGGTAATAAATGTTGTAGGAATTAAAAGAGAGAAGACCATTTCAGAAGTAAAACTTCCTTGGAAGTTTTATAATTTTAATTTAATTTTATTTATTTATAATTTTAATCTATAATTTTAATCAACAACATACCTTAGGTGAAAGAATTTTTTCAATGGTTATCTCTAGATTACATTCAAATACATGAGCCTTTGTAAGTTTCTTCTCCCAGTGAGCTGCAAGCCAGATTTTGGCCAATGGCCCTCGCTTACTCATAAGCACATGTGTGTAGAACATGCTGTCTGTATTCCTTAGCTGTATTTAACAAACTAGAAGGAACATTAAAAGATATTTAAAATTTGATTACAAAAACATTTCAGTGCTATTTTATAGAAAAAACACTTTTTATTAGTTCTATAAACACTCCGATTATCTTCCAATTCAAGGCATTATTCAAATTATTTTCTTTAAAGAAGAAACTGTTATTTAAAATACAAAATTATAAACTAAGATTGTGACCCACACCTGGTTTAAATGTATTCTGATCATTGATGGCTTCTTACATTCTACTTATTTTATCTTGCAAAGGATTTGAGTTCTCTTATTAATATAGTCAAATAAAAAGAGGGGAAAGCTTGGGAAAAATAGATGGAAATAGGGAAAAAAACAGGAAAAGGTGGACAAAACTAAAAGTGAACACATGTCACCTCTTTTCTAAAACTTAGGAATTTGAGAAATGTTGGATCATTGGCTTATAACCAGGTGTTGAATTTCTTTGTTTTCTGCAAGATGCTCTGGTTTATTCAACAATGTATTAGCCTTTGAAGTTAAAATAATGGAACTCCAAAGGATTATAAAGTGGAAAAATGAAGAAAACAAGAAACTACAGGAATAGAATCACAAAGCAAGAAAGGAAACAAGAATCAAATTTAAATGTTTCCAAACAAGAATGGTGAACGAAAACCTTAACTCAGAACAAAAACAATTTATGCACATTTCTACCTACTGTACTATCCTTGAGACTAGCATAAGGCTCCACTTTAAGCAAAGGGACATTATAATACTTTGACTTCTAGAGAAGAATCAAGTTATTGCTCACATATAAGTAATATTTTAAGCTGCCACTATAAAAGCTCTTTTGCTTCTTTTCTACTTAAAGTTCTGATCAAAAGAGAAAAGCCAAAATGAACACAAAAACAAAATCAGCCACAGAATTCAAAATTTAGGTGAACTTTGATCAATACCCATTTCCACCCCCAAAATCAAATCACTGTGCCCCAAATTAAAACTTAGGCAATCTACCAAACCCCATTCCCCAGTAAGAGAGCAGGAGATTTTAATGTTTATGGCCTGTGCCTGCCCTGGTTCCACTTTCTTCTTTTCTGTTTTGTGTTTGGTATCTTGGAATAAATTGCAATTTATCTTACAAAATTGCTCCCAGGTATATGGTTATTGATGTATTTTAAGGAAAAACAACAACTCTGATTTAATTTTCCTGAGACACTGATTTTCCCGAGCATATATTCCACCCTCCCCCCCCCCTCCAAAGCGCCCCCCCCCCCCCCAAGTCCCTCCGGGTACTTCTAGATTGGACTGGCTTCGCGCAAAGCGGAGCTGACGAGAATCGGGAACCGGGAGCCAAGGAGGGTCCCCTGCTGGGAGAAGGCCCCGGGCAAGGGTGGGGGGGTTGGGGGAGGGAGGAGGAGGAGGAGGGCGGCCGTGGGCAGCGGGGAGTGAGGGGCGCACAGCCGAGCGGGCGGGCCGCTCGGGGGCAGGGGCGTGGGGAGAGCCAGAGGGCTCCTTCAGGAGGGCAAAGCCGGGTGACCGGCGAGGAAGGACCAGGCGCTGGAGGCGGGGTGGGGGGGTCCGCGGCTGTGACGGAAAGACGGCGAACCAAGGGCAAGGACGCCAGGGGCTTCCTCCACAAACTACTCCTCAGACTTCAAGGCCGCCTGTTCAGAGAGGGAAACTGAGGCCAGAGACGTGACCGCAGGCGCCCGTTCCTCCCCGAGAGGGCAAAGTGCGCCGGGTCGCGCCTCCAGCCTCGGAGGGCTGAGGGAGGCTGCGTTCCTCCCTCAGGCGCGGTCCGCCGGGCTCGCGCCGCTGAGGAGCTGGCGGGGCGCGTGTGGGGATGTGGGCGGCCTCCGCCCCCATCTCTCAGCCCGCCTCCAGCCCCCGGGTCCCGCCCAGCCCCTTAGGCTGCGCCCTACTTTCGGCGCCGGGTGTGAGGAGACGCGTGCCGGAGCAGGGGCTGGAGGACTGGTCGCCAGGGTCCACCCGTCGAGTCAGAGGCGCCTCGCTCCCGGGGCTGCCAGGCGTCAGGGGTGCGCGGCGGAGCGATGGGCGGGGCTGCAAGGGACGGGGCGGGGCAGCTGACTGGGGATGGGGTGGGGCGGTGGGCGGGGCGGCAGAGGAGGGGCGGGGCGGCAGAGGAGGGGCGGGGCAGTAGGGCGGAGGCGGGGCGTCCTGGCTTGCAGTCTCCTGCGTGGTGCCTGCGCTGTCAGAGCTCTAACCAAGGACTTAAGCAGTGAGTGGTGCGGGGGTGGGGGGGACCGGGCCTTAAGAGAGTATGACAGGGGCGGGGCCGGGCCCTGCAGAACAATTGTGAAAGGTAATCTGACCCCCCTGCGATTCTCTCTTCCGCTAACTACCTAAGGGGTCCTGGAGAAATTATTTAATCACTTGAACCCCAGGTTTTCTCATCTGTGAAATGGAAATGATGCTAATAAAAGTACCTGTGCCGTAGGTATTGTAAGAGAGAAATGAGACAAAGCATGTAAAGAACCTGGCAATAATAAATGCTCAAGAAACATTAGCTATTATTACTGTCATTATTTAAAAAAATCACATTGAACCACCCTTCGGGAACAGCAGTTATTTTCCTGCCTGGGAACATCACAGCTTTCAATAGCCAAAGACAATTGCTAGAACCTAAGAAAAATCATTCCACAGAATAAGGATCCAAGGCTGGTTTCCCCCCTTGAGATTCAGAGTAAATACTAATAAACCCTGGAAGAACAATGACATCCAATATGTAGGTTATTGATAAGGTCCCAGGCTCCTCCTGATAGGTTGTCTCATTTACTCATGTTAAATAACACATATTCAACCAGGTACATTTTAAAGATCTAATTGTCTTTATTAAACGATTCGTGAATCAGGCAGTACCCCATCTAGGAAGTAGAGGGAAAAGTACAAAGTAGGTTTTTATGGAAGAGCAGTGTGGCATGAGAGTTAGTAAAAGAAAAGGATTGTTTCAGGCAAGCTTGCTTTCACTTAGGGGCAAGAGCAAGGGGTCTTACTGTGCAGATTAACTCATCTTTTGGGGGGGATGGAGAGGGCCCCTGTGGCTGACTCATTGGTGCCCATCAGAAAATTCCTGACTGACCAGTTAAGACTACATTTCTGGGGGAGGTTGAAACTGCACTTAGCTTATGTATTAAGCCCTAATCTGGGGACTCGGCCCAAGTGACATCATTTAGGGCCTGTGGTTTTCTTTTTAATACTCTCTCTTTAGACAACCTCCATTTTGCAATAAGAAGATGACCCAAAGAGAACAAATGACCTGTCCTGGGTCACAGAGCTGGGAATGGTAGAGACAGGATTCAAACTCAGGACTAGCTCCCATTTTCCCACCTCGGGGTGGTGTCACTGCAACCACTCAAGAGAATATCTGGGAGACAGCCTTGATGCCCACCTCACCTCTGCTTAATGTCAGTCCATCAGCAAGCCCACCACTCACCTTCACACTACCACTTCTCACCACCTCCCCAGCCCACCCTAGTCTAAGCCACCTCCCTCCTGGAGAAGGCCCCCCAGCCTCCTCAGCAGTGTCCCTCATGTCACTTGCCTCCCTTAAGCCCACTGTCCACACCGAAGCCAGATCAGTCTTTGAAAAATATAAATCAAATCACATTACACCCTGTCTTCCTCCCTTAAAGCCTTTACGTTTTCCTGTTGCTCTTAGAATAAAATCCAAACTCCCTCCTAACAACTGCAGGGTCCTGCATAGTCTCCCCCTTATTATTCTCACTTCATTTCATGCAGGTGGGTTTATCGTGACAATAGTGAATCTTCAGGTTCATGGCCCTTGTGCTTTCATGGGTCCCCCCAAGGCCCTGGATGAAACATAGCAATGTGTTCATCTGGGTGTATGTTTTTGTAAACATTGCACAAGTAAGATATTTAACTGTAATCCTTTTAAGGTTGATGTCTCCTTCCACCCCAGCTTCTTATCCATCACAGTATGGTGGTGGCAGTGGAGTGCCTGAAGGATGTAGCTATTAACCTTAAAAATAAAAACTGCCAGTAATTTTACCCGCCAAAGATGGGTTTATTGGGGAATAAAAGAAAATTGCAATCCAGAATGAATAAGCTGCAGCAGAACTGTAGGCGTGCCGGGGAACAGGTGAGGGGCACGCTTTTTTAAGGAGAAAGGGGGTAAGTTGGGAAGGCTGTTATGAACTAAAAGTCCATTGGAGTAAAGTGGGAGTTTGAAGTATGGTGGCTTTTTATTGGCTGAGCTGTTGCTGGGGAGATAAGGGGAAAAAAACCATCTCTTCCAGAGTAGATTAGTATCCATATCCAAGGTCAAGTTCATGAAAGGTCAAGTCTGGCTTTTCCCGCTGGCTCTGCAATTGACTATGAATAGTCGGGTGTGAGAGCTCCTGCCAAAACCTCCCCACTCCATTTTAGTGAGGTTCCCTGTTATTAATTTTCACACATCTAATTTTGGTTCAGAGATGTTTTGGACTGAATGTTTGTGTCCCCCCCAAATTCGTATGTTGAAATCTTAACCCCCAATGTGATGATATTAGGAGGTGGGGCTTTGGGAGGTGATTAGGCCATGAGGGTGGAGTCCTTATGAATGAGATTAGTGTCCTTATAAAAGAGACCCTGCTGAGCTCCCTCGCCCCTTCCACCAAGTGGGGACACATCGAGAAGACGTGTCTATGAACCAGGAAGCAGGGTCTCACCAGACGTGGAACGTGTTAGCCCCTGAATCTTGGACTTCCCAGCCTCTAGAAGTGTGAGAAACAAATGTTTGTTGATTAAGCCACCCAGTCTGTGGTAGTTTGTTATAGCAGCCCCAAAAGACTAAGGCAAGAGGGATCCATTTATATGGTTCACAGTTGTTTTCCTCTATAGTAACGTCGCTGCTGTCCATGTGAGTGTGGGAATTCTCCCAGGAATATTCCCACTGGCCACTGCTGACTCATCCTGCTCTTTGACATGAAGGTGCAAAAGCCATACGTCATATTTAGGGCCCAGCATCAAGAGTAAGTACATAGTGGGTGGGAAATAAGATTTGAAACATACAGAGCCAGAAGCCAGGCTACAAACAATGCTTGCAATCATCAGACATATTAAACTATAAGCAGAGGATTTGGTTCTCAGCAAAGCCTAGTTAAAGCAGATGTCCTTGCCCGTCAGAAATATATTGGGCAGTGCAGCATATGCAATTAAAAATGCACTGCATGTTTTTTCTTCCTTTCTAATAGGACTTGCACAAACTAGAAATATTGGAGTCCTGGGTTTATAGGCCATGTGGCAAACACTTGGCAGGATTACAAACAGCTAGTACATCTGTCTGGGAAGTCGTGTGTTTCATGACCTCATTGTATCGTGTCATGTCTTTCTTAGCATTTCTGTCCTAGCAATGTCTGGTGCTTACTGATAAAATGGCCTGCAGATCATAACAAAAGCAGTGATTTATTAAGAATAATAGGTACATTTCAAATCAAAGTAATAAATAGACTTGGATTGTTTAATAGTCTAGTTAATTTAAAGGAGTGAATTAGAAAATTCATTGGGAAAAGATTAAAATTTCTCCCTTATTTGACATGAAATACTGACATGGATAAAGATTTCATCTTTTGGGGGTTGATTCTGACCAACTGGTTAAGGTGCTGTCAACTTAACATTAATTAGTCCCTACTGTACATAAGAAGACTCACAGCTCATACATAAAAGAAATTTAGAAGTTTTCCCAAATTTGACAATATTCTGAAAATTTTACATGGCATTAAGCTTTACAACTTAAAGAAAATTGTTTAAACTAGCCACAAAAATGTTAATCAATCTTGTAAAGACTGAATTATCTTCCTTATCTTTATAGAAAGACAAAAAAAATCATTGTTTTATGACTGCATAATCAAAGAATACACAGCAAAAAATGTAGAGAAAATTTATTATAGAACTATATCGTGGAGCTGATTATTAAAAATAATATTCAATGTCTCTAGAATGTATGATGTTTGTGATGGTTGTCAGTTTTATAAACTGTAATTTGTTATTTCTTCTGTCATTCTTTTAAAAATTCCCTTTCTAAACTAGTTCTGTATTTATGACTTGTATTCTGTTTCTTTAAGAAAAGAGTACCCTAGATTTTAAAAGCTTCAGGCCCCATAAAACCTGGTCCTGTCCCTGTTCAACCCCATTCCCCTTGCTTCCTGTTCTTAGCCATATTGGATTCCCTCTATGCCCACTGCTTAGGAGAGTGCCTGGCACATAGTAATATCAGAAAAATATTTGTAGATTAATGAATGACTCAGAAACTGGATGCTAGAATGTTAAGTACATTGAAACATACATTTTGTCTGTTGATTCATTGCTACATTCCCAAATCCAGAATATTGCCTGGCGTATAGCAAGTGCACAATTCATATTTTTAAAACTGAATCCAGGCCTATTCGACTGCAGATAATGCTTCTTTCCATTGCCTCCAATTATTCCCAGTTTACAAAGCACTTTCTCAAGACCCTCTCCACAGCTCGGAGAGGTGTCATTTTCATTTCAGAGTTAAGGATCAGAGGCAATGTGACTTGCCCTAGGTCACTCAGTCAGTGGCAGAGCTGAAATTCAAACCCAGAGCTCGAGGACCAGAAAGCCTCATCCTCTATGGCCCTCCCAGTAAGCTGTTGCACAAGAAAGCAGATTCGGTGAAAGGACCCAGTCCTACAACCCAGAGCAGGCGCTTCCGGAGGAATTACTCTGCATGGACACCAGGTGGCGCTCGTGCACAGAGTAGCTCCCCCAGTCTGACAGTGCTTGGGAAGGAACGCAAAAAACGTTTGTCAAAAATCAAACTTTGAACCGCCCCTTTAATTTGCTCTCAACTGTCCTGCATTTGCTTCCTTGGCTATTGCTCTTTGGTCCTGGATAGAAAAACGTGGTCTTTTCCTCCCGAGTGGGGAAAAACCCAGTTCTCCACACTTGTGTGTTTCTCCTTTATTTATAAATAGAACACTTCCGGCACTTCTGGTCACCAAAGGTGTGGTTTTTTCCCCCACTCCAAGCAATTCTCCATGATACCAGCTGGGTGTCCTACAATTTAACTCAGTTTTGACACTATCTACTTGGAGATCCCACAGGTGAAGGGCTCAGTCCCATAGACTTCTCTTCCCCATTTCAGATGCCCTTAGAACTTCCGTCTGGTTTGGCTACAAATTGAAGGTTTCCATTACCCCCTCCCTGGTTCAATTAATTTGGTAGCATGGCTCACAGAAGTCAGGAAACATTTACTTACCTTTACCAGTTTATTAAAGGATGCAGATGAACAGCCAGAGGACGAGATGCATAGGATGAGGTCTGGGAGGGTCCCGAGCACAGGAGCTTCTGTGCCTGTGGAGTTGGGGTATGTCACCCTCTGGTACATGGTTGTGTTCACCAATTTGGAAGTCCCCCAACCCCCTAATACTGGGATTTCATGGAGGCTTCCTCACGTAGGCACCATCAATTTTGAGCTCCATTTCCAGCCCCTCTCCCCGCTCTGGAGGATGGGAGAAGGGCACTGAAAATTCCAAGCTTTATTCATGGCTTAGTCTTTCTGGTGACCAGTCTCCATCCAGGAGCCGACCAGAGTCGTCTCATTAGAACAAAAGATGCCTTTAGTGTTCTTTTTTTTTTTTTTTTTTAAAGATTTTATTTATTTGACAGAGAGAGACACAGCGAGAGAGGGAACACAAGCAGGGGGAGTGGGAGAGGGAGGAGCTGAGCAGGGATTCCCGGCTGAGCAGGGAGCCCGATGCGGGACTCCATCCCAGGACCCTGGGATCATGACCTGAGCCGAAGGCAGACACTTAACGACTGAGCCATCCAGGCGCCCCGCCTTTAGTGCTCTTATCACTTAGGAATTTACAAGGAGTTTTAGGTGCTCTGTGTCAGGGACAGGGTCAAAGATAATATTAGAACAAGAGATGCTCCTAGTGCTCTTATCACTGAAGAGATTACAAGGGACTGAGAAGCTCTCTACCAGGAACCAAGGGCAGAGATCAATATACATTTTCTATTATCTCACACAGCCTCAGTTTTCTCCTCTGTCAAACTGGAATATTAATATGTGGTCCCTAGCCAGGTGATATGTGGTGCCTGTGCATAGTAGATATTCTGACAGGGCCCAGGGCCCAGGGCACTCCCCAGCTATACAGAATTCTTCTCAGTCTTGCACATTGGCCAGAGTATGATTTCCAGAAGGAATGAGGGGAAATTCCCTTCTGTTGATTACCTACGGTGGTAGCTGAAAAGTGACCCCCACAACCTAATCCCCGGCATTTGTGAATGTTACTTTACATGGAAACAAGAAAGGGGAGCCTGTCTTCACAGATGTGACTGAGTTAAGGATCTTGAGATAAGATTATCCTGGATTATCTGGTTGGGCCCTAGAGGCACTCACATATATCCTCCGTCAGAGGAAGGCAGAGGGAGAGTTCTCACACAGATTAGAGTACAATGTGAAGACAGAGCAGAGATGGGAGTGATGCGGCCTCAAGTCAAGGAGTGCTTGCTGGTGGCCACCAGGAGCTAGGAGAGGCCAGGAACGCACTCTCCCCTAGGGCCCCCTGGAGGGAGTGCAGGCCTGGCCGACACCTTGATTTTGGCCCAGACACTCACTGGGGCCCACGGGGCAGAGGCAGGACAGGTGGAGGAAGGGCAGAACTCCACCTAAGAGCTGGGGCTCAAGAGACGCTGGGGACAGAGAACAGGTACCTGACTGGGGACACCAGATTCTGGGTCAGCTTACTAACCACGGTGACTGCACTGCGGGGGGTGGGGGGTTGTCCTAGGGATGCGTCTGAGTTCCCCTCCTCCACACAGACCCTCTCACCCAGCCCCTGTGGGAGGAAGATGGGGCACATGAGCCCGACGTTTCTGCCTCCTCTCTCCCAGGGCAGCCCTCCCGCAACTGTTGCTGATCAGAAGAGCGCATCATCCCGGGGTAAGAGCTCTGCTCCGGCAGGAGATACGTCTGCCTAAACATTCAGTGCCACTGCTGACCTTGACTCATTGTGTTGTTTCGGTCAACTTAGCTCCACTAAACCTCAGTTCCTTCATCCATAAAATGGAGATGTAACATCACTCTTGCAGAGCCGTCGAGTGGGTTCGTGCAATAAAATCTTTACAGTGTTTCATATGGTGCTGGTAGTCAGGGTGAGTGATGAACAATGAAAATGAATAGCTTACGTGGCTCATTCATAGCCCTTATTAGATGACAGGCACCATTGTAAATGTTTGACGCTATTAACTCATTTGTTCCTCACCACAACCTCAGGAGGTAGGAAATATTATTGTTCCCATTCTACAGACCGTGAAACGGAGGCACAGAGAGTCTAACGACTGGCCCAAGGGCACATAATTAGTGACTGGGATTTGAACAGAAGCAGTGAGGCTCCAGGCTGTTCTTACAACCACTACACTGTGCTGACTTTAAAAATGGTAGCTGTTATTTTTCTTTTTAAGGTTATCTATTTATGAGACAGCGTTTGCACACGAGGGCAGGGGGAGGGGCAGAGGGAGAGAAAGAATCTCAAGCAGGCTTCACACCCAGCGCAGAGCCCGAGGTGTGGGGCTCAATCTCACGACCCTGAAATCTTGACCTGCGCTGAAATGAAGAGTCAGGTGCTTAACCGACTGAGCCACCCAGGTGCTCCAAATGGTAGCTATTATGAATTATAACAACAAATTTATGTGGCCAAGATCATATTGACTCATTTCATTTGCTCAATAGCCCTATGAGGTAACTTCTGTTACTACCCCACTTGATGTTGGAGCAAACTGAGGCAAGAAAAGTGATTTGCCTCAAGTCACAGAGCTAGTAAGGAGCAGACCTGGGATTCAAACCCAGGCAGCCTGGAGTCAGAGCCCTCACTCTTAATCTCTACATTATATTACCTGTGTATTTGATGATAATGAGAAGGAGAGGAGGGAGGAGGAGGCGGAGGAGGAGGGGGACGAGGGGAGAATAAACCTACCTTATGCTAACAACCTACAGTGTGTCCAGGTGTCAAAATTTGAGTGGATCCATCAGGTCCCCTCTGTACAGACTTTGACGTAGAGAGATAGCAGGAGGGCAAAATCTTTCGCCATAGGAGTGGAGACTGAGAAGATGCAGAGAGAAGACCAGAAAGTAAAACCCAGGAGGCATAGTCACCAGAAGCGGAAGCCACAGGGTAGGACAGACTATGCAGAACAGGCTACAGCCCTGGTTCCCAGACTTCCCCTGGGTGGGGGGTGGGGGCTGGAGGGTGGCAGGTAGGGTCATGCTGACTCGGTCCCCAGGCCCTCACCCAGCAGCTCGGATTCAGCAGGCCTGGGTGGCACCCAGGTGCCAGCATTTCTAACCTGTGCCCGAGGAGCTTCTGATGAGAGACTGATGAGGACCCGCTGTGACAGGGCGAACAGCTGATCTGCGCAGAGAGAAGGGACGTGTATCTGAGGTGAGGGTGCTCCCCATCCACTCCCCACCCGTCCCAGCCTTTTGCTGGGACAGACCACATGACTAAGTCTAGCCAAAGGGCTGGGGGCAGAAGGGACATACATCCCTTCTTGGCTGACGTGTCAAAGAGCCAGCGAGTGACTCTCCAGATGTATCTTCCCTGCTGTGGCATCTGGTGACATTCCGGATGGTGACTGGGTCCCTGAGCAGAAGCATATTCCCCGACCAACCTGCACACGTGGCGTGAGCAAGAAGTGGACCTTGGTTGTGTCGAGGCACTGAGCTGCCAGGGTTTGTCACAGCAGCAGAACTGAGCCCACCTGTCGGTACCACGTTGTGACACTGGAAAGCTGGGACAACAGAGTGAACTCTTCTAGATCCAGGCGTGTCCTTCACCACTAAGAGTTTCTGCTCCTGGATGGTGATGACATTCTACCTCTCTTATCAAGCTGCCTGTCTTTACAGCAAGCCCCGCTTGAGTTAGTGCCATTCCTTGCAGCCCGTGTGCCCCACCAGGAAGATCTCTGGCCCTTCTGGTGTGCTGGCCTTATAACATGCCTGCTAACTCTTTACACCCTCCCTCAAGAGGTGGAGTCTAATTCTCTTCCTCTTGAATATGAGCTATCTTGTTGCCTGACTTCTACTGCAGGGAATGCAATGTAGTGAAACCATGTGACTTCCAAAGCTATGTTCTTGGCACCAGCCACCACTCTATGAGGCCACACGGAGGGGGCATCTGTAGGCATTGCAGCTGACAGCCTCAGCTGAGGTCCCCAGCAAAAGCCAGCATCCACTGCCAGACACGAAGAAGCCACACACACAGCCACCACGTGACTGCAGCCACCCGAGGGACCCGCAGCAAGACCCGCCAGTTGAGCCCCGCCAATCCCCAGAAATGTGGGAAATATGATCTACTACAATAATGACGGGTTGTTGCAATAGTAAAATGATTGTCGTTTTAAGTTTGGGGACAGTCTGTGACATACTAGACAGCCAGAAAGGGGGCTCTGCAAGGTGTCCCGCCTGGCCCAGGACTGGAAGCTGGCACCATGCAAAAGTGAGCCTCTGATCATTTCTCATTAGTCACAGTGTAAGTCCTGAGCTGCCTGCCCTAACCTGCTCTGGCTATTCACATCTTGAATGGCTCTTCTTCCTGCTCCTCATTTTTTAGCTTCCAACCTCATCTTTCTTTTTCACATCTCTGTCCCATCCTCTCCTCACCCTTGGATGCAAGGCTTGGGTGTATAGTCTTGTTTTGCTGCTTTAGCAGAGAAAATATTGGATTTTCCTTTCTGAGACCACGACGTCATGCTCCCTCTGGTGCGTACCGTCTGTTCCGGACATACGTGATTTCCAGCCCAGCCCTCTAGGAGTCCATGCTGAAGATGCCACTTATACTCCAAGTCCCCGTGCCCCAGCCTCTAGGCTTGGGCTGAGTTTGCTCTGACCGGGGATCAGGAACTGAACCTTGGCTCCAGATGTGGGGTCTTGGAGAACAACAAATACCCTAGCAGAGAAGACAGGCCAGGGTTTTTGGTCTTGGGGTCCAGCTGTGAGAAGCTGGGAGGGGCAGTGGGTACTGGTGGTTGACATCGGGCATGGCAGACCAGTGTCCTTCTGCTTTGCATGGCCAGGCAGGTATCTCGCTCCATGATGCTTGCCAACAAGTCTTGTCTAAATGTAATAGTCACAGTTTCATGAATTAGCACATAATCACAGGACAGTAATGACAAAGTTGCCATTTATTAGCCTTTCCAATGCCAAGTGCTGGGTCAAGTGATTTCTATGCATTATCTCATTTAATCTGTACAATCATCCCAGGAGGTAGATATTATCCTTTTTTTTTTTCAGATAAGATAACTGAGGCTCAGAGAGTTTGAGTAACTAATTGAACTAATTGAGTAACTAATTGAACTAATTGAGTAACTAATTGGAAAAAGTAAAAAGGGACTCCTGGGTGACTCAATTAAGCGTCTGCCTTCAGCTCAGGTCATGAACCTGGGGTTCTGGGATCAAGTCCTGCATGGGACTCCTTGCTCAGTGGGGAGCCTGCTTCTCCCTCTGCCTGCCACTCCCCCTGCTTGTGCACGCTCTTTCTCTTTCTCTCAAAAATAAATAAATAAAATCCTAAAAAAAAAAAAAAGTAAGTTAATGGTGGAGCTGGAATGAGAACTCAGATTAACAACCATGTTTGTAATCAGGAGCATGCACGTTAAGATCACGATGTAATATCATTTTGCACCCATTCTCTTGGCAACAATGAAGACTGATAATACCAAGTGTTGGTGAGAATGTGGAGCAACAGGGACTCGGAGACACTGCTTTTGGGAGTGTAAGTGGCCCACCATGGAAAACGGGTTTCTTGTAAACTTGAGCATTCACCTACTTCCAATTCAACCCTCCATTACACGCCCTGGAGAAACTCTTGTTCTTGCATATCCATGGACTTAGACACCAGTGATTCCAGCAGCACTGGTAGGACTAGCCAGAACTGTGTCCGTCAGAGACAGGCAGGAGACAGAAGCCGCCCCCGTTATTTAAGGGAGAGAATTTAACATAAAGAATTGCTGGGGCGCCTGGGTGGCTCAGTCGGTTAAGCATCCAACTCTTGGTTTTGGCTCAGGTCCTGATCTCAGAGTCATGAGATCGAGCCCTGTGTTAGGCTCCGTGCTCAGAGGGGAGTCTGCTTGAGATTCTCTGCGCATCAGCTCCCACTCATATGCACCCTCACTCTCTCTAAAAAAAAAAAAAAAAAAAAGAATTGCTAACTAGGTATAAAGTTGTTAACTAGGTGACTGAAGGGTTGTAAAAAGAACTCTAAGATATAATGAAGGTAGTGCTTGCAGGAAGCATTTACCAACCCCAGCGCTGAGGGTAAAAATTATTAAAATTTAGAAACAGAAGAGGAGCCCTGGGGAGTAAACTTCAGAAATTTGAGAAGGGAGTTCTGCTCACCTGGGGCTCATGTCTTGCCCACTCAAGAAGGCCCAGATAGGGCAGCAACTGGGCTTTAGGGGAGGAGCCTCCGGCCATCCGGAGCTGGTGTCTCTGGCTTTGGGAGAAGGGCCCCTCGGGCAGGGACCTAGAACCTTGGCTGCTGGCTGGTGCTCCCAGGAACTGGGGCCCATGGGCAGCGGCAGAGAATGGAGATGAAGAAGCAAGCTCCTTCTCTCTGCTCTAGCCCTGCGGTGTCCCTCCAGGCTCACCCTGCTTGTTGGCAAAGCCTCTCAAAGTCGAACCCGGAGCAGCTGGTAACACAGAAATGTGGTTTTCGAGGTCCCAGCCCCAGCATCACAGTACAGGTATTTTTCTTAAGTATTTATTTTTAATTGTGGTAAAATATAACAACGTAAACGTTACCATTTTAACCATTCTTTTTTTTCTTTCTTTCTTTTTTTTCCTTTTTTTTTTAAAGATTTTATTTATTTATTTGAGAGAGAGAGAGAGAATGAGAGACAGAGAGCACGAGAGGGAAGAGGGCAGAGGGAGAAGCAGACTCCCCGCCGAGCAGGGAGCCCGACGCGGGACTCGATCCCGGGACTCCAGGATCATGACCCGAGCCGAAGGCAGTCGCTTAACCAACTGAGCCACCCAGGCGCCCATTTCATTTTAACCATTCTTAAAAAGATTTTATTTATTCATTTGAGAGAGAGAGAGTGCACATGAGCAGGGGGAGGGGCAGAGGGAGAGGGAGAAGCAGACTTCCCACTGAGCAGGGCTCCATCCCAGGACCTGGAGATTATGACCTGAGCTGAAGGCAGGTGCTTAACCGACTGAGCCACTCAGATGCCCCCATTTTAACCATTTTTAAGCATGCAGTTCAGTGGCATCAAGTATATTCACACTGTTATACCACCACCACCAGCATTTATCCATAGAACTTTTTTCCTCTTGCAAAACTGAAACTCTGTACCCTTTAGATACTAACGCCCCATTGCCCCCTCGCTAAGCTCTTGGAAGCCACCCTTCTACTCTCTGTCTCTACAGATTTGACTACTCCAGGTGCCTCATGTAAATGGAATCATACAGTGTCCCTCTGTAACTGGCTCATGTCACTTAGCATCATGTCTTCAAAAGTCACCCATTTGTAGCACATGCCAGAATTTCCTTCCTTTTTAAGGCTGACTGGTATTCTATTTTATGTATGTACCACATTTTGTTTATGCATTCAGCTGTTGCTAGACAAGTATTTTTTATACTATCAAATATTGTATTAAGATCCCAGGTTAGTCTGACTATAAACATTGTACATATAACACACCTTCCCCCCTTTGCCTCTGTATACAATGGGTTTACTTTTTCAAAGCCATAAAAATGATATTCCAACAACATGCAAGTGGATTTTCAAAAATAAAAAGTCCTACCAAGAACTGGGCCATCTTTTTTATTATTATTATTATTTGACAGAGAGACACAGCGAGAGAGGGAACACAAGCAGGGGGAGAGGGAGAGGGAGAAGCAGGCTTCCCGCGGAGCAGGGAGCCCGATGCCGGGCTTGATCCCAGGCTCCTGGCATCATGACCTGAGCTGAAGGCAGACACCCAACGACTGAGCCACCCAGGCGCCCCAAGAATTGGGCCATCTTAACATGAGACCTTTTAAATTTTCTGCTGTCTTATTTAAAGTCTTTCTTATAGGCAGATATAATCTGTCAAAGTGATGAGGCCAGCACCCCATACAACTGAGCGTTGTATGAGCCACATCATAGACCTTGGTCTGCGGCCGCGGGGCTGTTGCCAACCCTGAGTGAGCGAAGTGCCTTTTTTTTTCAGCATTTCTCTTTGCTTCTTGGAATATCTGGATTGTGTTCCTCAGGATCGTGTCGGTTGACCTGGAGGGAAACCCTCCTCAAGTCAGCTTAGGCAAAACCAAATTGGTGTGTGTGGTGGAGGATGGTGGTGGTGGGATTTACTGGTTTCTGTCATGGAAAGAATGCAGGAGTAACTCACAAAACTAGGGCCTGAAACCAGGGACTAAAAGGAGCTGGCACCTTCCTCTCTGCCCAGCTGTGGCCCTCCCTCTACCTCTCTTTCTTTCCTACTGCGCTCAGGTGTCCTTCACCTGGCACGGCACATGGCCCTTGGCCGTCCCCTGCTTTGCAACTCCAGCGGCAAGACCATCCAGAGAGGGATCCCAGAGAAGGGCTGTGATTGGCTGCTCTGTTGAGTCCCGTGGTCCCCGGTTGGACCAATCATGTTGTTAGGGTGATCGTGAGTTATTATTGGCCAGGCCTGGTCACATGGCCATCCCTCGGGCCAGAGTGGTGCCCTATGGCTTTCAGACAGAGGGAAGGGCAGGTGTGCCGGGAAGCCAGGAAACAATGGCTGAGTCACTATGAGGGGGGCGGGGGCTCTGTTTTTCACCATAGCAACGCGAGACATCCTGGGCGCACAATGAGTTCTTTGTTCTGATGATCCCCTTGGGGGGAAATGCCGGAGGGCAGGATTGCTGTCATGGCACTGGCCAGAGGCGTGTTTAAGAAGTATGTCCGCATCTGATATCTTATTTGTGCCTCACCAAAAACCCTGAGGAACAGCAGAAAAAGAGTCGAGTGACGGGTTTAGGGACGCGCCGCGGATGAGGGCAGAGAAGAACCCAGAGCCCTGGCTCCCTGACTCCCATTGTAGTGCTCTCCCCCAGCAACATCACAGTCAAAGTTTGGACAGGTGGTGGGAGGGTTCAAGCACCAGGGTCAGGCCTGACCAGTTAAGGGAGGGAGCTTCGTCTGCTGTCTGTCCCTTGGAGGAGCTGGGCGAGCCCCTGGGAGGAGATGGGGGGGCGGCCCCTGCTTTCCGAGCCTGCTCGAGCTCTGCGGGGGGACGTCCCTCCGCTGGACCTGGCGTCCTCCCAGGGGGCACTTTCAGTGCGCAGCTCCTGCAGGACACTGTGAAGATGCCTCAGTGTGAGCAGGAGTCTCTGGTCTTGAACTTGCATCTCAGCCTGGGAGAGAGAATCAGTGTGAGGGGGCTGGGCGTTCCCCAGAAAGCTTATTCCCACATCACTGTCTCATTGGAGACAAACCCACAGCCTTGCAGAAGCCGTGTCCACCCGAGCCTCAGTTTCTTCATCTGCAAAGTGGAAAGCAAATTACTTACCTTTCAAGGCCCTTAGGAGGACTGAATGAGTTAGCCTGTGCTCTAAAATACGAGATGCTTGGGGCGCCTGGGTGGCTCAGTAAGTTGGGCCTCGGACTCTTAATTTGGGCTCAGGTCATGATCTCAGGGTCATGGGATTGAGCCCTGCATCCTGCTCTGCGCTCAGCAGGGAGTCTGCTTGAGACTCTCTCTCTCCCTCTCCCTCTGCCCCCATACTCATGCTCTCTCTCTCAAATAAATGAATAAATCTTTAAAATACGAGATGCTCAACTACCAAGCTCTGTGATCATCTTCATCATCATCATTATCAAATGTTATTCTTATTTACACCCCCACTGTATGCTTTAATCCTCACTGCAACAAACAAATCACTTTATAGGTATTAAGGTGAAAGTGACTTCATATTAAAACAAAGTGGCGTGCACCCTTATAGGCAGGCAGGAGCCCTTTGGAACAGTGATCCTTAACGTAAGGTCCAGGGAACCCTTGGATCCCAGAAACCCTTTCAGGGGTTCAGAAGGTCAAAACGACTTTCATTACAAAACTAAGATATTGTCTGCCCTTTCATCCACTTATGAGCCTACAGTGGAGTTTTCCAGAAGCTACGTGATGCATGATATGGTATCTGATTGCATGCAGAAGCAGATAGGAGAACCCAGCAGTTTTCTACCGTTAAGGAGTTTACTATTGTTCTTTTTTTTTTTTTAGATTTTTTTTTATTTATTGAGAGAGAGAGAATGATAGAGAGCATGAGAGGGAGGGGGGTCAGAGGGAGGAGCAGACTCCCTGCTGAGCAGGGAGCCGGATGCGGGACTCGATCCTGGGACTCCAGGATCACTAAGCAGTCGCTTAACCAACTGAGCCACCCAGGCACATCTCATCTCACCCCTGCCCGCAGCTCAGTCTGCTCCCCCAGAGGCGTCACTGGGAACAGTATCCCTCCCATCTGTCTGTCTCTCCAAGAGATAATTATTAACATTATTTCTCCACTGGAATAGCCTTTTATTTCATGACAAACTAATTCTTTCACAGTGTGAAGATTAAGCCCATCTCCTGCACTCCAGCAGTAGCTTCCTTCCAAGAGAGTAGATGGAAGGAGGGAGAACCACCTCCTGAGAACACTCGGGCTCCCCAGGCTGCAGTGCAAGCGGTAGCAGGGATCATACAGTGTGACAATTTGTTTCCCAAATTCTTGGGAAAACATTAAGTCTGTGTTTTCTCAATTTTAGGGTTGTCCTCCCCCACGTTTTTATCATTCAACCTTTAGCGCTGCTCTGGGCCCATGCTCTCGAGAATGCAGTGAGGCACCCAGCGGGGAAGCGGTGGTAAGGGAGGTGGGAGACTCCATGCCCTTGGAGTTGAGGGCCAGGAATCCTGAGCAAACTGGCTTCCACAGGAGGGAGGTGTCCCATCTCACGGGGCAAGAGGTCCTGTGGTGATAAGGCGTGCTCTGGGCTCAGTTTGCTCAAGTTCCGCACTGAAAGCTCTTTCCTGCCTCTGAGCGAGTGCCCCTTAGTCATCAGACTGGTTTGCCTTGTCACAAGATGGCAGCAGTTCTCTCCCCTCTTTTAGATCCCACCAGATCTTTGGGGCTTCCATGATCCTCATCACATAAGGGCCATAAAGGGAGGGGATAGCACTGGACTATTGTCCATAGTAGTCATGTTACCGATTTGTTCCTTCTGCTGCATGAAGTCACTGTCCAGGACTGATCCTTCCCTGACCGTCAAATGGAGCCTCTTGGCTGAGCTTAGGTGTCCTTTTGGAGTCATGTAAATTCCATGTGATCGAGGATAAAACAGCCTCGCCTGGGAAATTTACAAGTCTGGCATCTGTAAGTGGAGACTCATGGCTCCCGTCTCTTGGCATCATGTGGCGGGAGGTGCTTGGGCCTGGGAGGCTGTGCCCCAGGTGGGCTTCCCCCAGCCCTGCCTTGTTTTCCCTCTTTATGTGGTGAGAGAGAGTTACCTTATCAGGTGGATATTCGCCTTTTGGGTTTAGGCACCAAGCAGACTCAGTGTGGGAGCCCAGTGTTTAGGGGAGCATAGGGAAGGCCCCTGCCCAGCCTCTGGATCCCTGTGGACTATGAGAAGCTGCCCCTCCTGCTGCTGGAGCCCCCAGGTCCCATGAGAGGCCCTACTGGGTCAGCCCTACCCACTAGGGTGAGGACAGGATTGGGTCCCAGCTGGTCTGTTACCTGGCAACCCAGAAAGGTCATTTTTGGATAATCCCATGTGTCTCTCCCCTGACTGAGAAGCTGGCCTATTGGGATCCAAACCTTGGGTGCTTTTTGAGGTTCCCTGAACCACTTTTTTCTCTCTCTTGCCTGGTGTCCCCATGCACTTTGGGGGCATCCCTCAATTTTTGGACTTGGAGAAAACAGCACAAAGAGGGGCATAAGGCCTGGCTTCTTGAGCAGCCCCCAAGGGACCAAGTAACATCCATAAATTCAGGAGAGTTAATGCCTCTGGGGTGGATCTTTACCACAGCAAAGAGGAGATGGCAGTGAGCTGGGCAGGCCGAGTTCCTCTTCTTCTCTCTCTCCGGGGTGCAGCTCCCCTTGCCCTCCTGCAGAGAAACCTGCGGCCAGGAAAACCAGCTGCTGAGAGAGCGCTGGGCCTCTTGAGGCCCCTTGCAAAGTGGTGGCCTGCTTGGTGACAAGGGGCGTCGTCTCACAGAGCATCGCCCTTTGCCGCCGCTCCCTGTTTCCTTCGCTCTCACCGCTCTGAGCTGCATCTCCAAATAAATCATTAGGACCCCAATCCTTGTGTGGGCTTCTGCTTTCTAGAGGGTCTGGGCCAGGACAGTGGGTGTGCTGGGCAACAGTGGTGACAGCCAAGCAGACACGAAGTGGATTACACCTGTCTCCTTCCCAAACTAGTACAATAACCCCTGCACTGTCGGTATTATTATCATCCCCATTGTATGGTGAGGAAACTCTCCCTCCCTCCCTCCTTATTCTGTTCAGAGCACAGTACAGAGCTGGGCGCACTCCCAGGACTCGGTGTAATTCTAAGGCCAGTCTGGCCGGCACTGCACCCAGAGCCTCCTCCTATGTAGGCCACGACCTACTTATCCAGGCACCTGAGACAGCGCTTGTGTGCTTTATGGCTGGTATCGGGGGTGGGAGGGTGGCCCACAGGACCTACACCCTAGCTGCAGCCTCTGCCCCAGCCGGGGGGCTCCTGCGAGGGGGTCCCAGGGAACCTGAGAAGATACGGGGTAGAGTCATCCGGTGAAAAGAAATGCAAAGCCTTACCAGCTCCTTTCGCAGCCACTCCAGGGTCTGCCCAAGACTTGGGGTTGGCTCTTCTGTTTTCATTGCAGCGTCCTTGGAGGGAAAGTTGATGTTGACCTGTTGATGGGCCCAAGGGACCTTTGATTTGTACAGTCTCTCCTACCTGCTTCTGGCAGGGAGCAGGGTCTGGCTAAGTCACTGAGGATGGAGTTAATGAGAGCAGGACGTGGCTTACGCTGGAAAAATGTAGTTGCTTTTTTTTTTTTTTAAAGGGCTTCAGTGTTCTGAACAGAATAAGGAGGGAGGGAGGGAGACCACTGGGGTATGGGCACTTCAGTACCCAGTGGTTCCAGAGTCCAAAGTCTGATGCCAACAGGATCATAGTGACTGTAAAGCTTTCAATGATAATAATTATCAATATATTATGAATTATGAATTAATAATTATGAGAATAGGTGTCCCTTTCTGAAGGCTTAGTTTTCTCCAAGTGCTTTACATAGGTAGGACCCCATTTGGGGCAGATACTGCATCTGTGTCCCTAATCCCCTCCCTCCTTCCTCACCTCTCCGAAGAGTCACTTTCCAGGTCCCCTAGCTTCTGGGGTGTCCTTGTGACCCATTTCTAGAAAAGGAGATCAAAGCAGAAATTTGCTGTTAGATTTCTAGGGAAACTTACCTTCCTGATAAAAGGAAAAATGTCAATGAAGCTCCCCCTAAACTCCAACTTTCTTCTCCTTCCTTTAGCCTGGAATGTGGACGTGATGCCTGGAGCTACAGTAATCATCTTGCCACCCTAAGACAAAGGCCAAAAAAATTGCAGAGACATTAGAAACCATTGAGTCACAGCATCACCAACAGATTGGCCTGTTATGTGAGACAATAAAACCTCATTTTTAATTGGGCAAACACAGGCTTACGGACACACCATTTATTCTTCACAACACACTATCAGTGGGTATTTTTTAGTTGTTTCTTTGAGTTAACACTTACTGAGTGTCTACCATGTACCAAGTTCTGCTCTAGGCACTGGGGATATGACCCCAAATCAGAGAGACATAGGTCCCACTTTTCTGGAGGACATTGGAGTGGTTGGAAACAAACAATAATCAAATTAATATTATGATGGAAATAAATAAGGTATATTCTCACATGGGGTTTAAAATAATTTATTCTAGCCACATGAACTAGGAACCCCAAACTAAGAATTAATACAGTGATCCCAGACAAAGAGCTGAGGGGACCAGTAAAACCAACTCAACCCATTTTGGAGGGACTTGCTCTCAACCCAGGCTGCCCAAGCTGCCCAGAGACAAAGCTCCCCTACAGAGGAATTCAGAATTCAGAATTACAAGGGAACCAGCCACCATAAGTGAGAGTCAGCAAACACCGTCAACAGCAGGGTTAGGCCCCTCTTCTCCCAACAACTTCAGATGAAGATAACAACAAAGTATTTTGGAAAGAATTAAATTCATTACAAAAAGGAATAAAAAACAGAAAAGATTACTAAAAAAGGCAGATTCAAAAAAGAACTGAATCAAATTCATAGAAGTAAAAATGAAAGCAAATGTTTATAAATTAAAGAAAAAAAGTGTGTACCTTTAGAGTAGTCCTGGATTCAGAGCTAGGGCGGTGGGTACAGGACCTAGGGAGGCAGACTGGGACTCAGCGGGAGGAAAGTGCCGTGCAGAATTCTCCCCAGCAGGCACTCAGTGGAGTGAGGAGGCACAGCCTGAATGATGGGGGGGGGGGCCTCCACTGTCTTGGAGGTGGGACCTGGGGCTCCTGGCAAGCCTGTGATCCACCAGGCAAGAAAAGGGGTCCCTACAGGAAGCCAGGACACCTGGGATCTAACCCCCAGCTCTACCAAACTTTCTATGTGAACTTGGGCCTCATCTTTTCCATCTTAGGTAGAATGAGACTCAAAATAGTTACCAAACTGAGTTGTAAGAAATGTTACCTTTCGGGGCACCTGGGTGGCTCAGTCGTTCAGCGTCTGCCTTTGGCTCAGGTCATGATCCCAGGGTCCTGGGATCGAGTCCCACATTGGGCTCCCCGCTCCGCGGGAAGCCTGCTTCTCCCTCTCCCACTCCCCCTGCTTGTGTTCCCTCTCTCACTGTGTCTCTCTCTGTCAAATAAATAAATAAAATCTTAAAAAAAAAAAAATGTTACCTTTCTTGTGCCCTGGGGTTTACAGCCTGAGATGCATTCTGCCACACGCAGAGAAAATTTTAGGTGCAATTTCTCCTAGTTGCGCGGTCATTCTTTAGAACCAGAGAGGGTCTCTGAAACTCTTGTCTGCCACATTCACATTACCTCCTAACCACAGGGGCCAGAAATGATTTCTTCCAGGCAAGTCGCCAGGCTGTGTGTCCCATGACCCTGTAATTAGAGGGCAATTGTCTGGGTCAGAGGTGGGTGCCCCAGCCCGAGGCAGCTGTCTGCAGATAGGACAGGACAGGACAGTTTGCGGGTATGAAACGGTGTGAGAGAAGCTGGATCCTGCGTGGTGACCAAATGACTCAATCAGGTCTTCTCTCAGAGAAGGGGAATTTGCCACTGATGGAGAGGTCAGATTGTCATGGAACACTGTGTGACACAGCTCTCCAAAACGCCATAACTTCCAACAACAATCACTTCTTTTTGCTCTTGACTGGGATGGTCTGCAGGGGTGCAGCTCTGAGCCTGCTCCGTGGGCCACTGGAATCACTAAGCGGGTTTTTCTCTTGCCAATGGCAAAGGATGGGAGAGCAAGTGGAACCCTGCAATGTCTCTTACGGCCGAGACTCAAGACTGCCACGCTACCACTTTGCCAGGTACCACTGGACGGAGAGAATCACGTGGCCCGGCCCAAAGTGACGAGGCAGGGACGCCCACTCTGCCCGCAAAGAGATCCTGCCAAGCGTGTGGAGTCAGGGAGGAGTGGAGAAGTGGGAGCCCCAATTCTAGACCAGGAAGGAAGTTCGGTGAGGAGGGGCCCTGGGTGCAGAGGGGCCCAGGGGGAAGGTGGCAAGCAGAAACCAGGAGGTGGCAGGAGCCCGAGGCAGAAGGAATTGCCGTGGCATTGGCGGGAGACGCAGAAAAAACAAGAAAGATGCTGATTTCTGAATGACAGTTGAAGGATAATTTAAGACCACCAACATTTATTGATCTACTCTAGACCAGGCATCATGCTAAGCCCCCAACACACATAACCCTGTTTCAGCCTCAAAACCTTAGGGCTGCAGTTCCCAAACCATGTGCCCCGGCACCCCCGAGGCCCTGCAGAAAACTCACAGAGACACTGCAAAATATTTTACAATTTTGAGGGAGGTACAATGATATCTGCTGGGTACTGGGCAAACTACTATTAAGTTGTTTGAACCTAACTGCTTAATGAACAACCCTCTGGTATTTCTTTCTTTCTTCTTTTTTTTTTTTTTTAAAGATTTTATTCATTTATTTGACAGAGAGAGAGAGAGAGAAAGGGAGAGAACAAGCAGAAAGGAGGGGCAGAGGGAAAGGGAGAAGCAGGCTCCCTGCTGAGCCAGGAGCCTGACACGGGGCTCCATCCCAGGACCCCGGATCATGACCTGAATTGAAGGCAGACGCTTAACTGACTGAGCCACCCAGGCGCCCCAACCCTCTGGTATTTCTTTGAGCCTGGCACACTGTGAAAAAATGGCAGAGATGCTAAGGGTGCTGTGAACTTCTGCCCATGAGGTGGGTACCCTTGTTTTCCGTGCTTGATAGTTGATAATAGATAGATCCTATTATTAACCTCTTTCATGGATGAGGAGACTGAGGCTCAAAGGGGCATGGATCTTCCTAGGATCCATCCAGCAGGTGAGCATCAGGGCTAGAACTAGAACCTGTCCTCCCTGACCTGTCCCTGACCGGGACGGTCTTGCTTGATGTCTCCCAGGAGTGGAGGGTCATGGAAGGGCTCAAGCCAGGCCCAGTGCATTCTCTGCCTGACACAGTAGTGGTGTTGATAGGAACGCTTGGCAGTTCGAGTGTGCGCTCTGTCCTTGCATCTACCACTGATGCCTAATTACCCTGGAATTACCCTGGAAAGCCATTGCTTGTGGTTGACTTGTTTTGATGCCCTTTCATTTATTTTTAATCCCACTCTCAAGATTCTGGCTCACAGCACATTTTATACTTCACAGGCTCCACAAGGCTTGGCACACAGGGATAAGGGGTGGTGGAGCCAGGAGTCCTGAAAAGGGAAAAACTTAAACCCTTGAGTGAGGAAAGATGTCCTCACCAAATACAAAAGCCAGAAGGGCCATCCATTCATCATCCATGGGCAGCTAATAACATGGCTTCTGCGTGTCGGTCCCTGCACTGGAAGCTGCGGGTATAGAGCGGTGAGCAAGACAGACCTCACACCAGACCTCGGGGGCCTATGGTCCAGCTAGTGAGAGGATCCATTAGCAATCAAGTGGTTCTTTATACTACAAGCATGGCATATATATATAATATATGTTATATTATATAATATATATGCCAAAACATATGATATCTATGTGTCATATTATATAATATATATGCCAAAATATACTATATAATGTATATATTAAATAATTATATATTATATTATTATATTATATATTATTATTTTATATAGAAATATATTATTATATTACATATTATATATATTATATAATATATAATATATTATTTATATTATATTGTATTATATTATAATGAATGAATGAATGAATTTGCAAACGAAGAAACTATGGCTCCACTGTAGATGTGAATTGCCCACACAAGTCAGCAACTGTGGAAAAAATTGTAGGTTGTCCCTCAATATCTCTTTGCCCTTTCACACATGGCGAAAGACTACATTCCCAGACTCCCTTGCAGGTAGGTGTGGCCATGTGATTAAATCCTGGCTGATGGGATATGAATGGAAGTGATGCGACCACTTTCTGGGTTGTGCCTTTAAAAGGAAGGAGAAGGGTTCCTGCCCCCTCCCCTTGTCCTCCTTCTGCTGATTGGAACGTAGACAGAAGGGTTGGAGGTGGAGCAGCCATCTTGGGCCACAAGGGGGAAGATGGCAGAGCAACAAGATAGAAGGAACCTGGATCTCTTGTGATTGGTGAAGCCACCATGCCAGCCTTAACTGCCAAGTATACTTTAACATGAGGGAGAAATAAGTTCTGTTTTATTGAAAACACTATTGTTTTGGGTCTCTATTATAGGTGGCAAGCCAATGTCCTAAAAATATAGCAGCAGAGCCAGCAGCAGAAGCCAGGCTCCTTGATTTTCCCCACTCAGGTCCTTTCCGTAATTCACCCCCCCCCCATATATTTTATTTTCTTCCACATGTTTTCTTGTTCATGACCTGATCTGTTCCTCACAACAACTCTGTGAAGTCCATAGCAGAGACAGGATGTCCGTGATGTTCACTGGGCAGAGAGGGAACCCAGGAGGTGAGAATGGTAGGTGACCTGCCCTTAGGCACATGGGCAGAGTTATTCCCATCTCTTGGATGGGGCAAGTGGGCTCAGAGATGTCATTTAGTTCTGCCTCCATGTCTGACTCCTGGTCTAGGGTCCTACCCAGCCTTTGGTGCTGTCCCTTCTTGTACCCTGGGCACCTTTGCCCTCATCCCCACTTCTCAAAATACAAGTGAGGTGGAAGTTTAGCAGAGAGAAGCCTCCGCATTGTGACAGCCTCGAGCCCTCCCAGCCTCCCGTCCCACCATGCAAGCACACACTAACACACCAACCAGAGGGGGCACAAAGATGGAGTCCAGCTGGCATGGGGGGCCCAACACCACCTCTCCTTCTGTGGCTGCTTATCCCCTTCCAGCAGGCCCCCCCTTCAGCCCAGACCAACAAGGCCAGTAATCCAATCACTTGTCTGCTCCCCTGCCCTGCATCTCTGCACTTGTAGGTCCTGAGCACATGCCCCGTACCCCTGTATCCTGTAGCGAATGCTGTGAGAGCCCCATCCATAGCCCCTCAACACCCACCTTCTCCATATGTGTCCAGGCCTCCTACTGCAAAGCACATCGGACTCTCTGCTTAGGAAACATGCTTGACCTATGCAGAGGACGGGCTGGAGCATGGGAGCAACCCTCACCAATGACAAACAGGGGCCAGTGGGTGAATGAATACCTCCCTTCCCTTGGCTCTCAGGAATCCAGCAGGATGGGGCCCAGGTGCCCACAGCAGTCACATGCTCGTCGATGCACCTGCAGTGTGTGGGAGGCCTTCCCTTTTCGGCTTCGCCTTCCCACTCCTCTACTGTGCTGCCTGGGACCACCTCCTGAAAAAGCCACTTGCCCTCAAATTCTTATCTCACGTCTACTTCTGGGGGAACCGAACCTACAACACGCCCTATCCTCGCGTGCCCCGTACACACGAGTCCCATGCACCTATTTCTGAGCCCACCTGTGCTGCACATGAGCATCCTGTACACGGTGCGCTAGCTCCGTGGTACACAGGTGTCCTACCCATACCTGTCCTCGGCCAGGCACCCAGTACACAGTCCTACATCCTAGGTCAGGCAAGCGTAGCCCCTGCCCCCGATGAGGCGGTGGAGACTCTGGTGAAGCCGAATGGGACAATGGGAAGAATGTCCTGGACCCCAGCTGGACATGGGTGTGACTCTGGGGCAGCTCCAGTTCCCTCCCCTGGTGGATGAGCCCCACGTGACTAAGCTGTCATGGGCGCAGGGGAGCTAACCCAAGTGGTGTGCAGCACGGGGAGAGGTGGCACAGGGGAGGGGCTCCAGCAAGCCCCCGCCTCCTTTCTTCATGCGCCCACTATCTCCCAGGGGGTGCTTTAAATCCAGGGAACCCTGTGCCAATTCATTTCCTCTGATCCCTGAACCATGTCCCATTACCATGACATTAGAGCCTCTTGGTAAGAGCATCAGAGCGCCAGGAAAACCAGATGGGCCAGGTTGGGACCGGAGGGTAAATATAAAACAGGTGAACATACCCAAACACCAGAACTCAGCAGGATGCCCGGAGACAGATGAAAGTGAACGGGGTGGGGGACAGTGGGCATGTGGCCGATCAGTGCTGGAACTTTAGGTCTGCCTAACGTCCCCGAATCAACCTGGAAGCCAGAGGTCCTTGGCTCTGCTTGCACTTCTACTAACCCTCAGTGTGGCCGTAGATCAATCTCTTTTCTCTTTGGCACTCAATTTTTCCAAATGTAAAAATGGGAATAATATCAATAACTTGGAAATTTTACATGTGCTTTGAAAATTATGATGGGACCCAGCATGGTGGTTATGGGCGCTGAGTTGAAGTTTGGATTTTTTTTTTTGAAGATTTTATTTATGTATTTATTTATTTTAGAGAGAAAGGAGAGTGCACGCTCACTCCAGAGTGGTGGTGGGGGGCGAGAGGGGTAGAGGGGGAGGGAGAAGAGAATCTTAAGCAGATTCTGTGCTGAGCCTCAAGTTTGACAGAGGGTTTGATCTCATGACGGTAAGATCATGACCTTGAGATCATGAGCTGAAACCAAGAGTTGGACGCTTAACCGACTGAGCCACCCAGGCCCTCCTGAGGTTTGGATTTGAATCCGAGGTCTGTGGTATACTGACTGTGGGCAAGTAATTAACTTCTCTGTGCCTCAGTTTCCTCAGCTTAAAATGGGGATAATAGCACCTATATGATAAGGTGGTTAAGGTGATTAAGTGGGCTAATATTTGTAAAGCACTTAGAATAGTGTCTGGCATATGGGGAAGTTTATGTAAGTGTTTGTCAAACACACAACTCGTTACTATTACTTTATCTCTGTTTAAGTGTTGTTACCTCTTCCAGGAACACTTTTCCTTTCTCCATCCTCCTTCATGTAGCAAAACCTCAATCTTACCTGGGTTATTCTTTCATATCACCCTCCTGGACACACTGTTTCCAGAGTTTTCTCACTTGGAACACAGGGGGGTGGATTGGATCTGTATTTTTCAAACTTCAGCCACTCACGTACCTCTTTCTCAATTTTTGCCTACCACCTCTACTTTGATTTACTTATATTTGTCTTTAAACTGATCATATTAGATAGGAATAGTTCCTCTGAGTGACAGAAAATCCCAAGTAATAGTAGCTTATATAACATAGTTTATTTCTCTCACAAATAAAAGTATGGGAAACTATCCTAAGCTGGTTGTCCCATGGTCATCTGGGATCCAGATTCCTTCAATTTTGTTGCTCCTCCATCCTAACGTGCTTCCACCTCATGGTCCAAGATAGCTGCACAAGCTCCAGCCATCAGGTCTGCATCCTGGCAGCAGGAATAACAAAAGAAGAGAAGGCGAGCATATCTCCTTCCTTTAAGAACACTCAATACATTTTGCCCACACACCACCTCCTCTGTCAGTCTAATGGCTTACTGTTACACTTGGTCACACCTAACTGCAAGGGAGGCTGGGAAATGGAATCCTTATTTCAAGGGCACTGTGCCAGGTACTGATCAGTGGGAGAAAGGGAGAGGAAATATTAGAGGAAACCAGCAGATTACGTTGCCCCAATTTTATAGAGACTCATATAGTTTTCTCTCTCACTCTAAGCAATAATATCCATGATATCTCTGATTTCACGGGCTAGTTATATGCTTTTCTAAAATACATTAAAATAAATACATATATACATATAGGCGTGTGTGTATAGGTACAGATATCAATATACGCTAGAGGGTGGGAGACTGCTCCGGTCCCCAGTGACCCAGGCCTCTGCTTGTTCATACCCTTATGTAGACCCCTCCCCTTGAATCTGGACTGAACTGTGACCTGCAGTAAAGCAACAGAATGCAGCAGAAGTGACACTACGCCTGTTTCAACCCCCAGCCTTTGTTTTTTTTTTCTTAAAGATTTTATTTATTTATTTTAGAGAGAGAGAGAGCAGGGGGAGGGTCAGAGGGAGAGGGAGAGAAAGAATCCCAAGCAGACCCTGTGATGAGCACGGAGCCCAACACAGGGCTCCATCTCACAACCCTGAGATCATGACCTGAGCCTAAATCAAAAGTTGGATGCTTAACTGACTGAGCCCCCAGGCGCCCCTCAACCCCCAGCTTTAAGAAACTCCCACAGCTCCTTCTTTTGTATCCTGGGGAAAGTTGAGTGCTATATAAAAACTGTGACCACCTCGAGACCATCATTGTGTGAGGAAGCCCAAGCTAATTACCTAGAGACCACGTGGAAGAAAACAGAAAAACCCAGCTGACAACTGACAGCGAGAACCAGGTCCCCATACATGGCCATGTCTGAGCTTTTCCAGCCAATTCCCAGCACTATGGACCACTCCAGCTGACGCCGTGCAGAGCAGAACTGAGCTGTCCCCGGAGAGCCCAGCCCAAACTGCAAACTGAGCAAATAAATGGTGATTTTCTTTTAGGCTGTTAAGTTTTGGGGTGGTGTGTTATGCAGCAATATATAACCAAAGCACATTTATCTGTATAACAACTAAAATCATGTTATGCATCATTACTCTTGGAAAATTCTGGATTAAGTGACGCTCTAATGTTCTAGAAGAGCGTGAGCTCGCTCTCTCTCACACACACAGACTCAGACATCACCAGATAGATGCACAAGCAGGAAATTGATTGAAGACTTGTGGCATGCCAACATGACCACAATAACCTCCCAAATGGTCTCTGTTTTTTCTCTTGTCCCCTTGCACCTGGGAGCAGCCGAAGAGAGAACGTTTGCAAAATGCAAATCTGATCACATCACTCCCCTGCTTATCACCCACTGCAGTGTGCACGAGGGGTCTCCTCAGGTTCAACTATACACTCACACTCAACAGATGACCATAAGCCACACTTGGCGTTGAACTAGTCTGAAGGCTATACGACAGGAACCTTAGCCTGCTAGCATGGCCCTCAATGAATGCTAGCACCAGGCACTTCTCTCAGTGGGGGGTCCTTCCTGCCGGCCAGCAGAGTAAAACATGGGTTCAAGGAAATGGGATCCCATAAGTGGGTGCAGGAGCCATCCTAGCTTAAAAGCTTCATGCCCCATGGGAGCCCACATCTTTGGACCTGCCCAGTTACATGAGTCACTGTGCTCAGGAAGCCCACAGTATGATTTTCCACCAGGTATTTATTGTTCCTTCCAGTCCAGATGTAGGTTACCAATCTCTCGATCCTTGTTTTTTAAAAAATTATTTTTTAGAACAATTCTAGATTTATAGAAAAATTGGGAAGGTAGTACAGAGAGTTCCCATAGACCTGGCACCCAGTTTCCCCTATTATTAACATCTTACGTTAGTACAGGACATTTGTTACAATTAATGAACCAAAATGGATACATTATTATTAGCTAAAGCCCGTACTTATTCAGAGTTCCTTAGTATTTACCTAATGTCCTTTTTCTGTCCAGGATCCCACTGAGGATACCACGCTACATTTAGTTGTCACGTCCCTTTAGGCTCCTCTTGGCTGTGACAGTTTCTCAGACTTGCCCTGTTTTTGATGACTTTGACAGTCTTGAGGAGAACTGGTCAGGCATTTTGTATAATGTCCCTCAATTGGGATTTGTCTGATGTTTATCTCATAATTAGACTGGGGTTGTGGGTTTTGGGAGGAAGACCACAGAGGTAAAGTGCCATCCTCATGATAGCCTATCAAGGGTACATGCTATCAACATAATCTGACTGTTGATGTTGACCTTGACCACGTGGCTGAGGTAGTCAGGTTTGTTACGTTATCTCTCCTGTAAAGTTACTCCCTCTTCATACCGTGCTCCCTGCAGGTCACTATGCTCAGCCCACCCTTAAGAACTGGGGAGTTATGTTCCCCCCTCCTTGGGGATGGAGTATCCTATATATTTGGAATTATGCATGGGAGATTTATCTTTTCTCCCCCTCTTTTTCATTTGTCATCCTTTAGGTTACAATCCAATATTATTTTATTTGACCAAAATTGTCCAGCCTTTGAAAGCTCTTTCAGGTGCTCCCAATGTCCTTTGACACACCCCCATCCTTGTGTGTGTGTGTGTGTGTGTGTGAGTGTATTGAAGGACTTCCTTCCTTCCTGGCACCCTAAGGCACTCCATGCTCATCTTGTATATGTCCTGCTCCAGTTCCAGAATCAGCTGTTTCTCCCTGGTTCCTTGTGTTGGTAGATGGTATTAGAAACCAAGTTTGGGTACCATGTGTGCTTGCTGCTGTCCAGTATCATTGTCTAGGCTCTCTGAGCTGATAGAGAAAGGAAATGTACATGTGTATACTAACCTGCGTGCATACACATATCTATAAATATTTCTGTATATAATCTTCTGCGTCTAAATTAAGCTAAACATGAGTTCATACTGATATCTCCAGTTTTTTTTTTAAAGATTTTATTTATCTGAGAGAGAGAGAGAGAGAGAGAGAGAGAGAGAGCACAAGCAGGGGGAGGGGCAGAAGGGGAGGGAGAGGGGCAGAAGGGGAGGGAGAGGAACAAGGAGACTCCTTGCTGAGCAGGGAGCCCAGTGGAGGGCTAGATCCCAGGATGCTGAGATCTTGACCTGAGCTGAAGTCAGACGCTTAACCGCTTAACCACTTAACCGTCTGAGCCACCCAGGCGCCCCTGAAATCTCCGCTTCTAATCAATTACCATATGGATCATCCCAGCCTCTTCCTCAGGGGTCATTTTTATTATAGCAATGTTGCCTAGTAACATAGTGGACATATGTTATCTGTTTCCAAGGAAACAGAGCTAGATAGTTAACCAAAGGTCAAATTCTCATGCAAAAGTGGAAGAGGTTTTGTTAACCCTTTACTCACATGCATCAGTGGCTCCCACGGCTCTGTGGGTAAGAACAAACTCCGTGGCGAGCTCTGCAGCCACCTGGCTTGCCGACAGTCCAGCCTCATCTCCTCCCATGTTCCTCCACGGCAGCCACCTCTGCCAAGCCTCACACAGTCCTCCTTCTCTCCCAGGGCCTTTGCGCATGCCAGTCCCTCTGCTGGGCAGGCCTCTTTCCCCTGCCCTCTTTATCTGGCTGCCCCTATTCATCCTTTGGACCTCAGCCCAATCCTTGCTTGGGCAGGGGAGCCATCCCCATCTCCCGGACTAGGTCAGCACCCTGCCGCAGGCTCGGCACAGCACTGAGTACTTTTGCTTTATGGCCTTTACTACGGAAGCAGTGTTACATTTTCTCACCTTTTCCTCCCACTAGAATATGAGCTTCTTGAGGGTAGGGCTGCAGTTTATCTAGTTAACCAGTATATGACAGGTGCTCAGTAAATATTGGCTCATTTGCTTCATTCTTCATTTATTTTTTATTTTTTTATTTTTTTTTTTTAAGATTTTATTTATTTGACAGAGAGAGACATAGCAAGAGAGGGAACACAAGCAGGGGGAGTGGGAGAGGGAGAAGCAGGCTTCCCGCTGAGCAGGGAGCCCGATGTGGGACTCGATCCCAGGACCCTGGGATCTCCTGGGATCACGAGCCGAAGGCAGACGCTTAACGACTGAGCCACCCAGGCGCCCCGCTTCATTCTTCATTTAATAAATATTCATCAAGGGCCTTCTATGGGTTGGGCCCTTTTCTAGTCTCTGGGGATACAGGAGGGAGGGAGACAGGCAAAGCTTCTGCCTCTTGGTACCTACTTTTTAGTGAGTGTGACAAAAACAAATAAGCTCATGTCAGGAGTTGATAAATGCTATGGAGAAAAATTCAGAGTTAAGGAGTAAAGGGTGTTGGGACACTGCTAGTTTTAAAAGGATGGTCTGGGAAGGTGTCTCCGAGAAGGGGGCATCTGACCAAGGACTTGAAGGAAGGAAGGGAGCGAGCCCTGGGGATATCAGGCAGCAGAGTGTCCTGGGAAGAAGGAACAGCAAAGGCAAAGGCTCTGAAGCAGGACTGCACACGCAGGGCGGGAGCAGGGAGCGCTTTACACGGAGGTCTCAGCCCATCACCAGAGCCCCTACTACGTCCATTTCACAGATGAGAAGCTGGGCTCCAGGTGACACACGGCTGGGAGTGGCAGTGCCGGGAGGCACACGGGAGTCTGGGGTCACAGCTAGCTTCCCCTCAAGGTCCTGCGCAAGAGGCCAGCCTCTGAAGGCAGGGAGAGACTGAAGCCTCCCCACCCCCGAGGTCCCACCCAGGGCTCCACCACTCCGGCCTCAAAGGCAAAGGCACCCAGTTTCCAGGCCATCCTGGTTGACAAGGACTGCACAGGCCTTTGGAGCAGGACGTGTCAGGCTCTCCCATGAGGTGGCTGAGGAGCCAGGACAGGGCATCCTCTTCTGCCTATCCTTCCAGGTGGTCGACCCCGGCTGGTCTTCTGAAAGCCCCCAGAGCCCGCATTTTCATGATCCCACTGACAGAGGTGAACGCTGAGGCTCACAGAGATGGGATGACCTAGCTGAGGACATGCAAGTGAGCTGGCCTCCAAGTCTTCGTGGAAACCCCACGATCTTCGGACCGAACTTGTCTCGGGGCTTGTCCTGGGCCTCCACAGACGGAGTGTCACCTTCACTTTTGTGCTCTGGGCACCTCCCTTGATTCCACCTTAATCTGGGCCCTGCAAAGGAAACAGTGAGCGCCTACCCACCTCTCACCCTCACACACTGCGCTGGGGTCTAGGGGATCAGACCCCGGCCCTGGCCTCCAGGAGCGGCCAGTCAGATGAGGGAGGCTGACCCGCAAAGAAAATAACTTCCAGAGATCAGAGCGATAATGCGGGCAAAGGGCCAGCCCAGCTGAAGGGGCCCGAGGTCGGCTTCCCAGGGGAGGAGGCACTGCGGCTGGACCTGGGAGGGCGACGGTGTGTGCAGCCATTGGCAATTCCCCAAGAGAACACCCACCTTGGACTGTGCACCCCACTGTCCCACAAAGAAGAGCCGGGAAAGGGGGGGGGTGTTCGTCAGAAGCTTCCTTTCAGCCTTCAGGTGGCGCCCTTGAGCCACGGAGCCGCTCGCGCCTGGGAAGACTGTCCCGACCTAGGGACCTGGGAGAGGACTCGGGTCCCACCTGGGGGCTGTGCGTGTTGGACGGGGTGGGGGCGGAGGGAGCGACGCGGCTCCGTGCGGCAGGGACGTCCCAGCGGGGGGTTTGGGGGTGGGGGAGAGGCAGGCGGCGGGGGAGGGGTCTCCCTCAGCACCCACCCCCGCGCCCCGCGCCCCGCCCCTGCACCCGGCCCCGCGGGCTCAGAGCTTCAGTTCCCCGAGCTGGCGCGCCGGCGAAACAGATAAGCCCTCCGGGGACGGGGAGGGGCAGGAGCCCGGTCCCCCGCCGGCCCGACACCCAGCCTGCTACCCGCCTCCCGGTCCCTCCCCGCGCTAACTCTCCGGGCGCCCTCGCCGGCCGCGGGCGGAGCTCGATCGGCGGCGCTCGGAGCTCCCCGGCTCCCGCCCCTGCCCCTCCCTCCCCGGAGGCCCCAGCGGCCGCTGCCGTAGAGCCCCGCGCGGCGCCAGCAGGTACGTGCGCCTCCGCGGCGGTTCCGGGCCGGGCCGGGCCGGGC
>NC_058412.1:112655078-112675721 GCF_002201575.2 Neomonachus schauinslandi | reverse complement strand
TGGGGAGGACGCGCCCCTGCCCCGGCCCGCGGGCCGCCGGTGCCCGCGTCTCCCGCGCGCGGAGACGGGGAGGGAGGCCCGGCGCAGGTACGCACGCGGACCGGGAACGGCGGGGGCCGGCGGGAGGCCGAGGGCCCCGGGCGCGGAGGGCCGGCGAGGGAGAGCTAGCCTGACCTCGCGGCCCGGCCGAAGGACACGCGGCGAGGGGAACCCGGGCGCACGCGGGTCCGCGGGGAGCCGGGCCTCCCTGGGCCGCCTGGCCGCCCTGCTACCCGCGCCGCCCGGCCGGGTCCGGCCTGGCCCGGCCCCGCCGCGTTTGTGGTCAAGGGCAGGAGCAGGGGGTGTGAGGTGCGGGCAGGCGGGCGCGCGGGATGCGGCGGGCAGCCGGGGTGCTGGGGTTTTCTGCGCGGAACTTTGGGTATAACAGCGTGGACCGGCGTGTGCGTTTGTGCGCGCCCCGAGGCTTTGTGTACAACTCGTGAGTGTGTGTATCGATGGGGTTTTGTGAAGCTTCACCCACGGCCGCTGTGCGTCTCCCCGCGTGTTAGTGCGCGCGGGGGTGGGGGGTGGGGTGCTGGGCCCCAGGCGGGTCTCGGTGGGTGCCGTCCGGGGGATAGTTCACTGTGTGTGCGTAACCAGCTCTGCCCCTTCCCGGGGTGTGAGTCCCCAGTGTGGTCTGCGGATCTTGGGGTCACACTGCGCCGCTTCCCATGTCTGTGGGCGCTGCCTGTGGTAAAGGTTCCTGGGGGTGTGTGTGTGGATCTGGGCTGTGTCTTTCGGGTCCTGTTGGCCTGCAGATGAAATTTGAGTGATTGGAGTGTTACTGGTAAGGTTGGCGGGGTCGCGGTGCGGTGAGCAGTGGACACCAGCGTCTTTGTCAGTTTGTTTCTGCTTGTGTGTGTGTGTTGGGGGGTGGGTAATTGGGCATGCCCTTGTATAACTGGTGGGGACTGGTGGGGATCTCTGAATCTGTGTGGAGGCATCACAACTCTGGGTGACAGGGAGCCTCTTTTTTCTCTGCCCTTTTCCTAACTCTGGCATCCTAAGAAAAAGTTTTGGGTTCCTGCTAGGTGAAAGAAAGCCCTGCTCCCAGAATTTGGGTGCCCCGAGTTTCCTTGGGATATGGAGGTATCAGCATGCTGGTCTGGGAGGGGAGTTCTTTGGGCCACCCCAGGAGCTGAGTTCTGTGGAGGGTGCTGAAGATCTGGGTGGAGGGGGGGGGCACATCTGGACACCCACTGGGCAGGAATGGTCACCGCCCCTCCCTGTTTGTGGTGGCACTCAGGAAAATGCTTTTGGTGCCAAGAGTAAAAAAGCCAGCCAGCACATCACACCACACCTCTCCTCTCCGTTTACTGGAAAGTGGGGACAGCCTGGGCAGAGCCTGGCTCTGAGTAGGTAGCCCACTACCCCGGGTCGGGGGAGGGATTGTCTGCCTGGGCCGGTTGCCAAGCCCCTCCTGAGGGCTGGCTGTGTTGTGAGCCAGGGGGCTGGGACCGGGACGGAATTCAGACACATCCCTGCCCTCAAGCTGCTCCCTGTGGTCTTCAACAGTGGGACAAAGTAGAGTCTACCAGTGGGGGCTGGAAGAGCCAGGGAGGGAGGGTGGAATGATGCCACGGGTGCAGAGAATGTGGGTTTGCAGGTTTGTAGGTGATAACAGTTCTTAGGGAAACTATTCAACTTCTGGCCCCCACATGCATGCCAGGGGTCCTGCCACGGTTTGTAAAGCAGAGGTAGTAATTCCTGCTCATGGGGCTGGTAAAGGTTGCAGGAGAGACTCCCGAGTGAAGTGCCTGCTATAGGGTGGGCGGGTGCTCAGCAAACGTTTATTAAATTGGAACTCGGGAAAGAGGGACGTGGTGGTAGGAATGGGTTGTAAGTGGAAACAGGCTTTGTACTCACATGAAAGGCCCTGTGTGTGCTAAGAGGAGGTATCTGCTGCAAAGTCCACGTTGGAGGGAAGATCAGAAAGACTGAACAACGTGCCTTCTTGCACTGAGGCTCTCTGAGTTTCATTCATTCATTCGTTCCATTCATTTGCACTTCATTTGCTCATATTCTTTCTCTCTCTCTCACACATACACACACACACACACACACGCATGCACGCACACACACAGAACCACAGGGCACAGGAGAATACACTCAGGTGTGGGAATGCAGAGAAACATCTAGAATCGTATATATGTGTGTGTAGACATACCAGGATGTGCGAGCCACTCTGTACCTGGGGGTCTCTGTACAGCACGGGGACTTGGGTCTATGTGCCTGGGCCCTGGGTATATGTGCCCCCAGGATGTGGGTGTGTACAGGGAAGGGTCGGGAGTTCTAGATGCCAGGTGGGAGCTGGGAGCGGAGGCAGCACTGGATCTACCAAAGGGAGGACGCATCATCCACTCCGGCTGAGGGTGGTTGTGAGGGAATGAAGGCCTACGTTGGCCAGATTCTTCCATTTTGCAAGCGAAGCCAGGAATCCAGAGTTTAAAATGTAAAATCTTTTGCTTTTTATATATTGGCAACTACTTCAAAAATAAGTGAACAGACCAGAAACAACAAAAAAGCAAAACTTTGACGAGCCAAATATGGTCCATTGGCTGAAGCTGGCATTCTCTGATGGGAATGCACGTGTGCCGTCTGGGTGTGGGCGGGTGTGTTCGGATACTTGGGTGGGGTATCTCCTCTTTGAGCAGACACTGACCCCTTCCCCCCGCCCCCTCAGCTCCCCTTCTGTGGTTCCCATCCAGGTCCCCCCCATCTTCTACTTCCATAAAGGCATTCGACTTTGACCTCAGTCATGGCTCTCAAATGGGCTCCTTCCTCTTTGCCCTCTCAGCCACCATCCCTCCACCCCTGACCACAGCAGATCCCTCCCTGGACCCCTGACCTCCGCTCTCCTCTTCCAATTCTGTCTTCCATGGAGGAAGGAGCCCGAGAGAGCTTCCTGAAATCTAGGCAGATCAGCACTCTCTGTGCCCACACCTCGCCTCCCTGGCTCCTTGGCCTGGCCTTCAGAGTCCTTTGAAAGCTGGTCCCAGCTGACCTCTGAGGCACCCCTCTCTAGAATGCCCTCACCCCCCCCCCCCCCCCCCACAGCTGGGGGATTTCCCACTCATCCTCTGAGGTCTGGTTCAAATGCCACCAACTCCTAGAAACTTCCTTGACTTTCTCCTCTTTGTCCCCACACCATCGTCATCGTCTCTGCCCCTCCCCGTGCCCGCAGTCACCCTCATTTCATCATGACAGTGTCCATTAATTGAACTGGCTGGGGCCTCACATTATTTTATGAAATCCCCGCATCAACCCTAGGAGGGAGGCGTTTCACTTACTCCCATTTAACAGATGAGAACATTGAGTCTGGAGGGGTCACCTCACTTGTCCAAGTTCGAGTGGTGAAGCTGGGATTTGAACCTGATAGCCACTGTCTGAATGATAACTTACTGAGCACCTACTGTTCTGAGTCCTTTATATGGATGATCTCAATCCCTATGCCAGTCCCATTAAGTAGGGAGGAGTAGTGTTATTGTCACTTAATAGACAGGGAAACTGAGGCCAGAGAGGATAAGTAAATTGCCCAAAGCCGCGCGCCAGCCGGTGGTGAAGCAGGGTCCTGGCCTGGATTGGATGGCACCACTCTGTCGTTGTCTGATTCCCCATCTATCCCCACCTCCGTCTGGCAGGCTCCCCCAGGTGGGAACTGTGCCTGGCCGCCCTCACACAACTGAGGTCTGGTGCCAGCAGGCTCCTGGTAGAGGTTTGTTAAATTCGACTGACTTTCTCTTTTCTCTTCTAGCTGCCAAGAGGCCAAGGGATGAGCGGGGGCCTTCCTTCCCAATGGCATCTCCCCCCGGCCTGGAACTGAAGACACTGCGCAATGGCCCCCAGATCCCAAGGAGACCAGCTCCTCTGGGCCCGGCGGCTCTGCCCAGGGAGGGTGTGGAGAATGTCTGCTTTTCCTCAGAGGAGTGTGAGACTCATTTCCAGAACCCAGGGGACACCAGACTGGGCAGATCCCCCAGCACCCCCGGAGGGGGGTTCCCCTCACGGCCCCGATCCCAGCGGGACGATCTATCCCTGCGTTCAGAAGAGGGGCCAGGCCTAGAGCCCGTGAGCCGCCCGGTGGATTATGGCTTTGTTTCTGCTCTCGTTTTTCTGGTGAGTGGGATCCTCCTGGTGGTGACCGCATACGCCATCCCACGTGAGGCCCGAGTCAACCCTGACACAGTGACAGCGCGGGAGATGGAGCGGCTAGAGATGTACTATGCCCGCCTGGGCTCCCACCTGGACAAGTGCATCATCGCGGGCCTGGGGCTGCTCACCGTGGGCGGCATGCTTCTGTCGGTGCTGCTGACGGTCTCCCTGTGCAAGGGCGAGCTGTACCGCCGGCCCACCTTCGTCCCCGGCAGGGGCTCCAGGAAGACCTACGGCTCCATTAACCTGCGCATGAGGCAGCTCAATGGGGATGGGGGCCAGGCCCTGGTGGAGAACGAAGTTGTCCAGGTCTCAGAGACCAGCCACACCCTCCAGGGGTCTTAAGTAAGAGCCCACCCTGTGTGGCTGCTTCAGCTGCAGGGCTCCAAGGCCCCCGAGAGCCTGGGGTTGCAGACTGAGCTCCACGGAGGGCCCTGCGGAAGGAGCCTTGGGTGGGTGCTGGAGGGGGGAGTCCCGGGGCCAGGCCCAGGCGGCACGTGGGAGAGCGGTTCCCTGATCTGTTTGCAGCTTGAGGTTTTGCCTAAGGTTTGTTTGGAGGATGGCTTCTGCTGCTAAAAATACAAAAATTTGGAAACCACTGCCCTTGGAGGATGAGGTTTCTTGGCATTTCCGAGGATTGAGAGCCCTTTGAAAGGCTGCCCATTCTGTTCCTCATGCCTTGGGGAATTCCGGGATCTCTGCGGTCCTCATCAGCCAAGTGTGGGTGTTGGGCGACCTTGGAGGGACCCCCTTTCAGCCCTGACCATCTGTTGGGAGGTGGCTTCCCGACGACAGGAGAAATCCACACTGAGGTGACTGTCGCCTCTCCAGGCCTCAGTCCCCCTGCCTGTGAAGTGAGAGGGTTGGACTGGATGATCCCCAGGGCCCCTCCAGTTCTGCCTTAGGAATGGGAGCCCAGTAAATCTCTGCTTCTGGCCACTCTTACAGGAAAGGAGGGTGTCCGGCAGCTGCTCACCATTCTTGGTGCCATTTTCTGGCCCGGCTCTGGTGGCCCCCACTGTCATACATGTAGCAGCCCACACAGTCCTGCCGAAGAGCCCCCTAAGTCCCCTGGTTAGGCTGGGTTCAAGTCCAAAGTTGGCTACGGCCTGATTTGGGTCTTGGGATCGAATTACCTGCAGTGACCAGATCTCAGCACATATCTTGCAAGGTCAAGTGCACATACAAGAGGGCTCTTTCATACAAGAAAGGGTGAGGGCTTTGTTGTATTTCCGTGGACATCATGTGGGCTTCCAATACCTCCCCCTTCTCAATATTATGTCTCTGGGCCTCACCTTATTCAGGTAGCAGGAAAAAAAATTTTTTTATGCTGAATTTGTAACCTCCCTTCCCCCCCCCTTAGCAGTAAAGCGAGCCCCAGTGTATGTGGGGAGAAATCAGGCACGTTCTGGTGGCCTAGAAGCTCCTAGTGACCACCGTGTGTTCCGTTTTTTCCTGTGGCATGTTTGCAGGCTCCGTCCAGACTCTCTTCAACTAGTGACAAGGAAAGGAAGTGGGCCCTAGGGGGCAGGGAGATACAGGTCTTTGAGGACTGGGGGAGGCATTGCCCGGTGTGAACGGCCCTCGGGGGCTTGGAGAGTACGTGCCTTCTAGGCCCCACTGGTGTGAAGACTCTGAAGGCATCATTTCTGTGAGCCCCCCGACCCCACGCAGGTCCTACTCACTCCATCTCAGTTGGCCAGGTGGGCCCTGGATCCTAACTGTCCCTTGGAGGTGGAGGGTGGGGTGGGAATGGGGTCTGTAGGCTATAGAGCCGTCCTGATTAGCTGTAACCCGAGCCTTCGATCCGGCGAGCGGAACATCTGGGCAATGTAACGTCACAGCTGCTAGGACAGATCAAATATCTGCTCGTGCTGGCAGGTTTTGCCAGGAGTAGAGGGTTGGGGGAGGACTGGAGGGGACAAGGGCTGTTCAGCGTGGCCTGCGGGGTTCCGTTCCTGGCGTTGAAGGGGTGCGGTTTGGAAAAGAACAAAGCCTCAAGTGGGTAAAAGATGCACAAGTCAGGGCTTCCCTGATGTGTCGCTTGCCCCCACCCGTGCTCCAGAGGACTGGATGCACAGAGTGGCAGGAGCCGTTCTAGGTAAACTACAGTCGAGTGGAACATCCCAAATGATGGGCTGAGGCCTTTCCAATCCCTACAGTGATGATAACAGAAATACTGGTCCAAGCCATATGGACTACCATGACGGCGGGGGCTCATTTGACTCCAACCTGTTGAGTGGATGCATCTGGGACCATCAGTGCCTATCAGTTTAAAGGCAGTGAATTGTATTTAGGGGCTAAATCTGTTGGAAGATGGAATCCCGGGAATCCCAGGTTTGCTCGAAGCCAGAGAAGCCTGCTTTGCATCTTCCTGCAGAAACTCCTTTACAAATAATGTGTACAATGGATCGAGGCAGTGATTACCTCGTCAGTAAATTAAGAAAACTTGAGCGATGCCAAAAACATTTCCCCAAGACTGCAGCTGAACTCTCCCAGCCGGTGGGGCAGAAACAGGTTTAGGAAGGAATCGGAGGAGCATGGCGCAGGGTGCCAAGAACTTTCTTTGTAGGTTTTTTTGGGGGTAGGTGTGATGTGGTCCCAGGGGCCCTGTGGTCACTGGAACGTGCCTCACGTGCAGGAACTGCCTCTCCTACCCGACATGCTACTGGGGTCCCCCAAACCTTGCTTCCCTAGTGTGTTTGATAGCCACTTTGGAGTTGGTAAACCTGGCTTTGAATCCAGGCTCTGTGACCTTGGGCAAGCTACTCCACCTCTGTTGTCTTCTCTGTCTGTGAAGCAGGAGAGGTATGAGGTCCAGTCACTAAGAGCCCTCCTTCCCCACTTCTGTTAGGGATAACTGGATTAGGCCTGAAACCTCGGGGCCCACATCCTGCCTGCCTTCTTTCATACCTCTCATCCTACCCATGAGCACATCTGGTTGGTTCTACATTAGGAATCTGCTCCCTGCCCAGTCCTCGGCCACAATTACCTGCTCCACATTGCACATTGCTATTCTAATTTCTCTCCTGCCCACCCTCTGTGCCCAGTTCATCTTCCACTTTGCAGCCAGACAGATTTAATTGGGTCAGGTCACTCCTCTGCTCAAAACCCTCCTATGACTCCCTCTCACTCTGGACAAAAGCCAAAATTCTCCCTCTGACCAGAGGTGGATGTACTGTCCAGGCCCCTCACTCGCCCCAGGCACCTTCCAAAGCCCTGAGTCAAAATTTTATTGGTAATTTTGATTTTTTTAAAGGACGGCCCCTTAAATTGCATAAATTCAGGTCCCCCTAGATGTGGGTCCATCCCCCACGGTGGCCCATGAAACCCTACACGATCCAGCCCCTGTGGCTCTCTGACCTTATTTCTCACCCCTTGCCTCTTTGTTCACTCCAGCCACACTTGTCTCCTTGCCGTTCCTCAACCCTGCCAGGCACACCTCCCACCTCAGGGCCTTTGCACTTGCTGCTCCTTCTACCAGGAAGGCATTTCCCCTTAATAAGTGCAAGGCCCACTCGCTCACCTCCTTAGGGGCTTTATTCACATATCACCTTTTCAGTGAGTCCCCTGCTGACCGCCTATTTAAAATTGCACCCTTCCCCCATCTCAACCTCATTCTCTCTTTTCCTTCCCTGCTTTATTTCTCTCCAGAGCACTCATCACCACTGCTGTGTTTTATATTTACTTATTGTCTCTCTCTCCCACCACCTCCCCCACTGGATTGCAAGCCACACGAGGGCCCAGGGCTAGAACAGTGCTTGACACAAGGTAGGTGTTCCGTGTCGAATGAATGAATGTAACCCAAGCTTCTCTGTCTGCTGCACTGCACTCAGGCCCTCCCTGGGCAGGGTCCCAGAGACCCGCAGGCCCTGCCTCACCCCCTGGAACCCCCTCTAGGGGTGGGAGATAGTCATGCAGAAGATCCTGTGGCTGGAAGTAGGGACAGAGTTTGCCCCTGGGACCTGAAGTTGGAGCTTTGGAACCCATTTGCCTTCCTCTCTCAGGCCCTTGGTACTGCTTCATGTGGGAGAGGTAGAGAGCTTTTTCCTCCGATGGAGGAAGGCGGTTCTTCCCCAGCCTTGTTGGAGATGGGTTCCAGCTAGTCTTGGGGGACATTTACTGGATATTTAGGAGCCTGTGAGATACACCAGCCTGATTCTCTCTTACTCAAGAATCTTGAGTGCCCAGGCCTGGGCCTTTGAAACAGTGTCTATCCTCACCTCTGTTCACTGACCCCCCAGGCATCCTGTGAGTCTTCAGGCTGAAAATACCTGCTGTCTGAGATTCTACCGTGATTGCTCCCTTCCTTGAGAATAAGCATGACCTTCTCTGGGATTCTCTTTAAAACGTCCCTCTCGGTACATGCACACACCTACACCTACACACGTGCAGGAGCACATACTTGTGTATGCACGTGTGGGTGTGTGCACACGCGTACACACGACTTTCTCTTGTCTGACCTAGCTCAGAAGCCAGGACACATCCTCTTTTGAAGCAGCTCCAAGCCACGGCAACGTCTGGATTATTGAGAACGTATTCTCTTTCTCCAGAAGTCACAAGCCTTGCAGTTCCCAGGATGCTAACCTCACAGCAATAGTCAAGTTTTCCCTGTCCAGGTGCTGCTGGTGTCTCTATCCTTCCTGCTTCCCTGTGGGGCCGAGGGGGAAAGATGTCTGTGGAGTGTTTCCACCTGGCATTTGGGGAGGAGATTGTGTGGTCCTGGCTGGGGACCAGATGAGCTGGGTCCTGCAAGTCACCCCTTCCCTAGGGGCCTATGGGCCAGTCACTGCCTCTCTGGTCCTCCAGAATGAAATTGGAAACCTTCCCACTCTGCCTTGTCTGGGGACTGAGGAGACCAGGAAACACAGGCAGAGGGCATTCCAAAGTAAAGAGCATGTTACCCTGTGTCTGGAGAGCTTTGGAGGGGCAGAAGGAGAGGGGGAGGGGGGCATTATGAAGCCATAGGAGCTGGAGTTCTGTCTATGGGTTCTGTCTGCGAGGGAAGTAGGGTGTTGGTGGCACTGACAAAGTCAAGGAGGTGCCCTCCATCTGGGCCTGTTGGTTTCTCTGGGAGAGAGTAGACTCCTCTTGATCTCACCAAGGAGGTAGATTTCAGCTAAGGGAGGGAGAAGCTTGCTGAGACCTTGTCCTGGCTGGAGTGGCAGGGAGCTCCTTGTTAGTGCAAGTATGTTAGATTACTGGTCAGGTGTTGGGTATCTTTAAGGACGGAGCATAGTAGAGTTGGGGAGGATTTCATCAAGAGGCTCCCCCAGCTTCCAACCCCCATTCTTTAAGGAGAGGCAACATCCCAATGGCCAGAGCCTGGCCCTCTGTATCATCTTGTCTTTGGCCCAAATACCCTCCTCCCCAGATCATTCCTCTTCCTGGGTCGGGTCATCCAGGAGCAAATGAGAAGGCCCAGGGTATCTGAATGGTGCGGCAGGTGGCAGGGTTATTGCCTTCCTTTTCCCAGGAGGCCTTGCACTTCTGAGCTTTGTCCCTACTCAAATTTCAGAGGTTTGGGGGCAGGGCCCCTCATGGAGGGGGTTGACTGAGATGGCCCATCCGGTAAGAGTATACGGGAACTGGCTCTGGAGTCTGATTACCAGGATGCTTGGTGGATGTCTAACGTCCCCAAGCCTCTGTTTCCTCATCCATAAAACAGGCTGCTAATAACAGCACCTTCCCCAGAAGGCATGGCGAGCAGTAAATGAGACACCTGTAAAGCACTTAGCCAATTTGTATTGTAAAGCAAATACGACTAGCTATTCACGTTCATTCATTCGCATCTAACCAGCATTCTTCCTTGAGCAAGACACTGTGGGGACACATGGCCCCTGCCCCTACGTTAGTCACAGACTGCCTGGGAAACAGGACAGTGCACATCAGGCTGTGTGTGTGTGTGTGTGTGTGCACGCGCATGAACAAGTGTGCGGAGGAAGTATCTAATTGAGTTGGGTCAGAAAAGGCTTTCCTGGAAGGGATGACGACTAACAGGAATCTTAAATAGGGAGGCAGTGTCTGATATGAGGAGTGTCTGACATGGGGAACAGGAAGGGTATACTGGGCAGGGGACCAGCATGAGCAGAGGCTTAGTGGCATACAAAGCCTGGGGTTTACCGGGGAGGGGGAAGTGAGGGAAGGGGGTCTGGAGGTTCTGTGCTGGAGTGTTGCAAGGAAGCATGCTGAAGGGCAGGCATGTCATCATGGGGTGACCACAGTCCTCAGCTCACAGAGTCGTTATGAGGACTCTTGAGTTTGCACTGTATAGGACAGGGCACGGGGCCTGGTACACGGAGAGAGCTCACTGCCGACCATCGTGACCACCTGCAGACGTGTGTGGCAGGAAGACTCTTCTGATGGCAGATGTGTTGTAGGGGTGACACTGGCACTGGGAGGCCAGCCCGTGGGACTGTGGTCTCCAGCCACAGCCAGAGGACATGACCTCGACCTCCAGGCTCCAGCTCGGCAGCCCATTCCTTCTGCACCCTCAAGCTGCCAAGGACAGGTGCTGGCTGCTGCTCACCTGGGCCTAGGGGGAGGTTAGCGAGTGGAAGGATCTCCTGGCAGGGAAGCTGGCCCCAGGGGAATAGGGAGGGCAGGGGAAGAAGGGGCTGCCATGCCAACCTCTTCCCGGGGGGTGGGGCATTGGGGCCAATACTGACTTAGTGTCAAGGGCATTCAGAAAAGGCCGTGTCCCTCCCTCTCCCAACTCTTCTCCTCCTCCTCCAGTCTCCCTAACTTCCTCCTCTTTGGCTCCTTTCTTCGTGTCCACATTTTCTTTCACTGAAGCCACTCCTGGGGGTTAGGGGTCCACAGGTGAGTTGTTACTATTGCTGACTCCCTTTGAACCCCTGACTCCCCTCCTGAGAGTCCCCACCCTCTCCCATCACAGATGAAAGCAGAGCCCACATGTCCATGCCTGCAGGGCTCAGCAGGTGACATTCACGAAGGGAGCAGGAGGCCGTGGTCAGTGGTGGCAGGATTAAAGGGGCGCTTGCTTCAGCTCTGGCTGGCTGGTGCCCTGTGGTGGATGGGCTTAGGCTTGCCAGAGCTCCTGATCGGTCAAGAGCAACTGGGCATCTGGACATTGTGGGTAAAAGGATGCTGATAGGGATTATCCCACGGCCTGAGAACTGTGAGGCGAAACGGAGGACACGGGAGTGTCTGATGAGATGCCGCCCGCCGGGCCCAGATATCCGCCCCCTGCCCCCTGTCCGGGGCTTACTAAGTCACTCTGAGAGATGGGTACGCCCTCAACAAGTGGACCGACCTCTGCCTCTTGGCTGGAGTCTGGAAGTGCAAGGCCTGCAGACCACCTGAGTGCTGGCCATCCGAGATCCTTCATTCATTCTTTCAATAAAGATTTGAGCACCAATTCTCTGCTAGGTTTGGAGATACAGTACTGAACAGATGAAAAACGTAGAGAGTACTCTGGAGAGGGCTTGAGATATATCTTCTGGAACTCAGGAGGTGTTTGTGAACGAGTAAATGAAAATTTACTGCCCTGGAAAATTTCTGATGTGGGAGGCCATGAAGTGGCCTGTGCTGGCTTGAAGGGACAGCGGTGCTGGGGAGGAAAGGCAGTCCTGCCTTCCCTCCTGGTGTTCTGAGGCCCGGAAAGGTAGGCACATGGAGGACCCCATGGCTGGAGGGGCCTCGAGTGTTGGTGTAGGGAGGGGAGGGGAGGCTGGAACTGTGGGGGGGGGGGGGCACAGGTGGCTGTGAAGCCAGCACACTGATTCGAGAAGCAGATGGGCTGTGAGCCTCTGGTGGACTAGAAGGAAGCTCCCATCCTATCTGAGGGTCCAGGACAAAGCTCTCATCACCCCCCCAAAATTACGCCTGTTGTCACCTGGGGACCCCAGCATCAAAAACCCCACCCAAAGCACCTAGTATGAACTAGAGCAAGAGCGCCTCCCCCCCCACCCCATCCGCATCAGGCCAGTGAAGAGATACTTCACTTCTCTGTTTTTCTTCTCCTCATCCTACCACAGAGGAGCAGCAAAGGTCTAAAAGAGGTCAGGGGAGACCTCTTGCAACTGCGGTTCTAACTGGACTGGACCGAGTCTGAGAGTCAAAGAAATCAGTAGTTATTGCTTGGGCTGTAGATGTGGAGATGAGAAAGGGGGCATTGACAGAGGTCAGCTGGATGAAAGAAAACACTTCCTGTTTGTACCTTTCATTGAACCAGTTATGCATTGCACACGTCAGTCATCCCATTTGTAAGTGAAATACTGTGTTCTCTCTTCTCTCTGCCGGGCACTCTTCTAAGCATTTGCCTCTAGTAGCTCATTTAAACCTCACAACCACCTTGCAGAGTAGGTGCTGTCATTACTCCCATCGTACAGATGAGGAAGCTGAGGTTAAGTGACTTGCCCAGGGTCACACAGGCTGGTGCCCCGCAGAGTCAAGACTCAAATTTAATAATATGCCATCATGCCTCTTAATACATTTAATAACATGCGGGCAAGAGCATGTTGGTGGGTGGATCTGGGCCGTAGGCTGCCACTTTGAGGCCTGTAGTTTCAGTGTGTTGGGAAGCTCTGTGGGGGGGGGGTGGGGGGGGGGGGGGGGGGGGTTGTACTGAACTGGGCCAGGCCCATGGCCCCTTAAGAATCATGGATTCTCACAGATGGGCAGGATCTTAGAGATAGTCAGGTCGACCTTTAACCCCATTGTACTGATGCGGAAACCCACAGGGGGCAGGACTTGCCCAGGATCACCATGGCTCAGGCCCTCTGCCTGTCCCCCTCTTCTTCATAGGCTTCTCACTTGAATTTATGTCCTGGGAACGAGGGAGCCTACAGGATGAAACTGCATTCCTATGATTCTAATCTGAAGGAGGGGAGGGCAGGACTGTCTTGGAAGCAGAACACCTAGGTCCGGGTCCCTTTCTCTTAGGGATGCCTGCCTGCCCCAGGAGTGGGGCATCCTGGATTGAAGAGCAGCCACCACGGTTGGGCTTACCCTGGCCCAGAGGCAGCTGCACAGAAGGATGGTGCTGACCAGGGTGCTGAACCTGGATGGCCCCTTCCTCTAACACTCAGCCTAGCTGAGGGGGGAGGGAGGTGGAAGGGAAGGAGACTTCCAGCTTCAGGAATGGGTTTTGCACAGAGATCCATGCTTCTCCCCTGGAGAGGGTGTGGGGATCTGGGTACAGCAGTTCTACGAAAGAGCACTGGCTTGAGAACCAGGCTGACCCAGGTTCCCATCATGGTTCTGCCATCCCTTGAGGGGCAAGCCTAGCACGGCAACCACTGCTGCTAACAGTGTTTACCTTGCGGGTGGCTAGAGTACTACACAAGACTAGGAAAACCAAGTACACTGTGGGCACCAGATAAATGCTTGTTTCTTGCATTGGAGGGCAGCCTTATCTTGCGCCCTCAGGTGTATCCATCCGTATGGCCTCAGTAATAACTGGCACCCACTGAGCTCCAACTATCTAAGACACACTATTTGGTAGGACCCTGCAACAATCCTAAAGGTAGAGGTATGGCTGACTGCAGATAAGGCCGCGCACCAGCAAAGGGAAGTCTGTGAGTCATACCCATACCTGCCTGATGCTCAGACTCCTGCTTGGCTTCGAGCAAGCCAAGCCTACTGGACCTTTTCAAACCCTCTTTTTCTCATCTAGAGAATGAGGACACTACCTTATTATGGTTGTTACGATTTGAAGATATAACGTATGCTATTTTACAAGGGTACATGCATATTTAGACACATATATGAAACACATGTGAGTGACCCATGGGGGCAAGGGAATGGAATGGGTACGGGGCCAAAACTTGAAAAACAATATGAGGGAGTTCTTGCATATGTTAGTCATAGTGTGTCATGAACCAAGAAGACTGGCTGAATCCTTTGCACCTGATAGCCAGGTGAAAGGAAGCGATACAGATATTACACTGGAGCGTCTCAAACTTTTCATGTGCACGTGAATCACCTGGTGAACTTGTTAAAATGCAGATTCTCGTTTACTAAGTCTGGGGTGGAACCCGGGATTCTGCATTTCTAACAAGTTCCCAGGTGATGAGGCCGGTGCAGCTGGTTTGAGTAGCAAGGATATAGAGAGTCTTCCCTTTCCTTCTTGGGAGTTTTCAAACTTGCCGGATCATAAGCATCTGAGGAATTCATAAAAAACAGATTTAAAAGCCCGACCCTAGAAATCCGGATCGAGGTGTGGGTTGCGGCCAGGATGTACTGTGTACTTTGAGCAAGCACCACAGGAGACTGTTAAGCCCAGGCAAGCTGGGAAGTGTGGCTGCGGTAGTCCTCTCTACCTGGGCCCTGGTGCAGCCAGACCCAGGACATGGAGTAGACAGAAGCAAAGAGAAACAGGGCCAGCTCTAGAAGTGGGAAGGAAACAAGGCAAGGAACAGAAGATGGGGACGTGGGGGCTGCCAGAGGTAGGACAAGTGGTCTATGGCAGGTCACCATAAGATAAAGATTTGGAATCAAACGTTTCTTTTCCTTGTAAGCCACTGGGTAAACACAGAAATTTCAAACCAAGCAAAAGCAGTGCCATGAACTGCACTAGACCTGGAGAGGTAATGAGAACTTGCCTACAGACAAGACCCGTCCTATAGCACATCCTGACCAGAACCTTTCGAAGTCAAACCAACCCCTCTGTAGCTTACCAGCCATGGTCACCCCAAGGTGGCTCCTACCAAAGCCATGCTCTTCTCCCCAGGGGTGACAGGTTCTGGTCTCTGTCTTGCTCAGCCTAGGTCAAGTTCTTTTTTTAAAAAACAAACAGAAAACAAAACCACAATGAGATACCACTTCGTACCTACTAGGATGGCTCTACACAAGAAGACTAGCAAATACTGGCGAGGATGTGGAAAAACTAGAACCTTCATGCCCACCGTCAGGGTATGGTGCGGCCAGTTTGGAAAAGTCTAGCAGTTCTTCAAAAAGTTAAACTGAATTGCCACACAATCAAGCAATTCCACTGCTAGGTACAGACCCAAGAGAAATGAAAACCTAGGTCTACACAAGAACCTGTACACAAATGTCCACAGCAGCATTATTCACATAGACAAAAAGCAGAAACAACCCAACAACTGTCCATTAACTGCTAAGCGGATAAAGAAAATGTGGTATATATCCACACAATGGAATATTCTTCAGCCGTCAAAAGGAATGTAGCCCGGGCGCCTGGGTGGCTCAGTTGGTTAAGCGACTGCCTTCGGCTCAGGTCATGATCCTGGAGTCCCGGGATCGAGTCCCGCATCGGGCTCCCTGCTCGGCGGGGAGTGTGCTTCTCCCTCTGACTCTCCCCCCTCTCATGCTCTCTCTATCTCATTCTCTCTCTCAAATAAATAAATAAAATTAAAAAAAAAAACACCTTAATTTGAAAACTTAGAAACTCAAAATTGTACTTTAAGACTGTGTTGCACAGCTAAACACTGAGCAATCAAAAGATCTTAGGGCGCCTGGGTGGCTCAGTTGGTTGAGCGACTGCCTTCGGCTCAGGTCATAATCCTGGCAGTCCCGGGATTGAGTCCCGCATCGGGCTCCCTGCTCAGCAGGAAGTCTGCTTCTCCCTCTGACCCTCCTCCCTCTCATGGTCTCTGTCTCTCATTCTCTTTCTCGCAAATAAATAAAATCTTAAAAAAAAAAAATTTAAAAAAAGGAATGTAGTACTTAACACCGGCTACAGCGTGCACATGAATCTTGAAAACATGAAGTGGAAGAAGCCAGACACAAAGGCCACATATTGTGTGATTCTACTTAGAAGAACTGTCCAGAACAAGCAAATCCTTAGAGAGAAAACAGACTAGTGGTTGCCTGGGGCTGGAGGAGGGCTGGGGCGGGGGTGACTGTTAATAGGTTACGGGGGTTTCTTTCTGAGGTGGTAAAAAATGTTCAGGAATTCGATGTGGTGATGGACGACTACACTGTGAATACGCTAAAAACCACGGAATCGCACACTTTAAAAGGGTAAACTTTATGGGTATGTGAAGTATATCTCAATAAAGCTGTTATCAAAAAAAAAAAAGTAACAGGTTATTGAGTGCTGATTTTATTGTTAGGCTTCCACCTTTCGAGTTCCACAAGACATACCCGCAACCATTCCCGCTGGCTGCCTGGGGACTGCTCATGGCTGGAAGGAGGGAAGTGGCAGCATGATGTGGAAGCTGCTGAAGGCCCCGTTCACCTCCCCCCACACAACTAAGACATTGTCTGTGTTCCTTAGTGTCCTTGATACAAGGAGACCCATGCAAAAAATGGCTGATTCTGCAGATGAAAGTCAGGAAGTTTCTGTTCTCAGAAAACAGAATTATGTCTAAGACCATCCTTTCGACCTTTGCTATTAGAAAACCTAAGTGGCAAATCTATTGTTCCAATCATCTTTTCCTCGAATCATGGTTCTAAAAGTGATCTACTTTCCCTGCTTGTCTGATGGTTTCTAGTGTGATGTTTCTTTAAATGCTTCCTTTCATAATAAAGGATGTTTGTGTGACCAAAGTGCCCCAAGTCCTTTCCGTAGCAGGTATGAACCAATTCCAAAACAAAAACATTCCACCTATTTGCAAGCCCCTGAGGAAGAAGACTATGACTGGTGATTCCATTTGTAGCTCTGCCCAATCTCTGAGTCTCTCTGCAGAGCAGAAATGTTCTCAAGGCTGTGAGGTGGTCTTTTACCAAATCAGTGCTTGAGATGGGGTCTGCCAGAAATGCCCAAGCCTGCTCATGCTAGCCTCCCCACCCAGGCCCCAGTTTAGTGTACCCCTAACCCACACTCAGGCAGTCCCAGGCTAGAGCATATTAGCACACACCTCAGGAAGGCTCTGGTGGCCTACTCTCTGCCCATAGATAAATAGTATGCCCTAATATCAGGGAAAGAACCCAAGGAGCTGAGAAGTAAAAGGACCCACCCATGGATGAAATGCTAGTTGTGGAAGGAAAGTGACTAGTGCCTTGATCTCTTGCCTCTGAGCCTGGTGCTCTATGGTGCTCTTTCCACTCCAGCAGAGGGGTTCATCACTGACCACGTCTGTCAGGCCTCGGGCTGAAAAGGATCCGGAGAACACCAGAGGTCAGGCGGGCCTGGACAAAGGCCACAGGCTTCTAGAGGCTGGGCTCCCTGCTCCTGCCAGAGTTCAATACCATACCCAGATGGAGCCCATGCTCCTCGGCTCCTCTTGTCTGGGCCCCGAGGGGCACTGAGTTACTCTGTAGGTAAGTACCGGACAGAGCCTTGAAACTTCATTCCTTCCTTTGCCCCCGTTTCTACAGGTGGCCACACACAGAAGCAGACACCAGAATGTTTTAGAGTAGGAAGGGCCCCTCAGATTTCATAGGCAACAAGAAAGCCCTGGTAGGGGAAAGTCCTTTGGGTCAGCTCAGTAAGTCAGTGGCAGAAATGAGATCAGCCTTCCAGTCTGTTTATTCTTCTGCTTAGAGGCTGCCATCGTCCAGGCACAGACGGACCGGAGGATGTGCGCAGACAGGCGGGACTGGAGGATGCTGCCCTTCTCAGAATGACGCAGGCTTTCTGCAGTGTGCCTGCCCTTGTGAAAGTCATCCTTGTGGCCCTATGGGGTTTCCAGCCCCTCATTTTTGGCCTTGCAACCACACTGGGACCCACCTCAGTGATGTCAGAAGCAAGAAAGCAATTTATGACGGGAAGGGGCCTAAGAAGCAAGAACAGGCCGTGGGTAGGAGAAGAGTCATTTAGCCCCACAAAGATTAAACTCTCGAGTCTCAGAAATGGAAGGAGCTGGGCAGTAAAGAACAGTGGGAGACTGGCAACATGATTTTTGTATTATTTGGTTCTTATAATAACATCCAAAATGCGTTCTGTTCTTATGGCGCTGCAGCTGGGACAGCATCGGGCCGAGGGGAGATGTTGCCGGAGTCTCCCTTGAGAAGTGTCGGGGAGCTGGTGGTGAGAGAGACACACTGATTTCTCTTTGGGACCTATATGCAGCCAGGTGGAGAGCTGCAGCAGGTGCCTTGGCTCTGATAGGGGGTGGGGAGGCGATCCCAGCCGGCCCACAAACACATGGGCAGAGTCCCTTGCCCCCAGCCCGCAAGAACACGGTTGCTGATGGGGCCAGCGGTGGCAGCTCCAGGACAGTGGAGGGAAGGCTGGGATGTTACATTCTTGAGGCCTTCACAGGTACATGTCATCGAAGCCCGGCGGGGGGAGATGGTCTGGGTTAGGTCTGGAATGGAAAGAGGGGCTGGTGAGTTGGGAGTAATGGAGGGGCCGGGGCACACAGGCAGATGGGCCCTGAGGGCAGAGGGAGCCTGTCCTCCAGAATGATGCGGTACTTTGTGGGGCTGAAGAGCATGTGCTCTACAGCCAGGGCTTGAATTCTGATTCTCCCACCTGGGAGAAGTTAATTCATCTTTCAAGGCCTTGATTTCTATAGGATGTGAAGGGTAATATGCACCCAGGAGTGTTGCTATTAGGATCCAGCGAGTCCCCGACACAGACTAAACTTCAGTAAGTGTGAGAAGCTCTTCCTCCTCTGAGTGCTCCCTGAAGGGGGCTGGGGGAAGGGGGGCACCGAGGAATGGGGAGCTCCAGGGAGCCATCAGGCAGGGGCCTGGAGGCAACCCCACTCCCTTGGCAGTGGCGGATGCAGCCGCAGCACCTCTGCACCTGCAGTCACACCCCTCGTTCCTGCAACGCTGGGCGGAGCTGCCATCAGGCCCTACTTCCCAGCATGCCTGAGTGAGTACCTACCCAGATGGGCTGGTCCCAATGGGTCCAAAGGGGTCAAAGCGTGCTCCTGGGGGCACAGCTCCTGGAGGAAGACGGTTTGGGAGGCCCGAGGATGGGTCAATGAGTGCTCTTGGGAAGCCAGACCTCAGGGGATCCACAATCATGCCACCTCTCCGACACCTGAAGCAAGAAGAAAAGATGGGTGAGCAGGTGTGGCAAGGAGCTGCTGGAGAAGAGGCGAAGGAGGGGAGAGTGGACTAAGAATGCCCGGGCCAGCTACTGTGGACAGCTCAAGCAGACACAGGTGGATGGTTACCTGAGCGCCAGCAGAAATGGGCAAGAACAAGAAGACCAAGAGCACGCGGCCTGTCCTTGTAGCTCTCCAGGCTCCCTGAACCCACAAAACAGAGATTCCTGCCATGTCCTACACCCAAGGGGGACAATTTGATCAAGAACAGGTGCCAGAATGTCAAGGTCCATGAAGAACCATCGCAAGGCTCCGCAGGGCACTACTTTAGGTCTACGGACTAGTAGCAGCATTGAGACAATTCATGATGCTGGCTTTCTTGCGGTTTCCTTAGAGGGCCTCAGGGTGATCTGTGACCCCCCACTGGGGCCAGCAGGTGACAGAGGAGCTGCCTGCCTGGCTTGCTTGGCCCTCCCCCACAGCAGAGCTCACTGCAGGGCTCCAGGCACGGCAGAGTAGAACAGTGGGGGGACTTAGCAGCCGCTCAGCCACGGTGGCCTCCTTCACCCCAAAGGAAGACTGACGGAAAGCTCTAAGGTTAGAAGATGAGCAGGGGCTGAAAAGTCACAGGAGTAGGCTGTGTTGCTGACCCCTCCCCAGCAGTACTCACCCAAAGGGGTCCAGGTCCTCTCCCCCGACAGCAAACGGGCCCAGGGGATCACACCTGAAACAAACAAGGGGCAATTATCACAAGTCCCAGAGCAGTCGGGCACCTGGGTTCCCAGGGGCTTGAACGCGACGCCCGTGGGGTCACAACTCCACTCCCAGGCAGGGGAGAGCCCTGCCTGAGACCATAACACAAGGGATACTTCAAAGTGGTCTTCGGCACAGACTAACGCTGATAATGTTACAGGGGCAATACTGAAAAGAGCTGACCACAAATCAAACAGAAGGAGGATCCCAATACTGTCAAAAATACAAATATTAACCATGGTATCCTCCAGATAAAATTTTATTTATTTACATTTTTCTCAAGTTCCTAAATTTTGTGTAAAGAACCAAGAACTTTTAGATCAGAAAATATCTGAACACTAAAACCAGAACGCCAAGACCAAGATTTAAAAGCTTACAGGATGGATCGTGAGATGGGTGCCTGCACACAGCTAGAACAGGGCTCTGCAGCCTTTTTCCATGACGGCCTCTACAGAGGCCACTTCGTTCCCACAGACACCGCGTATCTGTTTACGCACTGCAGCCCACCGGAGGGCCACAAACCACTGTCACCTTGAGGAGTTTTGCACCCCAACACCAAGAGCCCATTTTTACTCTCACTGGGAATGCACAAGCCAGAAGCATTACGAGGGTGTGCTTTCTGGAGAGCGACCTATACTGTCCTAACGTACACACCATAACAGGCGTCTTTCAGAAGTCTTAGACTCGGGCGCCTGGGTGGCTCAGTTGGTTAAGCGACTGCCTTCGGCTCAGGTCATGATCCTGGAGTCCCAGGATCGAGTCCCACATCGGGCTCCCTGCTCAGCAGGGAGTCTGCTTCTCCCTCTCCCGCTCCCCCTCTTGTGCT
>NC_058412.1:112541879-112654978 GCF_002201575.2 Neomonachus schauinslandi | reverse complement strand
TTTAAAAAAAAAAAAAAAAAAAAAAAAGAAGTCTTAGACTCTTTGACCCAATAGTTTCATATCTAAGTATCCATCTTAAAGAATACATCATTCAAATTAAAATAGCACCATAGAGACTTTGATCAAGGGAACTGGAGTTGGCCTAAATAGGGACCAGTTAGGCACGTTATGGTATATCCCTAAATGCAATTATGGAGACAATGTTCTTAGAGAGTTTCAAAGTGAGATGAAAAGATGCTTATGCTCCAGTGTTAACTGTGGGGGAAAAGGACAGCCTAGGAATAGCCTAGGAAATCAATGGTGAGAAATGCGTGTGTGGGTGTGTATGTATAAATAAAACTAGAAAGAAGCACACTGAAAATACAAACAGTGGTAACTTACTCCTGAAATGATTTTCTTTATACTTTCCTGCTTTTTTCTATAAAGGATATGGATATAATAAAACAAAAAATATTTAGAATTTGCAAAAGCGTGCTTTAGAGTCTGCCTGGAGTCCTAGCGAGCGATACGAACCTGGCAGTTGTGAGGTTGGGGGTGGGGTGGGGTGTTCCTGCCAGACCTCTGGAGCTAAACAGCGGCTAAAATATGCTTATAGGTAAGGAGCCATTAAGTAAAGAACTGGGAAAAAAATCCAGAAGAAGGTGTTTCTTCAGCCAGTTCTACCTAATATGCTGGAAAGGATACTGTGATTTAGGCGGATGTGGCTAGGTTTCCAAGGGAAGGAATTTTTCCTGACCTAGATGACTGTTCCCAAGTCATGGTTCATGGAGCTGGTGGTGGAAGTTTCTGGTGACCTCTGTTATCATCCTGCCACCCTGGATACACCAGGTGTGCTGGAGAGTTGCGAACACCTTACTTACTATCCCCATGACCTGCCCTGCTACAGATCAGCAAACAGAAGGGGCTTCTAATGGCTATAAGAACACCTGGGAGAACAGAGCCGTATTGCTCCTGAAACACGCAGCCTTCTCTCTTTCTCTCTCCTGGGCCACAGAGCGTGGGGCAGGGAGAACAATGGAGGCTGGAAAGGCAGCTGCCGGGCCTGCCCTGACCACTGGGTACTTGAAATTGTCACAGCATATCCTTTGACTCAACACTTAACACACCCTCACTGTAACACATGCACACTTCTGTGAACTCGTTAAGTGCATGCTCAGAAGCCACATTAAAATAGTCTCAGTCCAGAATGTGTTGAATGAGGCAGGCTACAGGGATTAAAAGAAAGGTAATTTTTGTATATGGTCTCTGGAATCAAGCCCCTACTACTTCTTCTGGTAATAAACTGAAGGAGAGTGTTACACACTAACGCTACAGGCGAAAGAGCCTGGCTGGGCCCATGGGACCATATGTCCCAGCTGCAATGGGGCCCCTCTAGGGAATGTGAGGGTGGTCCTGACCACACACAATTTCTTCCTTCTGTGCTCCCCTCTCCTCTTAGATAAAAACAACACTCACTCCTCATTTCAGGTCAGGTTTTGCTACCGAACAAGGTTTGGCACCAGTCTTATGGAAAAAAAACCCTTGGTTTCCAGAGCTCTTTTGATATCAGAATTGCACATAAAAGATTATGAGCCCAGAAAAGTAAAAATTCTTCTTCTCACCTCTGTTCCCCAGCCTCCTAGGTCTTCTATAGATGACTAAGATATCAGTTTCTCATATGTCCTTCTAAAGATACTCTACATATAGAGTGAGCAAATATGCATCTCTCCTACTTTTTTAACAGATGGATGTGCTGAGTTCCTTATATACATTATCTCCTTTTGTCTTTGCAGCAGCCCTCTGAATACATGATTTTTATTCTTATTTTACAGATGAGGAAACTGATGCTCAGAGAAGCAAGGCTTCTTATACAAGGCCACAAAAGTAGTAAGTGGCCAATACAATATTCATCCCAGGTCTGCCCAACTTCAAAACCCATGCTCTTTTAACTGATGTACTGAGACCATTTACATTTAATGTGATTTTATGTGAGATGTTTAGATTTATATCTATCATTTACTATTTGTTTTCCAACTGTTCCCTGTTTTTCATTCCTCTGTTTCCTCTTTTTTTTTTTTTTTTTTTTAATTTTAGGGCCTCTGACTAGATCTCTTTGTAGAGTTTTTTCCCAAGTGGTTGCTCCAAGGATTGAATATACATACTTAACTTCCTCAGTCTACTTAGAAACAGTATTTTACCATTTCAAGTAGAAGGCCAAGACTGTACCAGCATAGACAGGTCCACTTATTCTTCTCCCTTTATGCTTGAGTTGATCCGCATTACACCAACATACACTGAGATGCTGTGATTTTTGCTTTCAACTTTAACATATTTTGGAGAATTCAAGAGGAGAGCAGTCAATTATATTTACCCAGACATTTACCTTTTCTATTGCTCTTCTTTCATTCCTGATGTTCCAAGTCTCCATCTGGTATCATTTGCCTTCTGTCTGAAGAACTTCCTTTAGCAATTCCTTTTGAGAAGAGCTGTTGACAAAGAATTCCCTTAGTTTCCTTTCGCTAAGAATATCTTAATATCCTTCGGAAATAAATTCTGGATTAAGAATTCTGGGTTAACAATTCTTTTTTCTCCACACTTTAAGAATATGGATCTGCTTCTTCCTGGTGTCTATGATTTCTGATGAGAAATAGACATTCAAGTTCTTATTCTTCTGTAAGCAAGTCATTGTTTTTCCCTAGCTGCTTTCATGATTTTTTTTCTTGATCTTTAGTTTTAAGCAGTTTGATTACTTGTCCACGCATGGACTTCCTTGGGTTTATCCTATTTAGGGTTTGCTGAGTTTTTTGAATTTGTGGGTTTATGTCTTTTGCCCGATCTGGGAAGTTTTCAGGCATTATTTTCTTCAAATAATTCTTCTGTACTGTACTCTTTCTCTTCTGAGACTCTGATCACCCCAATGTTAGACCTTTTATAATTTGCCCACAAATCCCTGAAACCTCATTTTTAAATCTTTTTTTCCCTCTGTCTTGAGACAGGATAATTTCTAGTGTTCTATCTTCAAGTTCACTCTTTCTTCTGTTATTTAACCATTCTGATGATACTCATTCATCCAGTGAGGTTATTTTGATTATTTTATTTTTCAATTCTAAAATTTCCATTTGGTTCTTCTTTATAGCTTCTTATTTCTTTGCTGAGACCTATTATTCCCCTCATTTCAAGACTGTTTGCCCTCACTTCTTGGAGCATTTTTATAATAGCTGCTTTATATCTTTGCCAGATAATTCCAACATCTGTGTCATCTTGGTGCTGGCATCTGTTGTCTTTTTGTGAGTTGACATTTTCTTGGTTCTTTGCATGCCCAGTAATTTAGGATTGTATCCTGTAAAGTCTGAACATTTGTCATGAAGCTCTGGAGGAATCCTGCTATTTTTGTTTTAGAAGGCAATCAACATAGCTGGGTTCAGGATCCAAATTCTGGTTTCAATGTCAGTTCTGTTTTCAAAGCCTTTTGCAGTGCTCTTCAGTTCTGTACCACATATGTGCTGCACTGTCTGAACCACCTCGGCCGTTGTACTCAAACTGTTATGTGCAGATGAATCAATGCAGGATCTTGCTAAAGTACAGATTTTAATACAGAAGACCAAGAATGGGACTTGAGATTCTGCATTTTTCACAAGTTCTCAAGTGACCTGATTTTGCTACTCTGGGGAACACAAATGGCTAGGCCTGTCAGAGTACAAGTTCAGGTGGGAAATTCTGGTGGTCTGGGATTATCTACTTTGTTCTGCTAAGTGTGGAAACCTAGGACTGAGGACATGGGGATGCTGAGAAGTGTAGACAAAAGTGTATATACATGGTCATGTGGAGCACCAGTTACAGTACTCCGAGCAAGTGGGACACTAACCCTTTCCTTTTCCCCACCCTGAGGATATCCTGAGTTCAAGGGTGAACTGGGAACTGAGAATGGCTGGGAAGTATTGCATTTAGGCTAGGTGAACAAAGATTTTTAAAAGAAAAAAAAGATATGCATAAATTATACTAACAAATTGTAAGAAAAATGTCACCATAAACACGATTCTTTTTGCTATTCTTTTCTAGTCTTTTCATAAACATGCTTTTATAAAATTATAATATTATAATTTTAGATCCCACTGCTTTCCTCCACTTATGTCCTGTATTTCCCAAGTTGTCTGTCTTTGCTATTGACATTTTTAATGACCAAGTAATACTCATTCAAGTGAAGCAAATTTTTAACATTTCATCTTTGACTATAAGTACTGATACTGCTTCTGGTCTGTGTAACTATAAATAATGGTGCAATTAATAATTTTTGTGCACATGTTTTTTTCCTGTCAGAAATCAGTAACTGTTATCCTCTGCTTGTCCCACCACTGTATGATGGAGGCAAATCTGTTTCTCTGGTCAAAAGATAGGAGTTGTGTTCAGGAGCTTCAATTGCATCTGTCTTAGACAATTTAGAAGGTGAGATTGGGTCCTGCTGGCTCAGGAGATTCAGGTAAGATTTGGCACTGAGCTGATACAGTAATGGGTAAGACTCTTAAGAACCTTAGGGGAGGGAAGACGTATTTTGCATTTGGGAGGCCAGAGGGTAGACTGTGGTAGGTAACATTTCTTGAAATGGCCCTGCTCAGAATTCCATGCTGTCTAATCCCCAGAACCTGTGTATGTGATGAGAAATCACTCTTGTGATTGTTTTATGTAATATGGCACAGCTGACTTCACAAAGGGGCGATGATCTGAATAGGCTAATCTACTCATACAAGACCTTAAAAAAGTAGAAAACTTTCTCTAGTTGGCAGCAGAAGAGAAGGTGGAAGGGGAGAGTCAAAGCATGAGAAGGGCTTGACAAACTATTGCTGGCTTTGAAGATGGAGGAAGCCACGTGAGAAGAGATGTCGCAAGTCTTCAGGAGCTGAGAGAGAGGCCCTAAGCCAACAGCCAATGAGGAAAGGGGACCTCAAGTCATACAAAAACAAACAACTGAATTTGGGTTCAATTAGTTTACAAATGTTATGGGGATGATGCTTTTCTAAATAATTTGAAAGGAAATGGAGACTAATTCCAGCAATATGGCAAGGATAGGGAAACATCAAAATATAGTGGGAATGCCCAGTAGGACAACTGTTCAGGAGGACAACTGGGCAACATCAAAATCTTAAAAACAGGCTTAGTCCTTAATGGAGTAATTCTACTTTCAGCAATGTATGCTAAGGAAATATCCAGAGATGTGCTCTAAGTTTGAAAGTATGTTCACTGAGGTGTTAGCTGTGGTAGCACCAAATCAGAAATGACTTTGGCTAAAAAACCCCATGCGCATCATCCTTGATTTGTCTCTCCTTTGTTAAGCTAACCCATCAGCAAGTCCTGTCAGGTATACTTCCAAATATACCCAAGATCACCTGCTTTGTCTGCCATTTACTACCTACCACCACTGTTTCTTGCCTGGGTGCCTGTGTCAGCTCCTGACCTGGTCTTCCTGTTTCTACTCTTGTCCCTTTATGATCCATTTTCTACAAAGGAACCAGAGAGATTCAAAAATAAAATGTAAACAGTATGAAGTCCCTCCTTTGTTAAGCACACCCAGGGGTTCCTACTGCTTCTGATCTTGCCCCCAAGGCTCTGCATGCCCTGGCCCATGCTTACCCCTAAGGTGTCATCACCCACCTCTCTACCCCACCAGTTTACTGAGCTCCATCACACTACTTTCTCTTTGTTCTCGGAACAATCTAAGTCAAGATTGTTTCTTTCAAAATGATTGCTGACATGTGTGCTACAAGGAGGAAATACTAAGGGCTGAATCCTGCTCCAGTGTTTATGAGCTGTGTTGGTTTGGGTAAGTTAATTAACCTCTCTGTGCCTCAGTTTTCTTTTCTATAAAATGGAGATAACAATAGCACCTATCTCATTCTCGTTATGAGGAATAAGAGAGATTACAATTTACACTTAATGTAACTGCTTGGCACACAGTAAGGGCTTACTAAACATTAATAGTTGTCAGAACCTAACTGGGATTCCTCAAAAGAAGTCAGTGGTTCAAGGGGTCCCAAACAAACTGCTTTCTACCCCAAATGTTCTGATGGGTCCCATTACCCAGGATCAAATCTAGCTCCTTAGCACACAGCGCCCCACGTGATGTGCTCTTTACATTCCCCTACTCCTTCCGTATGCCAGTACAGGCAAAATATGATGCCCCCGGTTCCCTCCCTTGTCCCCCCAACACACACACACACACACACACACACACACACACACACACACACGAGATGATTTCACAGCCTCATTTATACCCACTGTCCCCTCAGCCATACATGCCAATTACTCCCAATATCACACAATTTTGATTAGTCCTTAAAACTTTGCCCATCAGGTATTATCTCTGTGAGGCCTTTCCTTCTATCTTGTCCCACTCAATCCTTCAGAATAATCACCCTTCTCTCTGTGCTTTAGCAGACCTCAGAAATACATCATTGTTTTTAAAAGACTTATGATCTGGAATGAACAGGGCCATCAGCCTGGATCGACTGTGAACTCCTTGAAGGCTGGGTCCATACCTCGTCATGTATTCCCAGTGCCCAGTACAGTGCTTGACATACAAGCAACACTTAGACCTACTTGGGAATAACAGATTGTGAGAAGGTCAAAGCAAAGGTCTTAGAGTTAGACCCAAGTTCAAATTCTGGCTTCACCACCTAACAGCTGTGTGATTTAGGGCAGGCCCTGAAATCCCTAAGCCCTAGCTTTCTCTCCTGTGAAATGTGACAACACTATTTCTCAAGGTTGTTTTAAGTATCAAATGAGAATGTTTACAAAAGTGTAACACCTGGTACATAACGAAGAGTTCAATAAGTGGTATCCAATATTCTATTATTATATCACAATTTCCGCTTTATACTGGTTGTGATCAAGTTACTTATTATAGATGAACCTCAGTTTCCTTACTTGTAATGGGGATAGCCCTTATCAAACTCATGGGGTTGAGAGGATTAAATAAGAACATATGGATGAAGGCCTAGCTTGTTGCTTGGAATAGCTGACACTCAACAAGCAGAGGCTGTATAATTATTATTATTATTATTTTTTTTAAGATTTTATTTATTTATTCATGAGAGACAGAGAGAGAGAGAGAGAGAGAGAGAAGCAGAGGGAGAATCAGGCTCCCAAGGAGCAGGGAGCCCGATGAGGGACTCGATCCCAGGACCCTGGGATCATGACCTGAGCCGAAGGCAGACGCTTAACCGTCTGAGCCACCCAGGCGCCCAGAGGCTGTATAATTATTATTGAACTAACTTGGCCATCCATGGAAAAAACCGAAGAGATCAAGTTTATTTGGCTCCAAGAGGAAAAGCAATGAGGGCAAATTTTAAGAACAGGGAATAATAGCTTCAGGATTAATAATTTAATGAAATTAAATGAAAATTTAATTATTAAGGTGACATAGGATAATTCTTTTCAAAATATGGTGCTGGATATCAATATAGTAAAATATCAACCTATCTTGTACCACACATAAAAATTAATTTCAAATGGATTACAGATCTAAATATAAAAGGTAAAACAACAAAGCTTCTAGAAGAAAATATATGAGAAATTCTCCATGACCTTAGGGTAGGGCAAAGATTTCTCAACAGATCAAAAAAACACCAAACATAAAGAGAAAGCATTGATAAACTAAATTACATACAAATTAAGAACATTTAAATTTAAAAAAACACCACCGACAGAGTGAAAAGGCAAACTATAGAGGGAAAATATTTGTAATACATTTATCTGACAAAGGACCTAAATCCAGAATATATAAACAATGCCTACAAATAGGCATAAAAAGACAAGACAACGAAAGAGAAAAATGTGCAAGAGATCTGAAAGACTCTTCAACAAAAGGGGATATCTAAAAGGGCTTGTAAACATTTTTTAAAACGAAAAAGAAAGGATGCAAAATGTCCTCCATAGAATCCTGGGGGTCCCCTGAAACTCGTTTCAGGAGGTCCATGAGATCAAAGCTATTTCATCTTAGAAGCTATGTGCTTTTTTTCACTGTGTTGAATTTGCACTGATGGTACAAAAGCAGTGGTGAGCAAAACCACTGAAGCCTTAGCACGAATCCAAGCAGTGGCCCTGAGCTAGCTGTCAGTGTGCCCTCCCTCACCAGCCACGCGCTACACGCATCTAGTGTCACTTGAGAATGTCCTTGATAAAGCAGCAAAAAATTACCAAGTGTTCTAAAACTGCCATCTTTGAACACACCTCTTTTTTACTATATTCTATGTGATGAACTGGGAAACAGGCATAAAGCGCTTCTGCCGCATACAGAAGTACAATGATACTTATCAATACTTTTGCAGTTAAGTTGCTAGCTGAACTGGCCATTTTTTCATGGAAAACCATTTTTACTTAATGAATGACTTGACAGACAAACCACGGCTATTCAGACTTGGGCTACATAGTAGACTCAAAACAATGTGAGCCTGTTACTACAAGGAAAGCAACTGACATTGTTGCCAATGATAAAACTGAAGATTTCAAGTGAAAATTAGCAAGTTTTCCAAATTTCCAAAATTTGGAAGTTTGTATTCAAATTTGATGGCTTCCCAGTACTGATGGTGATGAGATTGGTAATATTAATAAATGTGATTTGATATTGGATAATCAAATGAGTCAGCATTTAGCAAATCTGCGTAACTCAGTGAACCAGTATTTCCCAAATGATCAATACACCTTCTTCCAATACCATACCTGGGTAAAAAATCCACTCAAAGGACATGACAGACCAGTGGATTTAATTTAATTTTTATTTTTTAAGATTTTATTTATTTACTTACTTACAGCGTGGGTGAGCAGGGGGAGGGGCAGAGGGAGAAAGAGCAAGAATTTCAAGCAGACTCTGCACTGAGCACAGAGCCTGACGTAGGGCTCGATCCATGATCCTGAGATCATGACCTGAGCCGAAATCCAGAGTCAGACGCCCAACCAACTGAGCCACCCAGGCACCCCTCAAAACATTATTAAACTACTCTTCTCTTTTATCTAATAACTTGTCTTGGTAAGGCTTCAACAAAAACGTCACTGCCTGCAGACTAAATGCAGAAGCAGAAATGAGAATCTAATTGTCTTCCATGCCTGATGATAAATAGGTCTGCCACAATGTGAAACAAGTCATTCTTCTCGCAGAATTTTTGTGTTTGGGAAAAAAAATATTTTTGTAAAAATTTCTTATTTGTGTTAACATGTGATGGGTTTACTATTGTTGTTTTTAAGTGAATGAAAGTGTATTTTTAGAATTTCAGCTGTAATTTTTAATATGGTAAATACTGATTGATAAGAACCCAAGCAAGAACTCTTCTTTTTAAAAAAAGATTTTATTTGAGAGAGAGCAAGCGAGCGAGCGAGCGAGAGAGAGCATGAACAGGGGGTAGGAGTAGAGGGAGAGGGAGAAGCAGACTCCTCACTGAGCAGGAAGCCTGAGCGGGACTTGATCCCAGGACCCCGGGATCATGACCTGAGCCAAAGGCAGTCACTTAACCAACTGAGCCACTTAAGTGCCCCAAGAACTCTTTAATAATTCAAAATTTAATAATTCTTCCTCAATAATTCAGAGTTCAAGAGGGTTTCTGAGACCAAAAATGTTGAGATCTGCCAGTGTGGAAAATTTAACTCAATGAATGAAAAGAAAAAAACTATATACAGATGCATATAGCTTTACTATTTAAGATGAGAAATTGAACATGCTTAAAATACTCCATGGAGGTTAGGCAAACTGTAGTATATCGGCAAGATAAAATATCAGATACTAAAAAAGATATATTTAGCACTTTAGTAAACAGATTATGAAATTTTAAAAAGAAAATGCAGAACACAAAATATTGGAAACATTAAAAATATGTAAAGACAGACTGGGACTGAAAATGAATTTTGAATGACAAGAGCTCTATATCTAAGGGTTTATTTTTAGTGAAGCCCGTTAAGCGTAGGAAAAACTGGTTTTTCAAAACAGCAAATAGGATTTGGGGCATACGGTCTGACTGAGGACAGATGGAGCAAAGGGAAATGGGTTAGAATCGTAAGACAACAACAACAAAAGTTAGGCTTAGATTAAAAAAAAACCCTTCCCTTAGAGATAGTCTGTTTTCAGTAATTCTTCCCTAGAGATCTCAGGAGTAGGACAGACCTACTTTTCACTACCAATTCTCCATCACAATGGAACGTCCTCTCTACGTGTAGTCCTGGCCTAGAAGCCAGCATCAGACCCAGTAGCCCTTGACAAGGTCTGGATACACATCTCCACATACTTAGGGAAGCAAATCTCTTTCTGCACGATGACAGACACCCTATGTGCTTGCTTTTGGAAGTTCCCAGGGGTGGGCTACACAAGATGGGGGTGTGGAAGGCGAGCGGTGAGACACAGGACCGTATCCTACGGAAGGAGGCAGAGGCTCTTTCCCACTCAGAGTACAAGCCGCGGCTGTTCAGTGATGGGCTAATGAACACCCTGCAGCAGCCAGATGGGCCGGCTCCCATGCTGCTCTTTTTCCCTCCTTCCTGCCCTCAGGCCCCACCCCCAAATCCTGCATTTGAGGAAAAAACAAAAAGGTGAAAGTGTGAGTGCTGGTTGCCTGGCAACTTGGTGGTGGTGGGGGCCCTCATAAAGGAATCAATGTCATTACAGACATCTGTGCTGACAGAGGAAGGGGCTGGCGAGGAGCGGGGGTGGAGGGGGGGGTGAGTGGCTGACAAAAAGCCTCCTAAACATTCGCCTCTTCTCCAACCATCTCATGTAGTTCAGTGTCCTAGTCCTGGGAGACAGACTGGCTTGAGAAAGACCTAACTGAGGGAGGGCAAGGAGATGGATTTTTCTCCACACTCCGTGTGCACTCACTATACTGAACTTGTACACAAACTGATTATTACATGAACTAACACTGAAGGGTGCAGTGGGGAGAGCATAGGCAGAGCATAGGGCCCGGTCCTCACCCTCACAGTTAGGTAACGCTGGGCAGTTACGCTATGTCCTTATCCACCGTCTCCTCCTGTGTAAAGCGGGGATGCTACTGATCTTCTCACAGGCCTGTCTGGAAGATGAGCCCCCATAAATGAAAGCACCTGGTTCAGCGACCAACACAGCCACCAGCCAAGAAACGGCAGTTACTCCTCCCCTTGATAAGCGCACACAATGCTGATGATAAATGGACAATGTTCGTAAGGGGCTGGGCCTAAATGCAGTCACCCAACACAACCTCCAGGTCCACACTCTCACACTAAGTGGCTCTACCGCATCCAATCCTTTTCTGGGGGAAGAGGCTAGTCTTGAAAAACATAATCCAAGGTTCTGTCTTTGGGAGGACCCTCCACTCATTTCACCTTCAGTCTGGTTTTGATCTCGACCTGCTACCTGAATGGGATCTTATCAAACCTTTACTGTATTCTCAGCAATGAACTCGACACACCACATCCTGAGAGACCTCTGAGACAGGCGTAGTAATTCTCAAGGTACAGATGAGGAGACCAAGGTGCTCCCAGGCTAAATGTGTTCACTGAGGGACAGGTAAAGCTACAACGTCAGGGTTTGAATCTAGCTCATCAACTTCCAAGGCCTGTGCTCTAGACCGCCATGTAATACTCTCTCCTTGATACAGGGGAGGTGGGTGGGGTGGAAAAAAGGGACCAAGTCGCACGTGCTAAGAGTGGTATGCTGAAACAACGAGTCTCAGCTTTCTGCCTTACTACCGCCCCCCTCCCCGCCCCCACCACTGCACTTGGCTCTAACCACTTCCTATCCTTCCGGGGCTCTGCACAGGTCAGGCCTTCAACGCTGGAACACTCTTCCTACCCTACTCTTCACTGACTGACACATCCTCTGCATTCTTTAGGAGCCTGCGGGGAGGTCAGCCTCTTCTTGGGGAAGCCTTCCCTGAACACCAAGCGTGGTTCAGGTTTCCCCTGCATGTGCTCCCTAGGACACTGGCCTTCCCTGATGAGATGGCAGCAGGAGAAGATGGCGTCACTGGTCTTCTCGAAAGCACCCAAGGCTGGATCAAGTGCCTCACACCTAGTGAGCTCAAGAAATACTGTGAACTTAAGAACCTAAGTGGCTCCTTAGCATCTACATTTTTAAATACTTTTTATTTTAAAATAGAGTCATAGGAAGTTGGAAAAACAGTGCAGAGAAATCCTGTGTACCCTTCACCCAGTTTTCTCCAAGTTATACCACCACAAAGCTCCCTCATGCTACCTCCCCCACCTTTATAATCACACCTACAGCCTGCCCCTTCCCTAACCTCTGGCAAACACTAATCTGTTTAGCACGTCTATTAATACTGTTATTTTGAAAGTGTTGTGTAAGTGGAATCGTACAGTATGGGACCTTTTAGAATTGGCTTTTTTCACTCAGCACGATGACCCTGAGGTCCACCGTAACCGTGTGCATCAACAGTGCGCTCCTTTATACTGCTGAGCAGTATTCACGGGGTAAGTGTGCTTACCCACTCACCAACTCAGGGACATCTGGATCGTTTCCAGTTTTTGGCTATTACAAATAAAGCTACTATGAACATCTGTCTACAGGCTTCTGCTTGGGCATAATTTTTGTTTCTCTAAGATAAATGCAGAGGAGTGCAATTTCTAGATCTTACCAGGAAGTGTTTGCTTAGGAAACTGCCAATGTTCTTGAATGGCTGTACCATTTTACATTCCCACCAGCAATGGATAAGAGATTGAGTTTCTCTGCACCCTCTCAGCATTTGGTATCATTTCTATTTTTAATTTTAGCCAATGAAGGATTTCATTGTTTAATTTCCATTTCCCTAATGGCTAATGGTGCTGAATACCTTTTCATGTGCTATGTGCCATCTGTGTATCCCTTTAGTGTGCCATCTCTTCACATCCTCATCCCATTTTCTAATTGGTTTTTTTTTTAATCTGTAGAGTTTTGAGTGTTTTAGATCTTTCTAGATATGATTGCTCTGTCAGGTGTGTGGTTTGTAAACATTTTCTCCCAGCCTGTAGTTTATGTTCTCACTCTCCTAACAGGGTCTTTCACAGGGTAAAACATTTTTAATTTTGATGAAGTACAATTTAACCATGTCTTTCTGTTAAAGATTGTGCTTTTAGTGTCCTGCGAACGCTTCAGCAAGCCCTAGATTCAGAAGATTTTCTCCTGTGAGTTCTAAAGTGTTGTAGCATTAAGTTTCACATTTAAATCTGTGATCCATTTGCGTTACCAGCTCACATTGGTTCTGAGCCCTGGGCTGGTACCGTTGCTCAACTCATTATTATTACTGTTGTTACTGCTATTATTTGGTAGATTCCTTGGGATTTCCTATCTTGACCATTATGTCATCTGCAAACGTGAACTGTTTTATTTCTTCCTCTCTTATCTGGATCCCTTTTATTTCTTGTCTTAATGTGATAGCAAAATGTTCGGTACTACGCTGAGTAAGAGTGGTGAAGAGTGGATACCTATACCTTGTTTCTAAGGGGGAAAGCATTCAGCAGCTAATTTTAAATAAATCACTTCTGCTGGTATGATGATGAACCCATAAAATACCACTTAGGTACTAACAAACTACTCTCTAGTTGAAGGAAAGACATCAAAGTCTCAATCATGAGCAATCTCTTATAGTCTGAACTCAGGGACCTCATTTCTTTGTTATATGTTCACATTTCCAATAAAGCCAAGGCTAGGACCTTTTTTTTTTCTTTTACAGTTTGAGATATATTTCACATATTATAAAATTCATCCAGTTAAAATATACAGTGCAATGGTCTTTAGATGTTCATAGAGTGTGCAAATATTCTAGTTAGAACATTTTCTCACCCCAAAAAGAAACCCTGTACCCATTAGCAGTCATTCCCTATTCGTGCCCACCAATCCCTCCACCTCAGTTCCTGGCAATGACTAATCTACTTTCTGTCTCTATGGATTTGCCTATTCTGGACAATTCACATAAAATCATACAATACATATCTCCTCTCACTTAGTAAAATGTTTTCAAGGCTCACACAAGTTGTGACATCCATCAGTACTTCATCCTTTTTTTTACTGCTGAGTAACATTCAACTGTATGCATCTGTCACTTTGTGTATTTGATCATCGGCTGATGGATATTTAGGTTGTTTCCACTTTTTGGCTAGTATGAATAATACCATGGACATTCACGTACAGAAGTTGTACGTGATTATGTGCACAAACAAGTACTATTTCACTGTGGTTTGGAGTTCCATTTCCCTAATGATTAATGATGTTGAGCATCTTTTCACATGCTCATGGGCCAGTTGAACCATTTTTAAATTGGGTTGTCTTTTTATTACTGAGTTGTGAGGGTTATGCATTCTGGATACAAGTCTATTATCAACTATGATTTGTAAATGCTCTCTCCCATTCTGTGGGTTATCTTTTCACTTTCTTGACTGTCCTTTGATGCACAAAAGGTTTTAATTTTGACAAAGTCCAATTTGTGCTTTTGGTGTTGTATCTAAGAACCTACTGTCAAGGTCATGAAGATTTATTCCTGTTTTCTTCTAGGAGTGTTATAGTTCTCTTATGCCTAGGTCTATGATCCATTTTAAGTCAATTTCTGTGTGAGGAAGGGGTCCAACTGCATTCTTTTGCCTGTGGATATAGAGCTGTTCCAGCACCATTTGAAAAGACTATTGTTTCCCCGTTGAATTGTCTTGGCGCGCTTGTTGAAATCCATTGCCCATGGATGTATGGGTTTATTTCTGGATCTTAATTCTATTTCCTTGGCTTTATATGTCTATCCTTATTCTAGTACCACACTGTCTTGATTACTGTAGCTTTGTAGTAACTTTTGAAATTGGAAAGTGTGCGTCTTCTAACTTTTTTCTTTTTCAAAATTCCTTTAGTTATTCTGGTTCTCTTACATTTCCATATGCATTTTAGGATCAGCTTGACAATTTCTGAAAACAAAAACAAAAACCCCAGGAAACAAAAAACCTGCAAACAAGAAACTCTGGGATTGGGATTGCATTAAATATGTAGATCAATTTGGAGAATACTGCCAATATTAAATCTTCTTATCTATAAACACAGAATGTCTTTCCATTATTTATATCTTAATTTCAAAAATGTTTTGTTGGTTTTCAGTGTACAAGTTAACTTCTGTTCAATTTACTCTTAAGTATTTTCTCTCGGGGGGGGGTTATTATAAATGGGATCATTTCCTTAATTTTCAGATTGTTCATTGCTAATGTACAGAAATACAACTGATTTTTGTGTTTTTTGATCATGTATCCTGTCACATTGCTGAACTTGTTTATTTTAAAAGCTTTTTTTAGAAGATTCCTTCAGATATCCTATATACGAGGATCTCATGTAATTGGCAAACAGTTTGTTTTACATCTTCCTTTTTAATCTAGATACTTTTCCTTTTTCTCAAGTGATTGTCCTGGCTAGAATCTCAAGTATGATGTTGTATGAAAGTAACAAGAGCAGACATTCTTGTCTTGTTCCTGATCTTAGGGGGAAAGCATCTGGTCTTTCTCCATTAAGTAGGATATTAGCTGTGGGCTTTCTGCAGATGCTATTTATTGAGTTAAGAAACTCCTATTGCTAAATCCTTTTATCATGAAAGGGTGTTGGATTTTGTCAAATGCTTTTTCTCTGTTGAAATGAACATGTGGTTTTTGTCCTCTGTTCTATTAATGTGGTATGTTACACTAACTTATTTTCAGATGTAAAACCAACCACTTCTGGGATAAATTTCTTTGGTCATGGTGTATAATCCTTTTTCCACGTTGCTGGATTTGTTTTGCCAGTATTTTGTTGAGGATTTTAAAATCTATATTCAAAAGGGATACTGGTTTGTAGCTTTCTTGTGAGGTCTTTGGTTTTGGTATCAGGGCTCCACAGATCCAAACACGGTCCAACACTGTATTTAGTTGACATAACTCTTTTAATAACAGCCCCACTCTCCCTTTTTTCCTCATGCCATTCATTTATTTGAAAATGAAAACAGAGTTAATTTATCCTGTAAAAAATTTTCATGTTCCAGTTTTGGCTGGAATACATGTATCCTCATGTGTCTATTTAACTCATTCTTCTATCCTTCATGCTTCTTTTAACCTGGGAGTTATATCTACATCCAGGCTGCTGTGTAATTACGACTGCATCATATTAGAAGACACTTAATGTCTGGCTATCCCATTTTTAGTGTTAAGATTGATCTATGGGCTCAGGTGCTAGCATAGCAGCCTGATCTATTCATTATAAAGTTCTCCATCAACCTATTACCCAAGGGTTTTAGCAAACATTGACGATTTGTGCCTAGGTACATTATTTCAGGAGAAGTTGCGACATGGTTATTTTTGATTCTTTCGGTTCTTCCAAGGCTAAGAATTTTAATCTTCATAAACTCCAGGTCTGATTCCCAGTTAGGGTGGCAGAGCCTCCAGGTGCCACTGTGGAAGCCCTGGGGGGATTTTTGCTTGCCACCTGGTTGGAGGGTCCTCACAGCACTTGAGGCAGACGCCAGAGACTCGCGCGTTCTACATAATGAATTCTACATTAGAAGAATGACCTGCATCCCACACAACTTTCAAAGTCTTGTTAGGTATTCAGGGAGGCGTAAAGCCTTCATAAATTACCCAAGTCTAATGAGACACTGTCCATCTAATGTTTTGTTTGCCATTCTCCTAAGAACTGTTCATCATTTCTGAAAAGTCATGTTAGTAACAGCAATATAGTTTATACTATTTGAGTTTTGCTCCAATACATCTGTATATGCCAGCTTTTGTTATTGTCAAATTCAACATAATTCCATATACAAGCGCAAGTGTCTGACTAAATTTTCCAGTGTAACTGTGCTCAGGCATCTACACAATCAAATAGACATTATCTTACTAATTACTCTCTATTTCTCATTTATATGATAGTTAGGACTTTATACTGATTCCTTTTGAAGTATGCTTTCAATTAGATTATCTATTAATTTCATTTCAAGAGAAGTAAAGGAGATTTCACAGAATATTTGTTTTGACATGGGCACTGAGTCTGAAAGAGCTGAGAATTACTATCTACTTAAAGTGTAAAAATCCACCCCAACCCCCTTGATTGCTGTCCAGTGCTTGTTCTTCACTCTTGCCACCATATTCTGGCTACATCACAGCCAGAACACTGCACTGGGATTTGACACGTGAACTGCAGCCCTGGCCCTGCCTCTTTATTAGTGGCTGGTGACCTCAGGCAGGTCATCTTACCTCTGTTCCTGTCTATAAAATAAGGAGGTTAGATCAGACAAGCTGTTCCTAACCCTTCAACTACTTTTTATTATTCAACCTCCCCATAGGATTTCCAAAGAGTGCCAAAGACACTTACCAATTGTTATTTATTGTAATAAATTAATTTCCCATTTTTTTTTAACTAATCAAAGATATAGAACTGCAAAACAGGATAAAATAACAATGGTAGTGAACACTTACTGAGTGCTTATTATGGCCCCACAGTGAGCCCCCAGTCCCCAATTACTACCACACTGGGGACTCCAAATTGGGAAGCGCTGTCTCAGCCAGAGACTAAGGTCTTCCGCTGGTTCTTGTCTCTTTTCTCAGAGCACGAGAGTCTCCTGTCGTAGATGCTGCCACCCTAACCTGCTAAGATCCTGGATGAGACATGCTCATACCCCATGCTGTTTTGGAAAAGTTCTGAAGTTGTCAACGAGGTTAGGTGACTACCATGAATGAAACGAAACAGACAAGACAGTTGGCCTACATCCCCTCTGGGAAGGTACTTCTGCATCTGCATTTCCCTGAAATGCCTAGCCCTGGTCCCTGCAACCCGAAGAAGCTGGGTAGTTAGGGTGACTAGGAGTCGCACCAGAACTCACTGCTCCACTTATGTCTCCATCCACCAAGACTCTGACAATCTGTTGCAGACACATGGAGGCCAGAGAGGGGACCAGGTGGCAGGATGGCTATGGCTAGAATCCGGTAGAAGCACGGGCTGGCTGCCCGCCGGGGGCTCTGTACTCACCAGGGAGGCTGCCGGCTCGTGTGTGGGTGCTGTGGCTGAATCCGGAGGGGGTCCACCTCTCTGGCAGTGGCAGGCGGAAACTCCCGGTGGGGACTGCTGACGCTAGCCTTGTCCCAGGGCTCATGGATAGGTGTGATGATTCCAGACACAATGCGAGACCGAAGTTCCTCACTGTTCTTGTAGGTCCTGTAGGAAGGAGACGAGGTGGCAACTGCTGGCACCTGGCTGGCAACCCTGTATACACTATTGTGGCGGCGGCAGCGGCCCTGACAGCTCTTGGCTTTGCGCTTGGACTGTTTGCAAGGGTGGGAACGGGCCGCCCGGCGGACCTGTGTGAGGGGGGCAACAGCCCGGTGTCGTCTCCGAGATTTGGGCCTAAGCTTCTTAGGCATCTGAGTTGCCCCTCCTCGCTCACCACCCCATTAGAAAGAGCTGACGGTGCAGGGGCACAGGGCCTGGACTGGCTGCTCCTCCGTACCTGCCCAGCCCTATCCTCAGCCTCATTGTGTGTTCATCACGTGTCATGGGAAGGGTCACGGATGGCCAAGGCTCTTGGGGAGATGAACCAGGTTCCTGGCCTAGGTAGGCAGGGCTCTGGGGGCTCAAGGTCCAGTTCTGTCACCAACTCAGAGCCGTCAGAAGGCTGCGCTGGGCCTCTTTTTGTCTGCCTGTGACAGCCAAGCATTGTGAGCTGCAGCTGAGGTGTTGAGGCAGGATGAGGTAGCGATGAGTGGGTAGCGCTCTAGAATTCCGAAAAATCTGGTGTTTTAAAATGAGCCATATCCTGGGCCAAAAAGCAAATCTTAAAAACTGAAACTGTACAGAGTATGTTCTCTGACCATATGGAATGATACTAAACATCAAAATAGAAAGAAGTCTCTAAATACATGGAAATTAAGCAACCCAATTCCAGATAACCCTCAGGTCAAAGAGAAGGACATTTAAAAAAAAATACAAAGCACTGACTAAAAATAAATACCTAACATATTAAAATAAGTGGGATAGAGGTACTTGGGTGGATCAGTCGGTTGAGTGGCCGACTCGATTTCGGCTCAGGTCATGACCTCAGGGTTGTGAGATCGAGCCCTGCGTTGGGCTCCCGGCTCAGCAGGGCATCTGCCTGGGATTCTCCCCCTCTCCTTCTGTCCCTCCCCCAACCTGTGCACTCTCTCTCTAAAATAAATTTAAAAATCTTAGAAAAAGGGGCGCCTGGGTGGCTCAGTTGGTTAAGCGACTGCCTCCGGCTCAGGTCATGATCCTGGAGTCCCGGGATCGAGTCCCGCATCGGGCTCCCTGCTCGGCAGGGAGTCTGCTTCTCCCTCTGACCCTCCCCACTCTCATGCTCTCTCTCTCTCATTCTCGCTCTCAAATAAATAAATAAAATCTTTGAAAAAAAAAATCTTAGAAAAAAATACGTGAGGATATGGCTAAAATAGTGTTGAGAGGAAACTTCATAGCACTAAATGCTTATATTGGAAAAGAGGAAAGAAATCAATAATCAAAATTCTGACCTCAAGAACCTAGAAAAAGAGCAAATTAAACCAGAAGCAAGGCTGAAGTAAGGAAATAATAAAGATTAAAAATCAATAAAAGAGAAAAATAGGAAAATGAGAGAGAAAATTAAATTAAAAAACTGGTTCTTTCAAAAAATGAATAAAATCGACAAACTTCTAGCAAGATTGGCAAACACAAAAAGAGAGAAGACACAAATCACCAATATCAAGAATGACATGGGATATTACAACACATGTATTGCCACTGGAAGGATAATAAGAGAATGCTAACAATAACTTCAACAACTTAGAGCAGACCAATTCTTCAAAAACCACAAACTAACAACTCAGCCAAAATAAAATAATCTAAAGAGTTCTATTACAGTAACAAAATTCATACCTAAGCACCCAAAACAAGAAATCTCCAAAGCCAGATGATCTCAGTGGAGAATGCTACCAAACACTTAAAGAAGAATTAACATCAATTTACAGTTATTTCCAGAAAATAGAAGAGGAAGAAACATTTCCCAACTCACTTTATGAGGCCAGGACTGCCTCATATATATCAAAGCCAGACAAAAGAGAGCATAAAAGACAAAACTACAGACATGCATTTCTCATGAACTTGGATGCACAAATGCTCAACAAAGTACTAACAAGTTGAATTAAAAAAAATATAAAAAGAATCATCACTGTTGGTGTGCAAGGCTGGTTCACTATTCACAAATCCCTACCATATCAATAAGCTAAGAAAAATCATATGATCCTATCAATTGATGCAGAAAATGCATCTGACAAAGTCCAACATGCAAATCCATTCATGATAAAAACTCTCAACAAACTAGGAAAAGAAGGGAACCTCCTGAGCTTCATAAAGAACACCTACAAAAACCTACAGTTAACAAAATACTTAATAGGGGCGCCTGGGTGGCTCAGTTGGTTAAGTGTCTGCCTTCAGCTTGGGTCATGATCTCCAGGTCCTGGGATCGAGCCCCACGTCGGGCTCTCTGCTCAGCAGGGAGCCTGCTTCTCCCTCTCCCTCTGTCAGCTGCTCCCCCTGCTTGTGAGCGCTCTCTCTGTGTCAAATAAATAAATAAAAACCTTAAAAAAAAACCCACAATAATATACTTAATAATGAAAGACCTGAGTTGACTAGAGGATACTTCTGAAGCTAAGTGGGAGGGAAAGACCTGGGAGTAGGGAAGGAGGGAACAAAAGATGAGCTATGACTCCCCCCCCCCCCGCCCTTTTAAGGTTTACTGGAATGGGAATAGAGGTAGAAGTCTTACAAATTAAGTTTGTTTCCCTTTAACTGGGAAGCCACCGAACAGGTAAAAGTGGCAAATATGGATTGTATTCCCATATGGCTTAGGTAGTATGTTCTTGGGACCTTAAATACTGAGTTTTGGAACAAGGCTGCTCATATATATGGAGCAATAATAATACAATAACTAATATTTACTGAGCACTTACTATGTGACAGACACTGTCCTAAGTCCTTTACAACCATTAACTAAGTAAGTTTTCAGAACACCTATTAGTTACAAATCCAGTAAATAAAGTCAGAATTTGAATGAAAATAACATTAAAAATAATGAAAGACTGAATACTTTGCCTCAGACTGGGAACATGGCAATGATGTTCTTTCTCACCACTCAAATAATGTAACACTGAAGTTCTAGCCATTGCAATAAAGCAATAAATAAATAAGAAAAAATATACAGATTAGAAAGAAGAGAATAAAACTTCCCTTTTTGCAGATGACATGATAGTCTACCTTGAAATTCCCAAGAAATCTACAAAAAAACCTCCAAGAACAATGAGTTCAGCAAGGTGACCACATAAAAGATCAACACACAAAAATAAACTGCATTTCTATATGCTAATAACGAATATTTGAAAATCAAAACTAAGAGCAGAACACAATTTATAATCACCCCCCTCCTCCAGAAAAGAAACAGCAGAAACATGTTCAGGATCTACATGCTGAAAATTACAAAATGATGATGAGAGAGTTCAAGTAAGACTTAATAAATGGAGATATACCGTGTTCATAGTAAAAATGTCAATTTTCCCCATTATAGGTTTAATGATCTATAGGGTTAATGCAACTCCCAGCAAGTTTTTATTGACATAGACAAGCTGATCCTAAAGTTAGTACAGAAAGGCATGGGCCCTAGAATAGCTCAGACTATCCTGACAAGGTAAGTGGGAGGAATCATTCCACTCAATTTTAAGGTCTACTACGTAGCTACATTAATCAAAACTGTGTAATACTGGCAGAGGGACACACATAAAGACCAATGGGATAAAACAGAAAACCTAAAAACAGGCCCACATAAGTACAGACAACTGCTTTTTGGAAAAGTTGCGGGCGCCTGGGTGGCTCAGTCGGTTGAGCGACTGCCTTCGGCTCAGGTCATGGTCCCAGGGTCCCGGGATCGAGTCCCGCATCGGGCTCCCTGCTCTGCGGGGAGCCTGCTTCTCCCTCTCCCACTCCCCCTGCTTGTGTTCCCTCTCTCGCTGTGTCTCTCTCTGTCAAATAAATAAATAAAATCTTTAAAAAGAAAAGAAAAGAAAAGAAAAAGTTGCAAAAGCCAGCTGAATGAAGGAAGAACAAATGGTGTTGGAGCAACTGGACATCCATAGGCAAGAAAATGAACCTCTGTCTAAACCTCACACCTTATATATACAAATTAACTTAAAATAGACCACAGACTTAAATGTAAAATAGAAAACTATAAAAAGCTTAGGAAAAAACGTAAGAGAAAATCTTGGGGCTCTAGAGCTAGGCAAAGCATTCTTGACACCAAAAGCATGATCCATAAAATTGATAAAACAAATACTATGAAAATTTAAAACTTTGTGAAAGACCCTGTTAAGAGAATGAAGAAACAAACTAAGAAAGGACTTGCATCTAAAATATATAAAGAACTCTCAAATATACAACAGTAAAAAGACTCACACAATCCACTTAGAAAATGGGCAAAAGACACAGACACTTTGCCAAAGAAGATACACAGATGGCAAATATACACATGGAAAGATGCTCGACATCATTATTACCCATTAGGGAAATACAAATTAAAACCATGAGGGAATAATACTACAGATCTATCAGAATAACTAAAATGAAAAAGAATGACAACACCAAATGTTGGTGACGATGCAGAGAAACGGTATCACTCATACACTGGTGGTGGACATGTAAAACAGTACAGACTCTAGAAAATCATGTGGCAGTCTCTTAAAAAAACTAAACATGCAACTGCCATTGTGCTCTTGGGCATTTATCACAGAGAAATGAGAATTATGTCCACACTAAAGCCTGTACCTGAATGTCCACAGCACCCTTACTTGTAATAGCAAACAACTGGAAACAACTAGATATCCTTCAAGGAGTGGTACACCCATACCATGAACTACTACTCAACTTTACAAAGGAACAAACTGTTGATGCATGCAACAACTCAGACGGATGACAACAGCATTATGCTGAGTGAGAAGAGCCAATCCCGTTAGCTTAAGCTTACATATTGTATGATTCCATTTACTTTTTTTTTTAAAGGCAGAGATTTTTTTTTTTTTTAAGATTTTATTTGTCAGAAAGAGAGAGAGCACGAGAGAGAATGCACAAACAGGGGGAGTGGCAGGCAGAGGGTGAAGCAGGATCCCCTCGGAGCAGGGAGCTCAATGTGGGACTTGATCCTAGAGCCCTGGGATCATGACCTGAGCTGAAGGCAGACGCTTAACCGACTGAGCCACCCAGGTGTCCCTTAACATTCAGGAAATAAGAAAATTTTAGAGATGGAGAATAAGTGGTTGCCAGGGGGTTAGGGATGGGGAGGGACAGTGGGTGTGACAATAAGAGGGATCCTTATAGGGGCAGCTGGGTGCCTCAGTCAGGTTAAACGTCTGACTCTTGATTTTGACTCAGGTCATGATCACAGGGTTGTGAGACTGAGCCTTGCATCTGGCTCCATGCCTGCTTGAGATTCTCTCTCTCCCTGTCCCCTTGTCCCTCCCAACCCTCTCTAAAAAAGAAAAAAAAAAAGAGGGATCCTTATAGTGTTAAAAAGGCTCTGTATCATTTTATCAATGTCAATATCCTGGCTGTAACATCTAGTACAGTTTTGTACAATGTGATCACTGAGGTAAAATGTATAAAGGATACAAAGAAATCTCTGTATTATTTCTTACAACTGCATTTAAGACTACAATTAATCTCAAAATAAAATTTTTTGTTTTAATTTTTAAGTAGGCTCCACGCCCAGCATGGAGCCCAACATTGGGCTTGAACTCATGACCCTAAGATCAAGACCTGAGCTGAGATCAAGAGTTGGACCCTTAACCAACTGAGCCACCCAGATGCCCCTCAAAATAAAAAGTTTAATTTAAAAATACATTTTTATTATATAACCATAAGATAAACTGAGAATACTAGATCAGTGCTTTCAAGTTTTCTCTCACATAGAAGGGGGCCCAAGTAGGGTAAGAGAGAAAGCCCAGGGACTTCAATTTCCTGCCCTTACCCTTTCCACCAGAGCAAATTTACTTTCACTAATTTAATATGTCAATCCTAAAGAACACTGTGAAGACAGAGTTCCCTGGTTCAGAACTGTAACACGTGCAATGGCTTGGAAGATCTAAGGGCCTGTGGTCTCTACATCCCTACAACAATCAGGTTCTTGCTCAGAACACAGAACTCTGGGGACCCTGCTGCTTCCCTGACCAAGTTGGGTGGAAGGGGTAAATCTAAATCCTCTTTCCTTTCTCAGATGAGCTGTGTGTGATACAGCTAGAAGGCCTCTGATCTCCTACGTAGGATGTGCGTTTACCTGCAGAACTCAAGTCTGAAGTTCTTGCACAATTTCTAAGCCTTAGTAGCACTGCCGTTTTGGTAGCAGCAAAAGACAGCCTGTAGCCTGTCATCCTGCAAGGGCAGAACCAGAAGGGGCACGGCAGAAAGCAACGGGTTTATACTCCTTAGCAAGTCAGAGTTTGCTCACCGAGGGGCACAAATTCCCACCTAGTGTGGACAAGACATGCCATGATGACCTAACAAGGAGGGCTGGATGGGGGAAGGTGACTAGAGACAGGCAGTTCGGTGTCGCTGGCAGTACGACGGAGCAGGGAGGGAGGGCCCGATGATCAGGAGGCAGATCCATACCCCAGCTCTCAGAGCCTCAGTTTCCATGGAGATGGTGCCCGGCGATGAGATATTTTTCCCTCTGTATGTTTACTAAGAGCTGCTGCACCAGCCCTGAGCACTCTGGGCTGACATCTCGTTTTGTTCTCAGAACACTCTGAGGTAATACTGCTGGTTCCGCATTTCAGTCATCAAAAAAAAAAATGAAACACTCCCCCAGCACGAAACTCCAACAAATGTACTAAAAAAATAAATAAATAAATGGAGACACTCACCGTTTCTCTCAGTACTGCTGAGGGAACTAAATGCTGTAATGAGCATGTTGGGCCTAGTACAGGACCTGGGTTCTTCCACAGGTTTCATCACCTTCTCTTGCAATACAATTCCAGAATGAAGACGTCAAGAGAAAGGCTCTGTCCTTTCCTTACCCACTTTAGGGGTGCGGGGGTCTTGGAGTGGGCAGCACCCGAAACAGCAGCTTGGGCTGCTCCCTGGGCTGGCCTCACTGCACTCATTCCACTGTCCACCATATGCAGAACAGGCCCAGGCCCAGGCCCTGCCCTCAAGGAGATCACAGGCCAGGGTGGGGAAGACCATCTCTAATCATAAAATACCCACTTATTAAATGCTTAAAACGGTGTTATGAAACCTCAAACGTGGTGGCAGGGGCAGGAGAGGCTTCTCTGAGGAACTGATGTTTCAATGGGAACTGAAGGAAGAACAGGAGTTGACTGTGTGAGGAGGTCGGGGAGAGTGCTCTAGGCACTAGGGCACTAGGGGGGGGGAGATCTCAAGGGGGCGAGTCATGGTGGCCCATGGCCCAGGCACAGCAACTAAGGGGCAAGTGGTACGGGACAGGGTTGCAGGGGTTAGGCTTTAGGCCTCATCAAGGATTTTGTTCTTTATCTTAAGAGCACACAACATTCACTGGAGGGTTCTGAATATTTTTCAGATTAAAAAAATTTTTTTAATTGTGGGAAAATACATATAAAATTTACCAACATAACCATTTGTTAAGTGTATAGCTCAGTGGTGTTAAGTATGCAGATTATTGCATAATCACCACCACCAGCACCACCCATCTTCTGAACTCTCCATCTTGCAAAACTGAAACTCTGTACCCAGTAAATAATAACTCCCCATTCTCCATTTTCCTAGCCCCATCATCCACTATTTTACTTTCTATCTCTATGAATCTGACTACTATAGGTATCTCATCTAAGTGGAATCATAAAGTGTTTGTCTGCTTGTGAGTGGTTTATTTTGCTTAGCATAATGTCCTCAAGGTTATTCCATGTGGAAGCATATGTCCAGCTTTTCCTTCCTTTTTAAAGCTGAATTAACTGTAGGTACAGACCACATTGTATATATATCACTGTACATATATACTACATTTTGTTTATCCATTCACCTGTTCTAGGTATTCATGGATACCTACATGGCCTCCATCTTCTGGCTATTGTGAATAATGCTTCTATAAATGTGAGTATACAAATATCTATTCTGGACCCTGCTTTCAATGCTACTGGGTATATGCCCAGAAGCACAATTCTTGGATCATATGGTAATTTAATTTTGTGAGGAACCACAACACTATTTTCCATAGTGGCTGCACCATTTTATATTTTCACCAACTGTGCACAAGGATTCCAATCTGTCCACATCCTGGACAACACCTGTTATTTTCTGTTTTTTGTTTTTTGTTTTTTTGATAGTAGCCATCCTAATGTATGTGAGGTGGTATCACTGAAGGATTTCAAGCCAGGGTTTTAACCATGACTACGTTTTAAAAAGGCTGGTCCGACTACTGTGTGGGAAATCAGCTGAAGGGTGGGGAGCTGGAGTAGAAGTAGGGATCTCCTCACATAAAGACTGCATGGAAGAGGGGCAGAGACAAAGGGGTGGCCTCAATCATGGAGGCAGATGGTTTGCAAGTCTGAGGGGAGTGGAGTGGGTTCAAAATGGTTATTCCCAATTAGATATAATAAAATGCAACAGGGTTTCTAGGCAGTTCTGGCTGTGAATTTATTCCGATGCCAGGCTTCCTCTAAAATCAAGGAGGTCAATGAGGATGGCAAAAAAGTCTTATAATGGAATAAAGTGGAAATAATTGGGCCTAACCATGTAACAATTTCATTTCACTTGTGGAAAAAGAAGCATTCACCTAAGTACCCTCTGAACATAATACCCTGACTATATACATCCTCAGTGGGACAGAGTTGAACAAAAAGAATTGGAAAGAAATTGTATGTGAAACTTTATTTGGTTGATTTATTCTTCGTTGATACTGATGTAGCAGGTCAGAAACTATGTGTGTATTTTAGGATCAAACAAATGAGTACATATGTTGACGAGAGCTAAAGTACAGAATAAAAGAGTAAGAATCCCATGGTGTTAGATTAAAAATGAAAGCATCAGTTTAAAATTTAAGAAAAGACTTTAAGGAAAAAGATTCCAAGCTCTATTCACTCACTGAAAGGGCCTAGAAGCAATGGCATCCTTAGTATTAATGAGCACATTCAGGGCCCAGATTTTGTTTTTTAAATATGATTCCCCACTAACAGAAATCATGGCTCCTTAGAAAACCAGCTGACTTCAAGGCAGGGGCAAAAAAAGTACAAGGTGAGGCTGGAACATCTTACTGTGTTAGAAAGTATGAAACACTCTACAAATGATGGGGACATGTCAAAAGGGCAAAGGAGGCAGCCTAAAAGGGCTCCCACTGGTCAACTCTGGAACAACTTAAGCATCCAAAGAACGATAGAAATGGACCATAACTTAGGATACAAAAGAATCTTTAAGTCTACACTGGTATTTTAAAAAATAAAAATAAAGGGGACAGGAAGAATAGAAAACTTTTTTTGTAAAAAAAATGTTGATAAATGTAGAAAGACTGATTAAGATAGAAAGTTACTGTCTTACATTCATCTCTGTAATAACAGACTCAGGTGAGAATCATCGATAGATGCCAAGACTGCTGGATGAAAGACTGCTAGGAGCAGAGTACTCATGGGCTGCTGGTATAATCCCACAGATCACTATTAAACACAAAGGAAAACAGATGCCTTTACTAGAGAGAAAGCTGGCAGACACCACCAAGTGATCAAACTGAACAGAGTCAACGAGACAGACCTCTGCACCCGATGTGAGACACTGAAGAGAACACAGCCTCACCTACGAAATGCTCTTGTCAAAAATGTTCAGGCTGAATCAAATGATGAGCAAATAACCTAATAAATCTGATCACTAGGAAACAATCTGAACATTCTACATGATAAGTGACCTTCAAAAATACCAAAGCCATGGAAAACAAACATCTAGGAAACCGTTCTGGATTAAATGGAATTAAAGAGCCATGAAAATAAATGCGATATGGGATCTTTGGTTGGGTAAGAAAGAACCCGCAAACCAAAGAACCAAAACACTAGCTAAAAAGGACACTCCAGGATGACTGCAGAAATATCAAACATGGACTGTGTATTAAGTGATACTCCTGCATCTGCGCTACATTTCCGGAGTGTGAGAACTGTCCTAAGGTTATATAGGAGGATGCCCTCGTATGAACAAGGAGATACTGCTGAAATATTTAGGGGTGAAGGTTCACAAAGTCTGGAGATAATTCTCAGGTGGTTCAAAAACAGACACAGAAAAATTAAGCAAATGTGGCAAAATGTTAAAAAGTGGTAAACCTAAGTGACAGGTATATGGGTATTCACCTCCTATTTTTTGCAAACCATCTTTTCTGTGGGGTAGCAAATTTCAAAATAAAAAGTCAAGAGAATGAGAAAATAAGCCAGACTGGGAGAAAATCCTTGCAAAGCACATATACGATAAAAGATTGTTACCCAAAATATACAGAGAACTCTTTTTTTTTTTTTTTTTTTTTTTTTTTTTAAAGATTTTATTTATTTATTCATGAGAGACAGAGAGAGAGACAGAGGCAGAGGGGGAAGCAGGCTCCCCGCGGAGCAGGGAGCCCGATGCGGGACTCGATCCCAGGACCCTGTGATCATGACCTGAGCCGAAGGCAGACGCTTAACCGACTGAGCCACCCAGGCGTCCCTATACAGAGAACTCTTAAAACTCAACAGTAAGAGAACAAACCAACCATGGGCCAGAGACCTTAACAAACACCTCGCCTAAGAAGATATGCAGATGGCAAATAAGCATATGAAAAGATGCTCCAAGTCGTATGTCATTTGGGAACTGTAAATTAAAACAAGATACTGGCTCAGTTGGTTAAGCGACTGCCTTCGGCTCAGGTCATGATCCTGGAGTCCCGGGATCGAGTCCCGCATCGGGCTCCCTGCTTGGCGGGGAGTCTGCTTCTCCCTCTGACCCTCCTCCTCTCATGCTCTCTGTCTCTCATTCTCTCTCTCTCTCAAATAAATAAATAAAATCTTAAAAAAAAAAAAATTTAAAACAAGATACTACTACACGCTTATCAGAATGACCAAATCTGAAAAACTAACACCAAATGCTGACAAGGATGTGGAGCAACAGGAACTCTCATACGTTGCTGGCGGGAATGTAAAATGGTGCTGCCACTATGGAAGACAGTATGGCAGGTTCTTCCAAACATAAACATACTTGGGGCTCCTGGGTGGCTCAGCTGGTTAAGTGTCTGCCTTCAGCTCAGCTCATGATCCCAGAGTCCTGGGATTAAGCCCAGCATCGTTTTGGTCTTCTTGCTCAGTGGGGAGCCTGCTTCTCCCTCTCCATCTGCACCCCCTATCCGCCCCCCGCTTATGCTCTCTTGCTCGCTCTATCTCAAATAAATAAAATCTTAAAAAAAAAAAAAAAGGTAAACATACTCCCACACTGCCAACAGTGAACCTGAACGTAAACTATGGAATCTGGGTGAGACTGTGTACTGATGCAGGTACTTCCATTACAACCAATGTACAGGATGCTGATAGTGGAGGCTGTGTGGGGGTGGCTGGAGGGGAAGGTGTTCATGGGAACTCTCTGCACTAGTTGTTTGATTTTGCTGTTAACCTAAAACTGCTCTAAAAACTGAAGTCCATTTAAAAGAAAAAGTTGAGGTGGAGACCCGATTAGGTACACCTTTTCTCCAGGAGCCTACTGGGACTGACCCCACCGGCCTGACCCCCCCCTCCCCTGGAGCCACTGCAGCACTTATGGACTCTTGCTTACATCATTCTACTTCATGTGGCATTTCCCATGTGAATCTTCTCTTAAAATAAATTAAGAACAGAAAAGAGAATTTAGACCTTGCAGATAATCTAATCCCACTTCCTCATTTCACAGATGAGGACATGGAGGTCAAGAGAAAGAAAATGTCCAAGTTAGAGGTCTGGGACCTAGGGTCTGGACTCCAGCTCCAGTGCTCCCTCCTTTGTAGCTGACTGCCTTCATGACACAGTACTGGAAGTGACTATGCCCAGGAGACAAAGATCATTCTATTAACCTTTCTTGACTCTCTGGGCTTCTCCACCCCATTCCATTGTTTCTCTCCTTTTTTCCCAGGGAAAAGTCATCACTTAGTACCTGTGGAAGTCAGCCAGGTGTTCTGAATCGATATAATCATCCAAATTCAGGGTCAAATCTGATACCTGCTGTGACCCACTTTCCTAGAAAAATGAAAACAGAAAACAAGAAACTGGGGATATTTCTGGACTAATGGGAGAATAACAATTAAATATTCAAGTTAAAGAACTATACATGCACAAAGAAACACACCAGGAATGTCTGTAATATGCGAAATACCCTTTCTTTTTAAGATTTAATTTTCTTATGTTAGTCACCATACATTACATCATTACTTTTTGATGTAGTGTTCTGTGATTCATTGTTTGCGTAACACCCAGTCCTCCACGCAATACGTGCCCTCTTTAATACCCATCACCGGGCTAACCCATCCCCCCACCCCCTCCCCTCTAGAAGCCTCAGTTTGTTTCTCAGAGTCCATAGTCTCTCATGGTTCGTCTCCCCCTCCGATTTCCCCCATTCATTTTTCCCTTCCTACTATCTTCTTTTTTTTTTTTTTAAACATAAAATGTATTATTTGTTTCAGAGGTACAGGTCTGTGATTCATCAGTCTTAACACAATTCACAGAGTTCACCATGGCACATACCCTCCCCAATGTCCATCACCCAGCCCTCCCATCCCTCCCACCCCCCTCCACTCCAGCAACCCTCAGTTTGTTTCCTGAGATTAAGAATTCCTCCTATCAGTGAGATCATATGATACTTGTCTTTCTCTAACTGACTTAGCAAAATAACCTTCTGATGCTTGGGGACTGCTCTGATTTAAAAATACTGCCTTTCTCAGGCAGAGCCCACTAAACCTACTTCCCAGGGTCTTTTGTAGTCTGGGCACAGGCATGTCACCGAGGTGCCAAATGGCCACATATCTCTGACTTGGAGGTGGGCAACATGGAAAAGCAGGCCCAGCAAGGGGCAGACATCTTGCTGACGAGGGGAGCAGCCGAGGCATGAACGGCTCATGAGAAGGGGCTCCAGGGCCTGCAGCCTAAGCCCGCACCTCACGCCTGGGCGGTGGCAGCAGCAGCAGTTTCCGTGGTATGGTTTTGAGGCACTGTCTTGAAAGCCCGGCCTTGAACCTGTTTCTCTAGCCCTTCCAACAATTCAATGGCTATCCCAGTTCTTTTAATAAACCCAATCTGTTTAACTAACTTGAGGGAATTTTATTATTTATAACTAAGAACTCTGATACAAGATGTAAATGTTCGTCAAAACGGAAAGGGGTAAGATGAACACAAGGAAAGAGAAGGAAAAATAAGATAAAAACAGAGTGGGAGGCAAACCGTAAGAACTCTTAACTCTAGGGAACAAACTGAGGGTTGCTGGAGGGGAGGTCGGTGGGGGGATGGGGTAACGGGGCGACGGGCATTAAGGAGGGCACTTGATGTAATGAGCACTGAGTGTTATGCACAACTGATAAATCACTGAATTCTACCCCTGAAACTAATAATACAGTATATGTTAACTAAACTGAATTTAAATAAAGGGAAAAAACCCAGAAAGGGATAAATAAATTACGGTATTACAGAATACTACATAGTAGTTAAAATGAATAAGGTATATCTATATGCATTCCCATGTAAAGAGACCTCCAAAAGATATTGAGTGAAAACAGCCAGGTACAGTGCAATACAGACTGCATGCTACTTTTATATGAGCACACAGGGACAACCAGGACACACTTAACAAGAGAGTCATTGCCCTTGGGGTGCTTATAGTCCAGTGGCAGAAGACAAACATCAAACCAAAGGACAACTAAGTACATAATTGTGGTAAGGACCAGCAAGGAAATAAAATGATGAAGAAGGGAGGCGTAATTCAGATTTTTCTGGCAGGTGAGAGTAGGTCGTCAGGACTATACTTTTTGAGGAAGTGAAAAATGAGAAGGAATTAGCAGGGGCTGAAGGGAGGAGGGTGTGTGTGAGGCAGTCCATGGTGTGGGGAAGAGTTTTCCATCCCTGGAAATGAGAACTGTAAGGGCGCCAGGATAGCAGGGAGCTAGGCTTATCTAAAGAACTAAAACAGGCCCTTGGCCTACAGTAAGCTTTTTTCCATCCCTGTTGTTACCGAAAGGATTTACCCTAAATTACGTAATTATTCCCCTGTGATGAAGTCCCTCCCTTGATAATACCAGAAGGTGAACATCTTTGAGCACAAAGCTTTTCTATATGGAGGACTCCTGTCTTGGTTCCACAAGTGGGGTCACTGGGTAAAGTCCTCATAAACATTTAAGGCTCTTGATCTGTACTGTTAAACGGGCTGCACAAAGGTGATCCCAATGTCCGCTCCCACCAGCAGATGCCAACATGTCCCTGAGACTCACCAGCACATTAATGATCATGCTGTTCTCCACGGTGACAGCCTTCACAAGGAGCTTTCTGGACCCATCCTTAGACTCATACCGGAGGACATACAGGTCTTTATTGCTATTCCATTCGGCCGGCAGCAGTTCTGATTTCTTATCACTGGGACCTGGCTGAGAAGACACCAGGGTTGAGAGAAGGAAGATCTTCGTAGCTCAACACAGAGCTATGAAGGGCCTTGAGGACAATCTAATCCCACTTCCTCATTTCACAGATGAAGACATGGAGGTCAAGAGAAAGAAAATGTCCAAGTTAGAGGTCGGGGACCTAGTCTCTGGACTCCAGCTCCAGTGCTCCCTCCCTTGTAGCTGACTGCCTTCATGACACAGTACTGGAACCTGTCCAGAATCTGCAGCCTTGGTTTGGTAAGAATCTCCTCGCCAGTCACCTGAAGGGATACTGCGAAATTCTAGGATGGTGTTTTTCTAAGTTCAGAACCCAGACCATCTGCAAGAGGATCACCACAGTGTTGACTAAAAATAAAGATTCTAGCATACTCCCCTCCAGACTACTGTAGTGGTTTCACAAAAATGATGAACAATTTTCATACACACACAAAATGGAGCATATGTACAAGATAAAACATCAGTGGACACCTATGTGCCACCTGCTTAAGAGAACACCGCCACCGCCAAAGCCTCCAGCAGGGTACTCCTAATGAATCTCGCTTATTCCCCTCATGGGTAATCGCTTCTCTGTATTTTTTAAAATGTCTCTACTTTCCCAGCTTGCTGTATTACTATACATACAACCCTAAAAATATATTGCTTCACATGTGTTTGAATTTATATAAATGGCATCACCTTTATCGCTTCCTTTTTTGTCAGTTATTGTAAGATTTCGCTGTGTCAACACATTTAACCACGTATGGTGCACTATACGGCGCTCCACGCAGCACAGTTCACAGCTGTACGGGGTGGTGGTGTTCGAGCACACTGCCAGGCACACGCTCACCTGCTGATGCCTATGTGGACCGTGTACAGGTCCGCTGTTACAAACGCTGCCGCTGTGAACATTTGTGTATACATCTGCTAGTATGCAGGTGGATGCATTTCTATGGCGTATGTGTGGGAAAAGAACTTTTAATTTATAAGACAAAGTCAAACTGTCTTCCAAAGAGGTACGGGTTTACACTTCCACCAACACTGTATGAGAGTCCTCGCAGTTCCATGTGGTCAGCAACATTGTCACTGCCCAATTTCAAAATTTTTGCCCTCCTGGTGGGTGTAAAAATGCATGACTGTGAGGTGTGAGGTCTTCTTTTTCCTTTTAAACAATCCTAGGGCTTTCCTTTTACACACTAAAGTTTGAGAAATCGTTTTTAAACTACAGGAAAAAGTAATAGAGTGATTTCTAGGTGGGGAAAGATTTCTTAAGATCCACAAAAGAAAAAAAGAACTGTCTTTGAGACTGTTCCAAATTGGACGCTTCTGTTCAACAACAGACACGGCAACATTAACAGGCAGTCACAGGCTAGGACAAGATGTTTGCCATGGCTACAGACGAAAAAGAATGAATAACTAGCACATTAAGGGAATGCCTGGAAAATGAACAATAAAAATTGGGAACCCACTTGAAAAACTGGCAGAAGATATGAACAAGCCAAAGAGTGAGCAGATAACAGTATATAGAGGGCCGTTCAACTTCACCAGCACTCAGACAAGTGCAGGCTGAAAGGATGAGGTTCCGCGTTACACCCGTCACACCAGTATTACCCATTTCTCCATTTTTGTTCATGTGAGTGTGGGGACAGTGGGGACCCTCAGACACTGCGGGTGGCCACTTACACTGCTGCAAACCCTCTGGAAAGCAGTCTGGCAGCATGTGGTGCACACTGAAGTAAGTGGACACCCTGTGACCCCAACCTCCATTCCTGGAGGAAACTCTGCACAAAGGCACAGGGGACATGACAAGGGATCTTCATCACAACTGTGTCAGAACACCAACATGAAGGTGAAATGAAAAAATATGCTCACAGTGGGATACTACATAGGAGTTAGAAGGAACAAACTAGATCAAATTGTAGCATCACAGATAAAGGTAAAAAATAAAACTTAAAATATAACTTAAAAAATATAACTTAAAGGGCGCTTGCATGGCTTAGTCTATTGGGTGCCCAACTCCTGATTTCAGCTCAGGTCTTCATCTCTTGATCTCAGGGTCATGAGTTCAAGCCCCGTGTTGGGCTCCATGCCGGGCATGGAGCCTACTTAAAAAAAAATTTTTTCTATATACATAAAAAACTTAATAGAAGTTAAGAAAAAATGAAATCTACAGCCTGGTACCATTTATGTAAAAATTTTTTTTAAACACACAAAAGTAATCTATATATTTTTTCATAGATACCGATTTATATGGCTAAACACGGAGCAAGTGGATCGGGAAGCTCTGCACTCAGGAGAATATGGTGGGAGGAACTGGACCAAAGATGAAGAACAACAGCAAAAGACAAAGGTCCAGCACCACAGCCTTTACATACATCAAGGACAATGGGAGGCCAAGAGCAAAGAATCGTGGGTCTCTCCACTTTGGTCACCCGCTTGGTGCTCAGGAATCCAATGGGGGAAGTGGTCCCAAATACAATTCAAGATGCTGCAACTGCCATGGTTTAAAAGCTGGCTGGATGACAAGGAAACTCACAAGCCTGAAGCAAAGAAAAGAGAGTGATGAAAAAGAAAAATGAAACGAATCAAACCAGTCTGCCAAGTGAGAAAGAGAAACAATCCCTCACTTCCAACTGGGTACATTTCCTGTTAACAGGTTTAGTGGATTTAAGGTTTACTTTGGAAGCTAAGATTTTGATAACGTGTCTTATCTTTGTTCTGTCAGAGGCCTTTGAACTTATATGTATATCCTCCACATACAGCATTTAACCCACCAGAATTTTTCCTTGGAATATGGTAATTTGGTCTGCTCACTCTTCCACAGACTCTGGCTTCTAGGGCAAGAGAGAACCCTGGGGTCAGATGAGGCTGACACCTCTTGTTGCAGGGGAACTGATGGTCCCAGCCCAAGGGCTGCCCTGATATGGGGAAAAGAGGTGGGACCAAGAGGGACTGGCCCTGGTGATAACAGGCCAGATTTGGCATTTCAACTGCGTTCTAGGCCCTGACATCAAATATCAGGCCCCCCAGAAAGGTGCAACTGGAAAGTAGCCAAAGCATATGGCTGTGTAGTTTAATACCCTCAGATGAAAAATTTAAGGGCTCAGAGGGGCTGAGAATTGCCTAAGGTCACAGTAAGTCAGATGCAGAGCTGGGTTTGGCATTCAGAGCTCCTGGCTGCTTGGTCTATGGCTGGAGATTTTTCCCAGCCAGATCCACTAGACTGGCCCCAAGAAAATAAGGATAGTTGTCCACTTAGGCAACATCCTGGGGCTGGAAGCATTCTTCAGTGGCCATGAGTTCATCCCTGGGTCTCTGGGCTAAAATGCACTCAAAGAAACACAAACAGATCATTTTGGGCATTTCCTCTTTTTTGTCATAACCTTTAGATTCCTACAAAAGAAAACAAAATTCTCAAACCTGTATCTATAGCCATCTCTAACCCCTTGCCACCTAACCCACTTGACACCTCTGTAAAGCTCTTAGGAGGAATGGTACTAACTCCAAAAAAGTAATCCAAATTCAAATATTGGATTTTTATTGAAGCCAGTGGCCTCATTGCTCTTCTAACCGAGTTTTACATACACAACTGCCCTGCACAACAGGAGATAAAACCAAAGAGAAAAACAGACTATTTAGCTTTCTATTTAACTGTCAATATACTATATGATGAAGCACACACTTTGGGACCTTCCTCTCTCCTTACCACCCCTACAAGGAGGTGGCTGGAGAGGCAACATAAACATTCTCTGAGCGTGGCAAACACTCTTGGTCTCAGCGGAGTCTGCTGGTCCCAGGACAGAAAATTAAACCCTCTCTTAAATAAACTAATAGATGCCTCTCTAAAGAGCTTCTACTCCCATGAAAGTTGACTCAGCAGCGTAAGTCAGAGGAGGACAAGTGCAACCTGAGCTTGAGCAGCACTTCAGGGAAAGGGCACAGAAGCAAAAAGACACACCAGAGAGCAGTACAAACACCCAGCCCCAGAGGGCATGCATGATTTAGCGCTGGGGTGGACACATGGACAGTGGTTAGTGCCTTTCAAAACCCTCCTCCCCATTCTCCCTGGCCTCCTGCATGACATCTGGGGCCAGAATCTTTTTCTGGCCTGCATGATCTCAACAGGTGGCACCACGAACAGAGTGGAATTAGATGGACCTTTAGGAATCAGGCAAGGATCTTTTTTTTAAAACCTGTATTAAAATGAGATTGTATTCCTTCTGCACATTTCACCTGAAAAACTGGGGCCTAGAGTATTTGGCAAGGGGATGATGCCAAAGGAGGCAATGACCTATATGAACTGATGTCCCTAAGCTGTCAGAATTCAGAGCTGCGGAGAGGTGTGTGAAGGGACGAGTGGTGACAGCAGATCTGTATGTAGTGTTGGTATGTCCTGTGAAGTGGGGAGAAGAGAGGGAGTCGCACAGGCCCTCGGTAAGAAGTTCCTGTTCTGGGGCGAGAGATTCCAACTGCGTCAGAGCAGAAATAGCAAGCTGGGAGTAAACAAGGTGAGGTCCATGAGGAGGGGCAGAGAACAGGGCAGACCCGTTATATCTGAAGGACAGGGCAAGGGGTGGGGGGATCTGGGGGCCCATGGACGAGACCCAAGGGCAGGACCAAGTAAGCCTTCCTCCCCTCTCCAATTCCACTGCACTCCACGCCATTCTACACATCAGCTTCCTGGACTTCCCAGGCAAAGCTGAAATGAAATGACAGGGGCAAGTGAAAGAGTCATTCAGGATTGGAAAGGTGAAGCGGGGCAAGTGAGGAAACATAAAGTTTCTGTTGGGAACACTATACACTGGAGCAGGAGCCCAATACTCGTGGGTGGAGACCCCACCTCTACCGGATTCCAAGGCCTGAGATGTTGAAAGGCAGGGTAAGTGGAATGTAGTGCAGGATGGACAGAAAGGCCAAGAACAGAGCTCTCTGGGAGGAAAATGTGGTTCCTGCTTCCAGGTGTGTATGTGAGTCCCCTTCTTTTCCAGCCTTATAACCAGTCTTAGATTCCACATGAGGGAACAAGTATGTGTGAGCCTGGAGGGGGATGCTAAGGGTGTATCTGGGGTTCCTGTGAGATACTTGAGGTCTGGGACGAGGAAAAAAAAAAAAGAGCCAGATATCCATGACAGTTCTTGTCCTTCTGATGTGACTCCTGTTGGTGGGCATTAAGCGTGAGAGGAGGTGGTGGTCTTGCTCACTGCTCTAAAGGACAAAGGAATGGGGCAGCAGGGAACGGAAGGGAGTGCCTGGCTCTCAGGGCTCGGGATGTGTAAACTGTGTTTGAGGAGGGATCCTTAAGGCTCTGTGTCAGGAGAGGAAAACTTAAGATGCTGGATGTACATCTGAGAAACTAAGAAAGGATTAGGGAGTTAGAACTGAAGCAGTTAGAAATGAGAGTAAGGTTAAAATCTCATCACAAGAGATGCAACGGGTGAGATGCCCTACTCCCCAGAGCTGATGTAGGTTGAGGGTGAGAAGGCAACAGTGAGGGTCAGGCTGGGAATCCTGCGTGTATGTGGGGTGTGTGGCTGGGAGGATATTTTCTCTGATGAAGTAGAAGAGAACTGAAGGGGCAGAAAGGGGGCCAGGCCCAGTTCTCCCAGGAAGCTAATGTGCAGGATGATGTAAAGGGTGAATGTCACAGGGAAGGGGCATGGAAGATGAACAAAGGCTCCCCCAAAGAATTATGCAGTAGGCAGGGCCCAGCAGTCCTGGGGCTCTGTGGGTGTGACGACAAGGTCCCCAGCTCTAAGAGGCAGAGCCTGAGGATGGGAGAGCGGGAGGGGCTGACCCTGTAGGGGCAGCAGTTGGGGAGGTAACCTTACCTGGCTCTCACATCCAGGGTGCAGGGGTGTACCTGTGGGGGTTGGGGGTGCGGCACAGTGGTTGTTTCCCAGAACCTGAGCTGGGGATGACAGCGGTGAGTGGGCTGCACTGGGCCCTTCAGTAAAAGGTGAAAAGTGTGTGTGCTCTCTGGGCCCGTGCTGAGGAGTAAAGAAAGGGTCCCTGAGGGCGGCTGAACAGATCAAAGATCACCCGTATAAGCGTGCTTGGATTCAGATTATCCGGTGGAGGCCCGAATACAATATTGAGTACCGCCCCCGTCGCTGTGTGGGAAGGAGCTCGGCGGAGTTCAGGCAGGTGAGGAGTGCTCAAGGGGAGCTACGCCCCCGTCTCAGTGTCAGGTCACACGATCCTGGCCTTGGAGACTGCCAGGCTGTGCCGAAGCGAGCTTTTGTTCTTGGGTTTCCAAATCATGTTGCCCCAGCTGTGTTGCGAGGGGCGCTGGGCCTGGCCAGTAGAGCAGCTCCCCGACCCGCACACCAAACCGAAGGTGCCAGAAGCCCCAGGGCCGGGACTCGGGCGGGGGAGCGTCAGGCGCTCCGGCCCAAAGCTCCGGTCCTTGGATCCCGGCAGAAGACACCTCACCCCACCACCCTGGCCCCGGGCCGGCTCTCTGGAGTACCTGGTCGCCGACACCCAAGGCGTAGTAGCCGTGCGTCACCACCTCCCAGTGCAGAAAGCAGATGAAAGCGTCCTGCGCGCAGGTGATGGCCGGCGCCGCCGATGCGTACAGTACCTCCAAGCCCGCCATGGGCGCCCTCGGCTCCTGCGGGTGGAGGAAGGAAGGGAGACAGTGCCGTAAACCGACTGGGTCCTGCGACTGCTGAGGACTACCCTCCGCTACTCCACCCGCCCAGGCCCAGGCCCCACCTGCGGCCAAAATGGAGACGCCCGGGGGCGGAGCGCGGCCGCCGGAAGTAGCTCCAAGAGCCGGCTCAGTAGCGCGAATGCGCCGGCTGGAAACTGGAGCGGGGCACTTAAAGGTTCCGCCAGGCCGCTCGCAGGCGGGGCGGGGTCTTTAAAGTGGGAATCTCCTTTTTCCAGGTCGCTGGAGCGACCGCCACAGGCCGGATGTTAAATTAGGTCGCGAGGAGAGGCCACCTTGTCTGAGCCACAGACTTCCCATCCGCAGAACGGGATGACATAGGGGCACTTGGAGGTCCGTGCAAGCCCAGAGGTGGCATCTAATTCAGGCTAGGAGTCAGGGAGGGCTTCTTGGAGGAGGGGATGCCCAGTGACACTGAACCATAATGGAAGAGTGGGAGGGAATTGAGGCACAAAAGTATTCCCGTAGAAGGGACTGGCCCACGCAAAGGCATGAAGGTGTGAAATGCGGCTAGTCCTGTGTGATGAAGGGATCAGTGCTGCCTCCTGAGTGAGACCTTCCCCCATCTCCTCTGCCCACAATTTCTCTGTCCTCAGTGCAGTTGGCATCAGTGGGGTGCCAAGGAGCAGGCATGGGACAGCAAGAGCCATCAACCTCAATGGGGAGGAGAATTTTATAATTGAAGCTTAATAGAATGGCTGGTTTATAATAAAAAGCAGACTGGCCAGTTTTCTTACTGCTTTTAACTTTTTTACAGCCAAGACACCCCCATCATTGCCTGCACCTGGGCAGAGAGCTCCCCCACCGGTCCCTTGGTTCAGCCACTGCTTTGCATACAGTTATAGCTTGAGTCTCACAGAACTTTGGTTCCCTATAATACATCATCATCCCTGCATTAGTCATCCCTCAGAAGCCAACATGAGACAGGGATTTGAGTGGTTTATTTGGGAGCTGATTTCAGGAAATAGCAGCAAGATGGTGGGGAAGGGAGACTAGGAAGTGACCAATAGGTGTTATGTGATCAAGCCAGGTACCTCTGGGCACCTGAGCTCAGTCCTGTCCAGCAACTCTGAGAGACACATTTCCCAGACTTGTCCCAACTGAGGGTGAGAGAATTAAGGTGGTTTTTTGCACTCACTCCCTGGTTGAGGAGTGCTTCTGGGGGCATGAAAAGCCCTCAGATAGAGAATTGCAGAGTTTAGAGGAAGTGGGCTTTGGTGCTTAGAAATGACTGCTAAGGAGTGAGGTGGACACCGTCGCCTCCGCTATTCCCCAGCTCCCCCACCCCCACCCCTAAGCGTGAGCCGCGCCTTGCTAGTCTGTGGCCCAGCCGGCAGCATGGAGTAGTCACTAGCATCTGTATATCACAAGAATGAGGTAAGCTCTGTCCCTTGCACTAGGCTGTGTGCCCTTTGGGCCAATACTGTGTTCCATCCACCCATGAACTCCAGGGTCCTCCATTGATGAGAACAAAAGAGAGGGTCCTCTGGGACCAGAGGGTTGTCTGTGTCCTGCCCCTGGTCCACCTAGCACTTTCTGGGCACTTACCACCATCAACAAGAGTCTCAGTTGTCCCCGTGAGGCCTGTGATTGGCTGAGAAAGGAAGCAGGTAGAAGGTGCTTCCCCAGCTGGGCCCTCGCTACCTGGGCAGTGCAGAGCCCATGCCAGGGATAAGGGCGAGGGCCCAGGTTGTTGAAAGGAACATGGGAGGTGGCTGCAGCCACCAGCTCCTGGTTGCCAAGTGACAGCAATGTGAGGATTCCAAGCTCCCTGGAAACTGTCTCCCTGGAAACTGTGAAGAGGTGAGCGGAGGGGCAGGGCCCAAATGGGCACTGAGATGGAATTATTCAGCACTGGAAGCCTTCTTCTTTTTTGGCCTAGCATCATTCTAACAACCTCACCTCCTTCAGGAAGCCTTCCATGATTAATAGTGTTCAGTACGGGAACCCATTGGATGGATTGGAATGTAAAGATTAGGGAAAGCTGCCTCTAGCTTTTAGAGAGTTGCAGGAACTGCAGGAGAGCACCAGCAATGATCACAGCTGCCTCTTGTCCTAAGGCAGTATTCAGGGGAAAATCTGCAGAGGTGGCTGCAAAACTGAAAAGAAACTCTGGATCCACGGCTATTGGAGAAGCAATAAAGTGCTTCTGCTGCCTCCCATTGCCTGGATCTAACCCGGGGAATCCTGCCGACAAGTCATTCTGGAAAAGGGCAGGCCATTCTGGAAAAGGCAGGCAGGATGGGGATGGTATTGAGGCTTTGACAGACAAATTGACCAATACCATCTTATTTAATTCCCATCACTCTTTAAGGTAGAAACTATTATGAACTTCATTTTTAAAGTGAGAAGAGTAAGGCACAGTAAGGTTGTACAATTTCTCCTAAGTGATGCAGTCAGGATTTGAACCAGATGGTATGTCTGTACAGTAAATCGCCACATGGCTATGCCCCGAGATAGCATTGAAGGGGTTTGCTGGAGAACCACAAGGTTCTGAGGTCTGCACAGGAGAAAGTGAGAGAGTTGTGACTGAGTTTTTCAGACTTCAGCTGGAGGCTGGGAAGGCTGGGAACAGGGGAAAGGGTATAGGCTGGGGACAGAGAAACGGTCTAAGCATGGGAAGCCTCTCCAATCACAGGGACACGAGGAGGGCCCATGCAGAGACAAGAGAAGCCACAAGAGGGCGCCTGGGCCCACCCAAATGCCCACCTAGGGAAACCAGGCAGGGTGAGGTGCTTATCTCCCTTGTGCTCTTTCTAAGGGGAGGTTCAGGGGAGCCTTAGACTGGGGACCCCACAGCAGGCTGTGTCCTCAATGTGGTCAGAATTTTCACGCACGGAAATGCCTGCTTGTAGCTCTGTGCACTGTTGACCCCAAGGGGAGACTGTCCTCAGGGAACCCCAGTCCCAGCGGTCAGAGGGTCTGTTCTCCTTTCTGAGGCCATTCTCCTTCGCGAAGACATCTTTGTATCCATCCTTTCTCAGACTTGGTCCTGATCCTCTCCCCTGCCCCCCTGCCTCAGCCACGTCTAGTCCCAGCCCCAAAGTCCCATCAGGCCCTTGCCCCACCTGGTGTGGCAGGTGGCAGGGGTGACCAGCCTCATCGTAAGAGGCCAGAAGCTTTGCCTATTGCTCCCCTAACTAGAGCATCAGCTTCATGAGTGCAGGGATGGCATCTGTTTGGTTCACTGCTGCCCCTCCAGCTCTTAGAACAGTGCTTGGTATACCTAGTGGTTCCCAATTAATATTTGTTGAATCAACAAATAAATGAACAAATGCACAGATTGGACAAGTGTCTAGATCTTGGAGTCAGGCAACCTTGGTTTACATCTCAGTCCCAGTACTTACTCCCTGTGCAACTTGGGGCAGATGACTTATCAAATTGTCAAGTAGGGATTATAATGGTGTCTCCGGTGGGGTTGTCCAGAAGATTCCTGGGGATGATGCTCCTAAGCAGTGGCTCATCATTTGAGCTAATGAGCCCTTAGAAAGCAGCTGCTATTTATTGAGGATTTACCATGTAACTGGCACTCAGCTTACGTTCTCCAATTCCATTTTCTTAACTACTTGGTGAGAGGTTGAGGAGCTCAGAGGGGTTCAATAACGTGCCCAGGGTCACAAAGCTGAGAAGAACAAACTTGGGTTTCTGTCCAGATGTTGAAGACCACAGCGTGCAAGGTCAGACTTCTTGGGTTCAAGTCCTGGCTCTATCACTTACAAGTGGTTTGACTTTGGGCACGTTTCTTAGTAGGGAGCTGTCAGGAGGGGCAGAGGCCTGGGCCATTCTTTCAGATTTGGAGGAGTCAAAGACACCACCAACTATAATGCTGCAGCTTCATTCCCTTGAGATTGAGCGACCTGCCAAGGCCTCTGGAACCTGTTTTTTAACCCCAGCACCACCTGGACCCCCAACACACACCGGGCAATTTCCAAATGTATTCTTTGGACTCCACCTGGAGCTGGAGTTACAATGTAGTCAAATAGGCAGGACACACACACACACACACACAGAGCTTCGGAGGAAGAAAGGTTTGGCTTTAGCTGTGTAACCTGGGCTAAATTGCTCTGCCTCTCTGAGCCCTAGTTTCCTCATTTGTAAAGTGAAGGATAATAAGTAGCGTCCCATAGGAGCATCATCTAGAAAATGCCCATGGCAGCACTGAGTCCTGAGCACTGGAGGTAAGCAAGGGTCAATGGGAAGGTCGATTTACAGGGCTATTGCCAGAAGGATCTAGCATTGATTTCTACAGCCCTGTTAAAGGTCATTTTCAGAAAAAGGTAAAATCTTGATTTTCATACATATCTGGAAGGGAACATGTGTTAAAGACGTTATTTTACTTGTTAAACAATGAGGGAATCAGACAGATGTTAGAGCCGGTTCAAAGAAAAAGTCAAAAAGACACGAATTCATATGGACTAAAAGAACTGAATTAGAAATGGAGGTAAAGCTAGTTTCTCCACAAAAGGGAGGGAAGTAAATTCTACCAGACAAGACAGAGTGTGCATGCTGATGAGTTACTTACCAAAGAGGAGCAAAATAGCTCAAAGACAATGAACAGGGTGAGAATCAGACCACGGGAGGATGTTCTACTCCTTTCTCAGCGGCCCATTTTGGCCCAGACATTCCAGGCCCAGTTTCTCATCCTAGCAAGTGCAGTGCTTCTCAGCTCTTCTGGGATCAGTGTCCTCATCTGTAAAATGGGGTCACTAACTGTCTGGCCTCCCAGGGTTGTCGTGTAGGTGACACAAGCTGGTGGAATCTAGTGTCTAGATGGGGCCTTGCGCATGGGGTGGATCGGGCCCTCAGTTCATTCTCCTCACAGCTCGATACAGAACAGACCGCTACAACCTCTGATGAGGGGACCAAGGCTCACAAAGGTGGTCGCAATTGCCCAGTGAATGGAAACTGGGTTAAAACCCAGGTCGGTCTGGCCTCGCAAGCCCTGTGATGCTGTTGAACACCTGTGTGACCCGAGCCTCCCCTCGCTGACCGGTCTGTCCGTCTCCCCAGGAGGGTTGGATCCGCTGACTTCTGAATGCCACCTCCCAGTCCCTCCGCTCCGTGGGGTGCTCCGTGGCCAGAGCAACTGTGGGAACGGCCTGGTGAGCAGGTGGCGTGAGTATTCCGGTCAGGGACACTGACGGCCAGGGATGTGGCAGGGATGCAGTCCAGCCTCTGGCATGCAAACCTCAGCCTGGCCAGAACCACCATAGTTTCCACCTTGCTCACAAGCCTGGTAGAAAGGGCCAGCCCTGGCTGGACTTTAACAAGGAAAAAAAAAAAGATGTTTTCTAATTGCTGGGTCAAACTCCAGGTTGGCGAGGATGGGAAGGATGAGGCCCAGGCCAGCTCATCAGAATCAATGTTTTCCCTCTGCCTACCCACGGCCTAGCGGCTGTCCTGCACACAGCTGTCCTCTTGGAGCATCCCTGTGACAGCTGCAAGGCAGGTTGTTCTGCTTTGGGTCAGGGCCTCCCATGCACCCAGCTCTCTGCCAAGTCCTTTGGTGGAGCTAAGGGAGGGGCCCCTGTCTTCAGAGGGTTTCACTGTCATGTCTTCATCAGGGATGCGGTACTTAGGATGCTTGGTGTGCAAAGGAAGGAAAACCCAATGCAAACTGGTTTGGACAAAAAAAACCCCAATTTATTGGCTTATGTAACAAAATTGTCTGTCCTAAGGAGACAAGTGAAATGAGGAGAAAAGGGGGACAGGAGTGAGGCAGGCATGGGAGGATGCAGAAGATCTCCCTGACAAGAGACATTTGAGCAAAGACCTGGACGAGGTGAGCAAGTGAGCCAGGAGGAAGTCCCAGACAGATGGGACAGCAAGTGCAAAGGCCCTGAGGTGGGAGTGTGCCCAACATGTGTGTCCGGAGCCTAGGAAGGGAGGGGGGAGGTCGGAGTTGAGGTCAGAAAGGGGTCACCTAAAATCCTGGCTTCACCAGTTGTTGGCTGTGTGCCCTTCAGCAAGTCCTTTCACCTCTCTGTGCCTCAGATTCCTCATATGTAAAATAAAAGTAATGATAATAACAATACTTACCTCATAGCTGTGGCCAAAATTAAATTAGGTGCTATGTGCAAAAGGTTTAGAAAAGTAAAAGTGGTAGTGTTGGGCTTCTGAAAATTCTCTCTTCTATAAAAGCACTGACAACATGGGCAAAAATTGTCAGAATCAACATTTTCAGAATTCTTGAAATTAATCAAAGGCTCACAGCAATCAAGGAAGCATTTATTCAAGGAAAATGGCTAAATCTTATTAAGAAGTGACCTTTCTGCCCCCTCTCCCCACCCCCAACTCCATGGTAAACTTAGAATCCAGCAGCCTGGCAGCCACCAGAGGTGACAAAATAGGGTTGCATCTCCTTCAAAACCTCATTCCCAGAGGATTGTCATTATTTGTCCTGTCTGATGGTTCTCTGGAAGACCTCACTTGCAAGCTGTCTTTATCTGACCTGACCCTGAAAAAGCAAAAAAGCTTTTCCTCCTCGGGGCATTTGACAAAAACCATTTAGAGGCAATTGTTTAACTTTGGGGCAGCCTGAGGTGGTGGATAACATTTGGCAGGAAACAAAAGGCTTACCTGGGCTGACCAAAAGGCTTAAAAAGAAAAGCTGAGGAAGGGAGTGTCCATGGAGGGCTGTGAAAAGCTCTGACATATTCCTGGGAATCTGGAAGGACGTGTATATGTATGTGTAGGGCTCCGTGCACCTAAGACTGTGCAGATGCGTAAGAAATATCTGAGAAGATCCTAAGCTCTCCCTTCTGGCTATCCTTAGGGCTGGGCACAAGCAGGAAGTGAAGGCGCTGGGAGCATGCCCCAACATGCACAGACTGCCCCTCAGCAAAGACTGGGAGACTTACCCATTCCTGGCGCTTAAGGTTATCTCTGCCCAACAATTCATTGACCACTAAGGTAACTGAACAGGGATTTCAGTCCCGCATGCGAAAGAATACAGACTTTAGAGAATTCATTCAGAAGTCACTAGAACAAACAGCAGCAACAACAAACCCTGGGGATAGAGAGAATCTGACTTCCAGAGTCACCACATTACAGCATGTAAAATGTCCCATTTTTTCAACAAAAAAATTATGAGACATGAAAAGAAATAAGAAACCATGGTCCCTACCCAGGAGAAAAACAATCAATGGAAACTGTCCTCAACAAAGCCCAGACAACAGGCTTGAAGCCCAGACAAAGACTTTAAATACACTATTTTAAATACATTCGAAGAGCCAAAGGAAGCCATGTGGAAGGAAGTAAAGGAAAGTAAGAATGATGTCTCACCAAATAGAGAATTAGAAGAGAGATAGAAATTATATAAATAGAGCCAAATGGAAATTTTGGAGTTGAAAAGTACAATAACGGAAATGAAAAATTCACAAGAGGGACTCAACGAATGACAGCTGGTAGGAAAAGAATCACCGAACTTGGAGTCAGGTCAACTGAGATGATCCAGACTGAAGAATGGAGAAAAATGAACAGAGCCTCAGAGACTTATGGCACATCATCAAGCATAACATTGTGTGCATAACACGCATCCAAGAAGGAAAGGAGAGAGAGAGTCAGAATATTTGAAGAAATAATTTGATGAAAAACATGAATCTAAGCATCCAAGGGGCTCAACAAATTCCAAGTAGGATGAACTCAGAGATCCACACCTAGACACATCATAATCAAACTGCTGAATGTCAAAGACAAAGCAAGAATCAAAACAGCTAGAGGGAAGTGACTCATCAGGTACAAGGATCCGCAACAAGTTCACAGCTGATTTCTCCTTAGAAACCAATGAGCTCAGAAGGCAATGAGATGAGATATTAAAAGGCTGGGGAAAAAAAAAAAGACTGTCAATCAAGCATTCTACATCCAGCAAAACTATCCTTAAAAAGTGAAAGAGAGGGGGTGCCTGGGTGGCTCAGTCAGTTGAGCATCCAACTCTTGATTTTGACTCAGGTCATGATCTCAGGGTCCCTGCCTTGGGCTCCTCACTCAACATGGAGTCTGCTTGAGATTCTCTCTCTCCCTTTCCCTCTGCCCCTCCCCACTCTCACTTTCTCTCTCTCTCTCTCAAATAAATAAATACAATCTTTTAAAAAAAATGAAAGAGAAATTAAGACACTCCCAGATAAACGAAACCTGAGGGAATTTGTTGTTAGCAAACCTGACCTTCAAGAAATACTTGTACACTGAAAATGAGAAGACATCATTGAAAGAAATTAAAGATTGAAATAAATGGAAGACATCCTGTGTTCATATATTAGAAGATATAATATTGGCAATACTCCCCCAATTGATCTACAGATTGATTGCAGTCCCTATCAAAATTTTCCCAGCTGATGATTTTGAAGATATTGGTAAGCTGATCCTAAAATTATATGGAAATGCAAGGGACCCAGAATAGTAAAAATAATCTTGAAAGTAAGGACAATATTGGAGGGTCCACACTTCCCTGTTTCAAAATCTACTACAGTGCAATAAAAACTGTGTGGTACTGGTGTGAGGACAGGCATTTGGATCACTAGAGTAGAATTGAGAGTCCAGAAATAAAGCCATATATTTATGGGCAATTGATTTTTGACATAGATGCCAAGATAATTCAGTGGGGAAAAGAATAGTTTTTTTAACAAATGGTACCGGGCAACAGAATATCCAGGTAGAATGGAGGTGGATCTCTATCTCGATCCACATATATTAATGAACTAAAAACAGATCAAAGGCTTAAATCTAAGAACTAGCACTAGAAGAGTCTTAGAAAAAAATTTAGGAGTAAGTTGATTTCTTAGATGTGACATCTAAAGCACAAGAAACCAAAGCAAAAATTTAAAACTTTTGTAATTCAAAAATACTACCAAGAAAGTGAAAAGACCACTCACAAAATGGTAGAAAATATTCGCAAATCATTTATCTGGTATGGTTATAGTATCCAGAACATATACAGAACTTTTATAATTGAACAATAACAAAACCCCACATAGCTCAATTTAAAAATGGCCAAAGGACTTGCATAGACATTTTTCCAAAGAACATATACAAATAAACACATGAAAAGATGCTCAACATCCATCAGTCATTAGGGCAATGCAAATCAAAGCCACGATGAGATAGCACTTCACACCCATTAGGATGCGTCAAATAAAAAAGTGCACAGTAACAATTGATGGCAAAAAATGTGAAGAAATTAAAACTCTCATACATTGCTGGTGGGAATGTAAAATGATGTCGCCGCTTTACAAAATAATTTGGTAGTTCTTCAAAAAGTTAAATGTAGAGTTACCATGTAATCCATGAATTCCAATCCTAGGTATATACTCAAAGGAACCAAAAACATATTCACACTAAAACTTGTACATGAATGTCCATAGCAGTAGTATTCACAATAACCCCAAAGTGGAAACAACCCAAATGTCTATCAACTGATAAATGGATAAACAAAATGTGTTATACCCATCCAACAGAATGTTACTCAGCCACCAAAAAAAGAATGAAGTACTAATACATTAGATCACATGGATGAACCTTGAAAATGTTATGTTAAGTGAAAAAAGCCAGACTGAAAAGGCATATATTGTATTCTATTTATAGGAATTGTCCAGAATAGTCAAATCCTTAGAAACAGAGAGCAGACGAGTAGTTGCCAGAGGCTGGGAAGAGGGGCAATAGGGAGTGAGGGAGTGACCACTAATGGGGATCGGGTTTCTTTTTTTCCCTTTTAAAAAATAGACTTTATTTTTTAGAGCAGTTCTAGGCTCACAGCAAAACTGCGCAGAAGGTACAGAGATTGCCCATATACCCCATCCCCCGGCATAAACACGGGCTCCTCCTCTTTCAAAACCCCACACCAGAGCGGTACATTTGTCACAATCAGACCTACATCGACACAACATTATCACCCAAAGGCCAGAGTTCACATGAGGGTTCACTCATGGTGATGGGGTTTTTTAGGGTGATAAAAATGTTCTGGAATTAGGTTGTGCCAATAGTTGCATAAACCACTGAATTGTACACTTTTCAAAAAGGTGAATTTTATGTGATTATGTGAGTATCTTTTAATGTGAATTACCTCTTAATAAAAAATGTTAGAACAGTGCCAGACACCAGGTAAGCTCATGAAACATTAGCTGTTTTTATCTTAAAAAAATTTTTTTTTACCAAACGTAGTAGGTTGGGGGAATAAATTAACTATAACTTGTCTTATTTTGACCTCTACTTATTAGAGAAGAAAAAATGGGGGAGGGGAGCAGAATAAGAATGATTCTCAAGTGTGTGCCGCTCTTTTATAAAGCATTCTCAAATCTTTTTCTAAAGCTGCTGGCCCACCCACCACAAGGCAGTTATAACCCTTGGTCATTACTGTGATTATTTTTTTTATCACCTCATTATTTTGTCTCTTTCCCCCCTCTAGGTGAGCGGACAGTTTCTCTAATTCACCTGGCACTTCTAACGTACAGTTGGAATTCAATATACCCATTTGTTGGGTAAGTGGATGAATGAAAGAATGAACACCCCCATGATCTCACTTGAACTGCAAACCAACACTATGAGGTTAGACTAGGTTCATTAGCTCCACAAAGTTAGAGAACTGAGCCTCAGTGGGGGCAGGTGATGAGCCAAAGGCGCTGCTTCCTGCTCTGAGGAGGCACAGGGACCTGGAAAGTCCATCTTCCTCTGCCCTCGGGTTCCTTCCTCTGGCCAATGCTGTTTCTCTTCCCAAACTGAGTGTAGGACTACTCTTGCCAAGTTTCCAGTCACCCCCCCAAGAGTTATTCCTGACAGTATGTCCCCTCCAGGGCTTGTGATCATCCTTGTTTCAGAAATGCCTGGGTCACACTTCTTCGTCACTAAAATGAAATTCAATTTTCTCATTCCTAAAATGGGTAGAATCCATGTTCATGTGTGTTCAGCATGATCTACAAATGCAATGCAATCTCAATCAAAATTCCAAGAAATCTTTCTTTCTTTCCTTTATTATTATTATTATATTATTATTATTAGTGAAAAATGTCAAGCTCATACTAAAATTTACATGAAAATCCAAACAGCCATGAGTAACCAATAAAGTCTTGAAGAAGAAAGGAAAATTTACTCTAGCAGGTATCAGGATGTATTATGTTAATGTATTATGGGACCAGAAATCAGAACAACATAGTTTTAGTAGAAATGGAATGAGTAGAGGTTGGAAACAAATCCACACATATGTGATACTTGATTCAGGACAAAAGTGACCGTGGAATACAGGGTATACTATAAATACATGTACTTTTCTTTTCTTTCTTTTTTTTTTTAAGGTTTTATTTATTTGACAGCAAGAGACACAGCGAGAGAGGGAACACAAGCAGGGGGAGTGGGAGAGGGAGAAGCAGGCTTCCCGCGGAGCAGGGAACCCGATGCGGGGCTCGATCCCAGGACCCTGGGATCATGACCTGAGCCGAAGGCAGACGCTTAACGACTGAGCCACCCAGGCGCCCCAAATACATGTACTTTTCAATAAATGGCGGTAGGTAAACTGAATATGGAGCTGGGGGAAAAAATGAAATATTGATTCTTAACATCATACAAAAAATTCCAAGTGGTTTATGAAATCAAATGTGAAAATTAAAATGATAAATAAAACAATAGGTAAATACCCTCATAAGCTTGGGTTAGGCTAGGTTTCCTCAAACACTTCAGAAAAATACTAACCATAATGAAAAATAGTGATAAATTGGGCCTTATTAAAATTAGGAATGTCTTTCATCCAAAGATACTACTAAGAAAGTGAGAAGGTAAGCCCAGAGCAAGAGAAGCTATATTTGCTTTATGAACAACCAACAAAAGACTTGCTCACTGGAACATATAAAGAGTGCCTCCATTCGTGAAGAAAAAGATGAACCAGTTTCAAAAAGGACAACACACACAGACAAGCAGTTCACAGAACAGGGGAGCAGGAAGGGTTCATCTCAAGGCTACTACCACTCTCCTTCCAGGGCTTCTAGTTAGTGGTTGGCCAAATTAGCTTTTCCTAGAACTTGCTTCCCCTGATTTCTTTTTTTTTTAAAGATTTTATTTATTTATTTGACAGAGAGAGACACAGCGAGAGAAGGAACACAAGCAGGGGGAGTGGGAGAGGGAGAAGCAGGATCCCCGCAGAGCAGGGAGCCCGATGCGGGACTCGATCCCAGGACCCTGGGATCATGACCTGAGCTGAAGGCAGTCGCTTAACCAACTGAGCCACCCAGGCGCCCCCCTGATTTCTAATTGTAGCATCATCCACAATTTATTTGGGAGGAAGGACTGGAAAGGAAACTGGGGGCCTCCAGCTGCTTGCCAGGTCGGTAAGAAGGTTTGTGATAGTCACTGCTCCGCCCTGGGCCTCAGTGTCCTCATCTGTAAAATGGGTTGGGCAGTTTCTAAATTCATGTGCCTGGTTGAGAAAAAGAGCAAGAGAGGAGGACCAAGAAAAGGAGAGGAAGAAAGGAGGATGAGATACAGAGTGTCAAAGTGGTGGCTTAGATTTCAGCTTTAGTTTTTTTTTTTTTTTTTAGGTTGTAATGAGAAGAGATTCAAACCAGATAGGGTCCTGGTGGCTTGCAGGAGCTGGGGGTGGAACTGTGCAGTGATAATGCCACATTAGCTGGAAGCAGTATATCTATCAACAGCCTCAGCCAGCGCGAAGCCGATGGCATTTGCAGGAATTGTGTCCCCGCGCTGGAGTTCAGCCTTTGAAAGGGCCTCAGACCCCGACTGGCCTTCTAAACTCTTCCAGGAAGGGCCCGTTCTTCGGAGGTTGTCCGGCCCCCCCCCACTCCCACTCACACCCCTGCAGAGAACCTCACTGATAGGGCGAGGCCGGGACCCCAGTCACTCTCTTGGCGACACTGTTGAGGCTGAGTGGGAGGCGGGCGCAGCCCAGAAGAGCCAGGCTCAGTGGGGGCCTGTGGAGTGCGGCCCAAACAGCCCTCGGGATCACAGGCCATATTGTTATTATTTTTTAATTAAAATGGCGTCTTTCCCCCTTATTACAAAAGCCGTGTCTGTTTATTTTAGCAAAATTAGACAGGCCAGACCAGGAAAAAGGAAAAATTAAAAATGACCCATGACCCAGAGAGAGCCATTGTTAACGCCCTGGTGTGTTGGAGGGGGGTCCCCGATGGAATGCACAGGCGCCCAGACAGTTAATATAAATGTGAATTGGATGGCACTAAAATTAATAAAAATGTGTGACTCAACTGACATTAAAATTAATATAAATGTGTGAGCAGGGTGAATTAAGTTATATGAAAATTAATATAAATATGGGAATTATGATATTAAAAAATGTCAGGAAATGTTTGAATCTGTAGAGTAATACAGAGTACGCAGCCAGTGTAAAGACATTCAAAAGTCAAAGAGATTTTATTTTATTTATTTTTTGACAGAGAGAGAGAGAGACAGCGAGAGAGGGAACACAAGCAGGGGGAGCAGAAGAGGGAGAAGCAGGCTTCCCGCGGAGCAGGGAGCCTGATGCGGGGCTCAATCCCAGGACCCTGGGACCACAACCCAAGCCAAAGGCAGACGCTTAAGCCATGCAGGCGCCCCATAAAGTCAAAGAGATTTTGAACACTGACTTGGGCTCTAGTGGTCACCAGTCTGCCACCTCCAGCCCTCTTAAGATCATACCGTTGCTGGGTGCCTGGGTGGCTCAGTCGTTAAGCGTCTGCCTTTGGCTCAGGTCATGATCCCAGGGTCCTGGGTCAAGTCCCACATCGGGCTCCCTGCTCGGTAGGAAGCCTGCTTCTCCCTCTCCCCCCAACCCTGCTTGTGTTCCTGCTCTCGCTATCTCTCTCTGTCAAATAAATAAATTAAAAAAAAAAAAGATCATACCGTTGCTATGTATCCTTCTAGATCTATCAATCAATCAATCAACCTATCCATCCATCTATCTAAATACTTATATATGCATACATAAAGATAAACACACATTTTTACATATACATACATATATACAGATAAACACGTAGATACACATACATTGAGTGGAACTTTACGTGGATGCTCATATAATACTCAGATAAAATGGAAGCTCTTGGGTTGAAGGAAGATTTAGAGCTACTTTCACCCCTTTTTGCCATGTTCTCACCCTAACAGCAGCCCCTAAGTAACTCTGGGCCGCAAAGGAATCTGGTTTGAAAACCAGTCCTTTGTTCCAAAGGTTCCCAGTGTTCAGCATTTCGAGGACCAGTAAATTCCACTTTCCGAAAACGAGGGGGCACTGATCTAGGGCTGCCAACTCTCTTCCCATCAAATGTGGCAGGCATGGCTGAGCTGCTCTCTTATTACTTCTAGCCTGCCCCCCCCACCCCCTTCCTTCTTGGTTTTGTTTGAAGGGGCCATGCATTCAGTCCCAGGCAATTCATCAACATGGTAACCCCATTTCCTTTTGGCAGATTTCGTATTTCCCTTGCAGCTGAAAGCAGTCCCATGACCTAGTTTAGCCAATAAGACAGAAGTGGTCCTTAGGAGATGTCTAAGTAAGCTTTTGCTTTCCTGTAAAAGGCAAAATGTCGTTGGTGGTATCTCATCCCCACGCTTCCTACCGAGACCAGAGGCAGCCTTCTTGGGACCGTGAAGCGAAGGGCGAGAGAATCACAGAGACTCCTCCCTGCTTCGCATTGTGAGCACTGACACTTCCCCAGTGGCCTCTATCTCCAGACTTCTTTTAGTGTGAAAAAAATAACCCCCATTTGTTTATGTCCCTGTTAATTAGACTTTCTGTGAAGTTTAGAAAAAAGAAAAAAGTGAACATTCATTATCATCCTCAAGCCAAAGAGGTAGAGAGGAGACAATGTTACAGAAAAAACAAAGTTTGATGGACATCTTGCTGTTGTCTCCGTGTTTCTGATTTTGCCATCCACCAGCAGCCACTTTTCACAGAGCCGCCTTGGCCCAGGGACAGGCATCTGGAAATTGTCGATTCTGACCACAGCAGCAGAGCAAATGACCAAAGCACAGCCCATCGTCAGACTTCCAGTCACTCAATGGGGCAGCTCTTGGTGTTGGACATTTGGATCATTTCCAGTTATTTCCCTATAAACAGTGTTGCAATGAACATCCTCGAAGCTAAATCTTTGCCCTCATCTTTACTGATTTTCTTAGGGAAAATTCCCAGAAGTGGAATTTCTAGGTTTTAGGCTTTAGTTCATATTGCCCAACTGTCTTGCAGAAAGAAAAAGCCACGTTACAACGGTCCCCTCCCCACAGATGTTTCACACAATTTGGACTGATAGTGTGAGTAGCTCCAAGATTCTTCCCAAACAGCACTTTGGGCCAAGATGGTTTGAGTTGACCACTCAACTCAAACCCTGCCCCCTCTCACCAGAAGTCCTCATTTATACACTTGTGCCACCCCCAGCCCTCCCAAGATCAAGGCCACTTGCATATTTACAAATGGTCACTGCCCATCTTACAATCCTCTCCTGCCCTCCTCTTTCCCCCCGGCCCCAGAGTGAAGGAATAATGTCGGGGCTCTGGTCAACATCTGAGCCTGCTGACATCCCAGCCTCATCACCTACATCTCTTTGGCACATCCAGCTATTTCTGTTCTACAACCGTATCACAAGCTATTGTGCTTCTGTGTTTTTGTCCATGATTTCATCACCACAAAAGGCCTTCTCTCTCTTCCTAGCTCAATCTCAAACATCACTGCCACCAGGAAGCCTCCTCCACCTCCCCACTCTGGCCAAGAGGCTGTGCTTGGACCCCCACCCTCCCCTACGGTGCTTTCTCCTACGATGTCCTGATCACACTCCGTGGCAACCACCACCCACCTGTCTTACTCCCCCACCCAACTGTTAGGTCCTCAAAAGGAGAACTGTTCCCTGTCCTCCTCCCTGCTCCTCCAAGAAACTCTGCCCACCCTCTGAGCCCTTGCTCAAAGACCTCCACAATCCCCCCACCCACCCTGGAAGTCTTCCCTGGTGGCCTCGGAACCCCATCAACTCCCTTGGGGTCTGGCTTCTCTGGCCTTGCCCCTCAGGAGGCAGTTGCCAGAGGGTAAGGCCAAGAACCATGCCCGGACTTTGTCACTGTCTCAGTCTGCTTGGGCTGCTGTCACAAAACAAAAACCCTAGTCCAGGGGGCTATAATAACAAACATTTATTTCTCACAGTTCTGGACGCTGGCAAGTCCAAGGTCAAGGTGCTGTGCTGGCAGAGTCAGTACCTGGGGAGGACTCGCTTCTTGGTTTGCAGGTGGCTGCCTTCTTTTTGTGTCCTCACATGGCAGAGACAGGACTCTGTTCTCCTCCTCCTCTGGCCAGAACACTAATCCCATCATGGGGGCTTCCCCCTCATGACTTCATCTGAACCTAATTACCACCTCCCCTCTCAAAAGCCCCGTTCCTAATACCATCACGTTCGGGGGTAGGGCTTCACATATGGATTTGGGGGCGGGGACACAAACAGTCAGCCCATAGCTCCCCTGAAAAACTGCGATTACAGGTACATCTTTCCCCTCTCAGCCTGATCTCCCCTTTTGCACAAGGAAGTGATCAGAAAGTTCCGACTGTTCAGCAAACTCTAAGGGAGCATTTATCCTCCCAGCAGTCATTCCCCTTTCTTCCGGCAAACACCCTGATTCTCTTTACTCCAGCAGGGTCGGGCCTGGGGCTCTGGATCTACGCCAACCTGACTTAGGATCCCAGTGATTGGTTCGGGCATGTGGGCATGTGACCTGAAGAGCCAAGTTGAGTGAGTCCCGAAACTGCAGCTGGGATTGCTGGAGACTGTCCCTCCTCTGTGTGGCTCTGGAACCCAAAAGCTACCTAGGTTGCTGGAGAAGGGAATCCACACGGATGGATGGAGAGAGAGGCCAGAGTCTGATGACATTGTTTGACCTTTGTATCTAGCTTTTCCTAGATTTGATTCTCTCTTCCCTCCCCTTTTCTTCTCTTTCTCCTGTCTTCTTTATTTCTCTGTCCTTGATTCTCCCCCTCCCTGACCCCCAACCTGCACCAGCTCCTGAGCATCTCGCGCCCCCTGCTGCCCTATTCCATTCAGGTCAGGTCTCTCCCGGGGGGTGCCTGGCCCAGCTGCAACCTTACAACCCAGCAGGGCAGGAATTGGGTCTTCAGGGGGCTGTGAGGAACAGTCTGCTGAGGGCACATGGAAGGGACAGAGAGACTGGGTGACAGATGGTGCTCCTTGTCTTCACAGAGAGCTTCTTTATTTGGGGCTCATGGCACCATCGGCTTCCTTGTTACCAGCTTAGGAGCTTGCCCTGTGCTGGCTCTGCATGCTCCTCACAGCACTGGGGAGGACCCATTTGCTCATTTTTGAGCTAGTTCAAGGTCCGCACTAGACAGTACAGGGAGAATTAAAGGGAATGGTCTGCATTATGGCTTTAACATCTTCTGGCGATGTTGATTGGCAGGAAGAACAAAAGACATCTATGTTATCACGTGGTTGGACCCCCACGTGGGTCCATACATCTTCTCACCTAAGCCTGAGATCAGCATCTCTTCCTGGGACCATTGCTCCCCTGCCAGGAGCTTCTTTCTAATCCAGCCTCCAAATCACCAACAGCGGGCTTTGCCTAAAATGTGAGGTATTCAGGTAATTCACAAATTCAGGGAATTGGTTAATTACATATTGTGGCACAACAAATCACAAAACTAATTGGCTTAAGACAGAAGTATGCAAACTATAGTCCTCAGGCCATATTTGGCCCATTGCTTGTTTTGGTAAATAAAGTTTTATCGGAACACAGCCACACTCATTCATTTACATGCGCTCTACGGCTGCTTCTGCAGAGTTGAATAGTTTACATAGAGACTATATGGGTCACACAGACTAAAATATTTACTCTCTGGCTTATTACAGAAAAAGTTTGTCAACCCCTGGATCAACGCTATAGTAATCTTTTATTATCTCTCGTGGTTTCTATGGGTCAGGAATCTGGGAGCAGCTTGGCCACGTGATTCTGGCTCGTGGTTCTGGCTCAGGGTCTTTCTGGAGGTTCCAGTTAGGTATTGGCTGGGGCTGCACTCATCTGAAGCCTTGACTGGGGCTGAAGGATTCTCATCCAAGAAGGTTCACTCGTGTGGCTGGCCAATTGGTTCTGGTTATATGCCAGAGGACTCAGTTCTGCTTTACATGGGCAACCCAGGATAGCTTGAGTGTTTTAACGCATGATAGCTGCTAGCCCCAAAGGGGAGAACAAGATCAAGAGAACAAGGTAGAATCTCAATGCCTTTATGGGCTAGGTTCAGAAGCCACAAACTGTGACCTCTGCCATTTTCTATGGATCAAGCAGACTAGCCCTGATTCAATGTAGGAAAAGATGACACAAGAGAATAAATACCAGGAGGTGGGATCCCTGGGGCCATCTTGGAGGCTGGCTACCATATGGAAGATGCAAACTCATGCTTTCATGAGCATACTGATCTATAAATGTATTTTCTTAGGTTTGCACCATGCTTCATGTCAATATTTTTAAATTTGGAGATTTCACAAAATATCTAAATTGTCCCCCACACGCGTAACAACAGGATGGTGGTGAATAACAACTGCCCTCTTTGCGTGGGGCAGGATTCTTTCTAGTTTACCACATTTCTCACCATCCTTTATTGATCTCTGACAGGGAAACTGGATTTTAGTGATCATTAATAATAATCCTTGACCTGGGGTGCCTGGGGGGCTCATGAGTGGGCAAGGGGTAGAAGGAGAGAGAGAATCTTAAGCAGACTCCACGCCCAGCATGGAGCCTGACTCGATCTCACAACCCCGCGGTCATGCCCTGAGAGTCGGACGCTCAGCTGATTGAACCACCCAGGCCCCCCACATATATGTCTTTTAAACAGCTATGATCACTACCCCATGTAAATGTTACTGCCTTGCCTGTGGAGACCAATTTCCTTAGTTTGGCACTGAAGATCTTTTGTAATCTAGCACTGCCTACCTTAAAGACAAGATGGTGGAGAGATGAAGTGTCCAGACCCTGGGATCAGACCAGCTGGTTAGTTTGGTTTTTTTTTAAGTTTTTTTAAAGATTTTTAAAATTTTTATTTGAGTGAGAGAGAGCACAAGAGAAAGCAGGGGGAGGAGCAGAGGGAGAGGGACAAGCAGACTCTGAGCTAAGCACGGTACGGGGCTCAATCCCAGAACACTGAGATCATGACCTGAGCCAAAACCAACCGTCAGATGCTGAACTGACTGAGCCACTCAGGCACCCCTGGACCAGCTGGTTTTAACTACCAACCCCACCACTCATCTGCTGTGTCCTCAATTCTCTCATCTCGAAACTGGAGACAATAACAATACTCATCACATAGGGTTTTGTGACCACGTTTCCTCCTCTATCCCCAGCCCTGCCAGTGCCCTAGCTACCTGAACACTCCAGATTATTTTAGGCCCCTGTGCCTTTGCACTTTCTGTTCCCTCTGTCTGCAGTCTGCATGTTCTGTTTCTCTGCCGCAAGGCTTAGTCCACAGCTACCCACTGAAGTTGTCCCTAACACTACTCATCAGACCTGTCTGGTTGTCCCGGATACGATGTGGGATGGTTCTTCTTGGCCCCCTTGTGATTGGGTTGGAGCCATGTGACAAGATCTGCTCAATGAGTTGTGGGTACAAATAGCACATGTCTTGGGGCGCCTGGGTGGCTCAGTCGTTAAGCGTCTGCCTTCGGCTCAGGTCATGATCCCGGGGTCCTGGGATCGAGCCCCGCATCGGGCTCCCTGCTCCGCGGGAAGCCTGCTTTTCCCTCTCCCACTCCCCCTGCTTGTGTTCCCTCTCTCGCTGTGTCTCTCTCTGTCAAATAAATAAATAAAATCTTAAAAAAAAAAAAATAGCACATGTCTTTTCCAGGCTGGAGCATTTAACAGCAGGTTCAAGACTTTCCAGAACTGTGTCTTCCCTCTGCCACAGCAACTAGACCCTGGAGTGAGGACGGTGGTGTGAGCAAAGCCGCAGGCATGCCATTTTTAGATGTGTTGAGCAAAAAACAAAAAATCCGCCTTGTGGTTTAGGCCTCCAGAGTTGCGATAACAGCTCTACCTAGCCTGTACTGACTTCTTTCGTTAGGAAAGCTTCCGTAAGCTTTCCTCAGACAGAGCGGATCATGGGCCCATGGGTTGCCAGGGCAACCAGCACGCCCCTCTACCCATACCTCATACCCTACGGCCCTGTATTACATAACTGGGTCCCTGATGTCACGGTGCCCACTGGTACTGTTTTCTCCTCGGCATGGCCTGCCTGCCCTTACTATGCATCGTAAAGCCGCTCCCTCTGCTCTGCTCTCAATGAACACCCAGCTTATTTAGTTCTTGGTACTTTATTCTCATAGGCAATTATTTTTATTTACTGACTTGTTCATTGTCTGCCTCTCCCACTGGACAATAAGCGTATAGCCCCGGGCCGGAGCTCGGTGTCTGCCACAGAGATACTAGTAAATAAACCAAGGAAGGAAAACCGTGCATCCCGTGTTTAGCATGGTGCCTGGCACAGTGTGTGAGCCTGAATGAATGAATGAATGAATGAGCGAATGGCTCCTGGTACCACTCAACAACTCAGCCACCCTTGGCCATGTCTGCGAGTGTCCTCTCTCAGGCTGCTGGTGCGACATGGGACTCCAGAGGCAGCAGAAGGCCCAGCATCAGGGGCTCTTGCTGCTGCTTTTTTGTTTTCCCCCATGCTGCAAAATCTCCTGCGACCGTTTAAAGCCAGGAAGCAAAATCAAAGGGCCCTGGATTCAAAGGACACTAATTACCTTTCAAAGAGTTCCCCTTGGCTTTAGCCACACGATTCCCGTCAGAGGCTGTGGGAGTTTGTGGTTCCTGTGTGCCGGGCTTTGAAACTGGGAGGGATTAATGGGGCTTGATTAAACCACAAATGTCAGGAAGTGCGGAGGACAGCTCCAGCTCGGAATGCTGGCCACCTCCGTCCTGAGAGGGAGGACAGCCACCGACCTCCCCTCCCCCACTAGGCTTGAGCTTCTGATAAAGGTGGGGGAGGCATTTTCCCCCCTACACTTAAGGGTATCGCTTCCAGGCTTCTATGAAGCTCCCTGACATGCGAATTGACTGACATGCTAATGAGAATTTAGTTTGGCATTTGTCCAAGGAGGAGTAATCGAGGACTGTCCACTAATTTTCCATGCCCTGATGTCTGAACAGCAACCTCTTCTACTCCACAACAGGCATGTGCTAAAATAATTGATAATGATCATAACAGGCACCAGTTCACTAAGCACCTTCCTTAGTACCAGTCACTGAGCTTGTTGCTTTATATAGTTGACCTCATTTCATCCTCATAACCTCCCCAGAGGGAGGTAGGGGCTCTCATTAGCTCCATTTCACAGATATAGAAACTGAGTCTCAGAGAGGTGTAGTGACCTGCCCAAGGTCACACAGCATGGAAATGGCAGCCTGGAAATGACAGACCAGTCTCCCTCACTGAACCTAAACGGCTCTACCCTTTCTCATCTTTTGGAACATTCTAAAGGACTCTCCCTCTGATATTCCAGTAGGAACGATTCTATAAAAAGCAAGAAGACAGTTAAGATAAGAGAAAAGGAAAGACATGTTGGAGAAATCCATACCAACTGTGGTGGAGCCTCATTTCGTTTGTGAACTGACCCTGAACCATTTTATTAATCCCCCAACTACTGAGGAAGAAGCTGGTAACACTTCCTGTCAGGAAGCTAGAACTCAACTCAGCGAGAAGACAATGTGGATTTGCTTGTCCCCAACAAGCCTTCATTATAGAGCTTGGAAAAACCAAACACCTACTGTCCCAGCCTTCCTTGCTGCCAGAGGGGCCCATGTGGCCAGTTCTAGCCAATGACACTTTCCTGATAAGAGGGACATACATTACTTCAACGGCCTTCCCTACTTCTTCCTCCTGCCTGAATATGCTGTGACACTTGAGTTGTGGCAGCCATTCTGTGTTCAGAGGAAAATGCCAAGAGAATAACACACCTTGCTGAACCATCAAACCAATGCTAGCCCCCTGTCTACCTCTAGAATTTTTGAAAGTGAGAAGAATAAAACCCCTTTCATTTAAGCCCCTGTTAGCTGAATTTTCTATTGCTTGAAACCAAAAACCTGTTAATGAGTACAACAGTTCATCCTATGTTTCTTATTAAGAATGAGGGTAGTTCCTAGAAACCCCATTCCTATAGATTCCCCTCACATCTCTGTCCAGAATTTTGTCCAGTGTCTTTTCCTAAGCTAATTGTTTGTCAGAAGGAAAAAAAACCCAACATAGTCAGCTTAGACCAGTGGTTCTCAAACTTCAAAGTGAATCAGCAATCTTACCGGGATGGCTTGTTAAAACCCAGATAGCTGGGTCTTATCCCCAGTTTTTGATTCAGTAGGTTTGAGGGGGTGGCTGAGAATTTGCATCCCAGGGAAATGTTCTGCTTTACCACCTATTCGTATAAAGTTGGAGAGAATTCATTGTGGAGAAAAGTAGTCAAGGAAGCCTTCTTGGAGGAGGGGTCATGCACTAAACCTTAAAGAAAGCTTAAGGATGGAGAAGAGGTGTAAGGATGGTAGCAGGAAGGAAGGCCCTGAATGAGAAAGGAATAGTCAGGCAGGAGGTACATAGAGCATGAGAAGGTGTGGTCAGGTCAAAATGAAGAATTAGATTGGATTGGGTAGGTATCAGAGCTGATAAGGGCCCTTCAGCATTAGCTTCAGAAGCCAGGAGGTGATTTTGGAGGCAAGAGAAAATCAGGTGGGTTGAGAGCTCAGTCTTTGTTGCCAGACTTGAATTCAAGCCCTGGCTTCCCTATTATTTTTATTGTGTTTTCTCTGAGCAAGTCAGTTTATCTCTTTGAACCTTCATTTTGTCAGCTATAAAATGGGAATAATGATGTCTCTCTCACAGAGGTTGAGAGATGTAAACGATATAATGCATATAAAGCACCTAGTGTTAAATACATAACAGCAAAGAGAGAAAATTATTTTGAGAAAAACCTTATCCCAAACTCTCATGATATGTTAAAAGTCAGACTAAGGGTTCTATCACCAAATGATGTGGGGAAACACTGAGTTAGTAAAGTTTTCTCTCTTGCAGGATTTTGCAGTCTTTAATATGCTAATATGAAGGATGGATCTCATCTGGGAAGACAGTGGCTTACAGGATTTCCCCAAACTTGTTTTTAAAAATGTTTTTAACTATATACATCCTTGTGAATAATTTGAGGAATGCTCCTGTTTAGCAGAACAATGAGAAACCAACGTAAAGCATCAATGTACTAATTACAAAAATTGGCCATTTATACTCTGACAAAGGATAAAAATTGCAGTGTTTTATCGATCCATTAGGTTATATTTCTGTATTAATCCGCTTCTCTAAATTATGCTGAGGTAACAAACAAACCTCAAATCTCTCTGGCTTACAACAATAAATGTCTATTGCTCCCCCATCCTACATTCCAGGATTGGCTGCAGTTCTGGCCACGTGGTCTTCCTTGTGGGACCCAGTGACCCTATTTGGGTTATGCTGCTTTGGTGGAAGAGGAAAATACCCACACCGGAAATATGGGATGGCTTTTAAAGCGTCTGCTCAGAAGTGGATTACGTCATTCAAGATCACATCTTATTGGCCAAAGTAAGTCACATGGCTAGGCCTGATGTCAATGGCACCCGAAGAATAATCGTCTTGCAGAGAGAGCTTTGGGAGCAAAAAAAAACCAGTGTCCACTCTGTCATTTTGGAAGTAGCCTCCCTATTTTAAAATACTGCCTGATTTGGATTGTTCGCTAATCCAGAAAGACATTCAATGAATCTGTCTTTGGTATTTCATGGTTTCATTACTGTAACCTTAGAGTGAATGCATCTTGATGTCCTAAAGGACAAGTCCTTCTTTTTTAGGCTTAGCATTTCTGGTCTTTTATTCCCCAACATGGATTTTACCATCTAATTGTCAAGTTTTGTGAAAAACTCTGTTGGGATTTTAACTAAAATTGCATTACACTTATAAATTAAATTGGGGAAGGAATCGCCATATTTATCACACTGAGCCTTCCCATCTGTGAATTTGGTACATTTCAGCACTTATATAGGCCACTGTGTATGTCCTTCTCTATAGATTTATAAGTTTCTCCATAGAGTTTTTGTACATCTCCTATTAGATTTATTCCTGGCAATCTTAGAGATTTTTGTGGCTAGAGTGAATGAAGTCTTTTAAAAAATATATATTATAAAATTTTTCACTGGGACACCTGGGTGGCTCAGTCGGTTAAGCATCTGCCTTCGGCTCAGGGATCGAGTCCCACATCGGGCTCCCTGCTCAGTGGGGAGTCTGCTTCTCCCTCTGCCTGCTGCTCCCCCTGCTTGTGTTCCCTCTCTCGTTGTGTCTCTCTCTGTCAAATAAATAAATAAAATCTTAAAAAAAACACATAACATAAAATAAAATAAAATTTGTCACTGATGGTATATCGAGACACTATCGATGTGTGAATCTTGATCAGCTATCCAGCAACTTCACTGAACTCTCTTATTCTGTGAGAATAATTATAGCATTTGCAGATGGCAGTAATTTTTATTCCTTTTCATCACAACTTTCCTTTGTCTTCTTGTCTCTTTTTCTTTCCTTTCCTTTCCTTTTTTTTGCTCCCTCGTAGTTTATGAAGTATATTTAACTCTCCAGAAACTCTGTAAATTTGGTATTTTGATTATTCCCACTTCACAGGTGAAGAAACAGAGAAAGAGAACCCAAGTCTGTCTTACCCCTAAATTTGTGTGTCAGGGCTGCTTCGGGTGCAAGTGACAGAAGAGAAAATCAGAGTAGCTCTCACAATTGGGAGTCAGGCTTCACTGGATCTGGGGGCTCTCAATGGTGCCACAGTGGTGGTCTCCCTCCCTCTGCCTCTCAGCCCATCTGTCCTCTCTGCTGGCTTCATTCTCAGGTGGGAATTCCCCATATGCCAGTAAAGCCGGTTGCCTGAGGCTCTGGGCTTACATGAGCCCCACCGTTGGCAACCTTGAGAAAATACTGAGACTGTCTTTCCACTAGCATCCATGTTAATCCCTGAGAAGTACTCTGATTGGCCAGCCTGGCCTTGTGCTTACCCCCTAGAGGACAGTATAACTGACAGCCCACTAAAATCTCTTAGAGTTGGAGGCGGGAGAGAAAGATCCCAAAAGGAAAAGATGGGGTGAGGGGGAGTGATGCTAGGGGGCCAGAATGGAAGCCGTCCCTTGTTATCAGGCAGTCCCCACTGCCCCACTGACTGGGGTGGCCTGCATTCCAGCTTGGCTTTGCTGCTAGTACTTTTGGCATATTGTAATTTCAGAGACCCTTACTTTGCTTACTTATTTGGCAAACAGAGAGCTTAACCACGTGGGTGGGAATCAAATGAGGAAATTCATGGAAAAGAAGATCTGCAAAATAAAACACTCTGTAAGGAATTACAGACAGGACAGTGCATCGTCACTGGCCTTAATTAGTATAGTCACCCCTCAACTCAAGAACCTTGAATGGCTCCCTACTGCCCAACTCATCAAGTTGAGGGTTCTTTGTGGGGCTCACAAGGCTCTTCAAAGTCTGGCCCTACTTGGCCCACCCCCTTCCTCTCTAACCCTCCTCCTCCACTCTAAGCAGGTTGGTCTTCCTTTGCCCCACACTTCTTTGCTTCAGAGTCAACCCCATGGCTCCACCTAGTGTGAACACACTGACTTGCCTGAGTGACTCTGGGCAAGTTATGTCCTTTCCGCGAAACTCAGTTTGCTCATCTCTTAAATGGGAGCAGCTGCTTCGCAAGCTCATTGTGAGTATTACATGAAAGAATGGATGTAAAAAGGGTGCCTGGGTGGCTCAGTTGGTTAACCGTCCAACTCTTGATTTCAGCTCAGGTCATCAGGGTTGTGAGATGGAGCTCCGCATTAGGTTCCATGCTCAGCGGAGAGTCTTGAGATTCTCTTGCTCTCTGCCCCTCCCCTCCAAAAATAAATAAATAATTTTTTTTTTTTTTTTAAAGAATGGCTGTAAAGCGGCCAAGTGTACAGTGGTTGGCAGGAAGTCCATGTTTGCTCCTTCATTGCATACCCGTTTCTGTGCAGTTCCCCTGGGATTACCTTTCAGAGGGTGATCAGAAAGGAAGATATTTCCCCCTTGGGAGCACTTGGGCCCACCAGAGGCTCTTATGTCATATTGCCTAGAAAAAGAGTAGGATCAGCCTTCTAGGTCCAAGGACTTAAAGAAAGACCTTCCAGAGAGGAAGAGAAAGGGCAAATGGCCGAGGCTTTGGGTCAGTGAGGAAGTAGATGCTTCAGCCATGCTGAGGATGTGTTCTGGGTCAGGCTGTGGTTTGGGATGGGCCTGAGCCTGTAGACAAGGGAAAGGATGGCCATGAGCAGGCTCTGTGATGGTGCATGAGTTGGGACCTGGACCAGTGGTCCCATGAGACTGTGTGTTCCAGGGAAAACCCACCCAGGGAGACACCCTTCTGCTCTTGGCTCTACACTCATATTTGTGCCCTGAGGACATCACTTCTAGTCTTCACCTGACTGTGTGAGCTGGATCTTCACCCACTTCTGGCTTTGAAGATGCTGCTGACAACGTGCTGGTCAAATCCAGCCTGCAGACCCATCTGGCATGGCCACACAGTGCGTGGTGCTTTTATAAATGCCTGCGAACTCTTTGACTCTACTCCCACCTAGAGGTGGGGTCTATGTATCCTGCCCCTTGAATCTGGGTGGGTCTGTGGCTGCTTTGCCCAGTAGAGTATGGTAGAAGTGACCCTATGGGACTAGGGGCTGGATCCCTTCTGCCTGGTTCTCCTGCAGTGCTCACTGTCTGGATTTGCAGTGCTCCCTCTCTGGATACTCGAACCAGCCACATGATGGGAGAAGCCCGGGCCACATGGAGAAGCCATGTGTAGGCTCTCCAGTGGACAATCCCAGCTGAGCCCGGCCTCTGAATCATCCCAGCCCAAGCACCAGATATGTGAGCAGAGAAGCCCCCGGATGATTCTAGTCCCAGCCATGTGAGTCTTCCCAGCTGAAGCCCTGGACACCATGGAGCAGAGTAAGCTATCCCCACTGTGTCCTGTCCAGACGTCTGACACAGAGAACCCATCGACATAATAAAATGGTTGCTTTACGTCACGAAATTTGGAGTGGTTTTTTACGTGGAAATATTAACTAGAGAATAGTGCTTTAAAATTTTTTGATCCTGCCAACATTTAAAATTAGGAGATTTACAATATAAATTTGGATTTCTGGTTTTTAATGAGAAATCAGAAAATCTGGTTACACTAGCATGTCTGTTGGGCAAAAACTGGTCGGAGCTGCCCTTTTGAGAAGGGATATGGATGTCCTGTCTGCCTAGGCTCCCATCTGGCTGTCTTTGCTTGTTTAGGTTACCTGCCTGGTCCCTGTGGGCATATGGTGTGCTGATCCTGCACCAGAACCATCCAACTGCTTTGTAGGGCCACCCAAGATCTCAGCATCTTTTCCCCTCCTGTGATGGCCTGGATATCCTTGACCTCTGTGGGTGCCCCCTTTTTGTCCCTGGAGCTACAGAAACCCACCAAACTAGGCAGGGTTCTACCCTTTTCTCTGATCAGAAAACCACTTATGTGAAATAAAAACCAGCCGGAGCTGGGGGTGGTGATGGCTGTGTCTGGAGCTTGCTTGTCCTGTAAACAATTTCCTGGTGATAATCTTTCCAATTATCCCTCCAAGCTGGAACTGCTGTGTGAAATCAGGCTGGGTGCCCTCAGCTTCTCCTGTACATCTTGCAGTCATTAAGATCTGGCCTTATATTTCAGGGTGAGCTGTCCAGAGCCACCAAGGCCAGGATTTCCAGGATCCTTGATGCAGACACAGAGAATCACAGATTATAGAAATTTGTAAACAAATACAGGGCAGATTATAAAATCTTACACACAGCAAGACTCTTAAAAAGCCAGTCTATCTTAGCACTAAGCATAGATGAGCGAGGTACAAATTCCAGTAAATATAACTATTTTTCCTTACACAAACTTAAACTTATCAGCTTCCATTCCTACAACTAGCAGACACTTAATTGATTAGTTAATTCATTCAGCAAATGTCTATCAAGAGCCTCTATGTACCAAGTATTTTCTCTTTTCTTTTCCTTTTTTTTTTTTTTTAGGTGGTAGGAATATAACCGTGACATGTCAGATAAAAATCTCTGCCACTATGGAGGTTAATTTGTATTCTAGTGGAAGAGACAGATGAAAAACAAATTAACAAATAAATATATGATAGAATGTCAAAAGTGGTGATAAATGCTCTGAAAAAAGATCAAGCAGGGGTAAGGGATAGGTAGTGATGGAGAAAGAGTGTTATTTTATACAGGGTGGTCAGAGAACATGTCCTGACAAAACAGCCTTTATGCAGAGACCTGGAAGACATGAGGGAGCGAGGCCCATGAAGACCCAGGGAAGAAGGGTCCATCTGGGTGAGGGAATGGGAAGTGCAAAGGCCCTGGGGCCAGGCTGGAATGTGCTTGGCCTGTCATGGGAGAAATAGCAGGAAGACCTAGATGGCTGCGCAGACATGAAAGAGGAGAAGGAGGAGGCATAGAGACTGAGGTTGAAATCTCAGTCAGTTTAATGTTCTTCCCTGCTGGGTTTGTCTAAATCCTGGAGGGGCTTATATAATCCCAGCATGGGAGGGAACATCTAGTCCTACAGCCATGCTCTCTGCCCCTACTATGCCCTCTTCATTCTGATTTTTAGCCAGGACTCATGGCTTTTGATGCTTCACTTGTGCCACCTTCAGGTGCCTGATTCAGCTCAATTCTCTGACCTGTGGGAATTGATGAGAGGTAAGTGTCTCTCTAGGCACCTCCTGAAGAATTTTCCTGTACTGTGATAAGAAGGAGGGATCTGGCTAGGACTCAGCTAACTCCTGTCTTTTTTTGACCCTGACATGTCCTTGAAGGGATGAAGTGTGCAGGAGGAGAGTGGAAGCAAGGCTCAATCTAGTTTGGGTGAGGTCTAAAGCTTTTACCATTTTGGGTGACCCTCCTTAAGAAAAAGAAGAGAAAATTATGAATATACATTTAGGTAGGAATGTGAATATTTCTTCAGAATGAGAGAAGAAAATGAAAATAAATTACAAATTTTAAAAAGCTGATAAATACCACAAGCAATATAAAATCCAGAAAAATAACACACTATTTTTATTAACTGACACCCCCTATAATACTTTTCCCCCACAGTTTGGCTGCAGATTTTACATCAGAAGCCATGGAGGTGAGAAGAAAGTGGAACAAGATATTTAAGGTGCTGAAACAAAAGAACTGTCAATGCAGAGTTCTATGTCCAGCAAAAATATCGTCCAGGAATGAAAGTGAAATAAAGACATTCTCAGGTGAAAAAAACAAAACAAACAAACAAACAAAAAACAACAGAGTATTCATAGCCATCAAAGTTGCTCTAAGAGAACTACTAAAGGAAGTTCTTCAAACAGAAGGGAATTTAAAAGATCAGGAACAAAGAGCAACATAAATGGTAATAATGGGTCATAAATGGTAAATATCTGGGTAAAAATAATGAACTATTTTTTTTCCTCTTGAGTTCTTTAAAATATATGGACATGTAATGGTGAAAATTTGCCCGATCATTGTCTGTTAGAAATTTCAATGTATGTAGATGTGATGTACAAGACAACTGTAACATAAAGGAAGAAGGGTAAACAGTCATATAAATGGAAAGGTGTCTATATTCCACTTGATGTGATAAAATATTGGGTCTAAATAGATGATGACAAGTAAGTATATATGTTGCAATCAATAGAACAACCACTAAAAAGAACCATACAGGGGCACCTGGGTGGCTCAGTTGGTTAAGCAACTGCCTTCGGCTCAGGTCATGATCCTGGAGTCCTGGGATCGAGTCCCACATTGGGGTCCCTGCTCAGCAGGGAGTCTGCTTTTCCCTCTGACCCTCCCCCCTCTCATGCTCTCTCTATCTCACTCTTTCTCTCAAATAAATAAATTAAAAATTAAAAAAAAAGAACCATACAAAGAAATATAATAAAACACAATAGATAAGTTAAAATGGAATACGGAAAACATTCAAATAACCCAAAAAATAGTCAGAAAAGGAAGAAATATGGAATGAAAAATAGAGGAAACAAATAGAAAACAAGCAATAAAATGGTAGTTGTAAGTCCAAACCTATCAATAAATACACTAAACATAAATGGTCTAAACATACCAAACAAAAGTCAGAGATGGCCAAAATAGATTAAACACCCAAACATGACCCAACTATATGATGTCTAATAAGTAACTCATTGCAAATATGGTGACAGGGGCAGGTTAAATTTGAAAGGATGAAAAATGATATACCATGGCAACAGTAATCACAAGAAAGCTGGAGTAACTATATTATATCAAAGAGAACTGCAGAGCAAAGCAAATCACTAGGGAGAAAGGGAAACATTAAATAATGATAAATGGGTCTATTCACTAAGAAGACAAAACAATCCTAAAGTGTGTATGCACCTAAAAGAAAGAACTTTATGATATAGGAAGTGAGGAGTGCCTGGGTGGTGCAGTCGGTTTAGTGTCCAACTCATGGTTTTGACTCAGGTTGTGATCTCAGGGTTATGAGATGGAGCCTGATGTCTAGCTCCACACTCTGTGCAGAGTCTGCTTGAGATTCTCTCTCCTTCTCCCTCCGCACACCTCCCCCCCACCGGCTTGTGCTCTCTCTCTCAAATAAATAAATAAATCTTTAAAAATATACATAGGAAATGAAAATTGACAGAACTGAAAGGTGAAATAGACAAATTCATAATTATTGTTGAAGAATTCGATACTCCTCTCTCAGTAATCAATAGAATTAGCAGACAAAATTAGCAAGAAGACAGAACTGAACAACACCATCAAACAACAGCATCTAATTGACATTTACAGAATACTCTACCCCAAAACAGCATAATGCTCATTCTTTTCAAGTGCACATGGAACATTCACTAAAACAGACTTTACCTGATATGAGGAAATAGGACAAAGAGTATGATAGTGCAGGGGAAAAATCCTTCAGTTAATATCCTAAGATGTATTAGCATACATAGTCTTTGAATCTTGGAAGCAAATTCAGAGACTCTTAGAAGTATAAACACAGATTCTTTGGACATGTAGTTTCATTGGCCAATCGTTGAATCCTAGACGTATATAACAAAAAATACTAGCATCTTGAATATTTTAAAAGCATAGAATCTTAGAATAACTGCTTAATAAATTTGTAGACTCTTGGATATGTGGAATGTTAGATACTTAAAGGGTACCTAATCCAGTGTTTTCAAAATTGATGTCCCAGAAGATAGTGCTATTTCAAAAAGCCTAAAAGAAATTATACCTTAAAAAAGGCAGTTTACAACAGACATAAAAATCTTTCACAATTTGGACCTTGTAGAAGAAAAATAAAAAGAGCCCCTTAGGGTGAAAGAGCTGAAAAGCTAATATAATCCAATGTTATTGTCTTACAAATGGAGAAATTTGTAAAATAATGCAATTGCATTACTGTGGGAGAATGCATTACTGGTGCCAATTCTTTACCTCTCTCTGTATCATGTCCTTTGCAGTTCCTCCCACAAAAGAGGTAATGCTGCACTCAGCCAGGTCACTTGTTTTGGTCAATAAAGTGAGGCAGAAATGACAGTGTGCCTGGGCTTTATGAAGCCTCTCATGCTTCCATCTGCTGCCCTGTGTTTTTGCCATCACAATGAGGATGAGGATGCACCTGGGCTCCCACAAGGGGAAAGTGAGAAACGTGGGGCCGTGCCGCCCCAGCTAATGTGCCCTGGCCAAGCCCAGCCTTGAGCTAAGTCCCAACCAGTCCCCAGTCACATGGTCAAGCCCAGCCAAAACGAACAGAGTCCCAGCTGACCCACAGATGCATGAGATACAATAATAAATGTTTCAAGCCACCGAGCTTTGGTGTGGCTCTTACCCACCAACTGCTCACCGGTACAGGGAAGAGACTTAATGGCAACCAAGAATTCTTCCAGGTCTTTCCCCATGGTGTCAGTGTTCCCTCAAGTGTGGATGAAGCACCCTGGGTGGACCCAAGGTGCCCTAGGCAGGACTCAGGACTCCGAAAAGCACTGAATCACCCAGGGAGAGTGTTATTCCACTTTCAGTTCTTCATCAGTCCTAATAATTTTGAGGACAAAGTCTCAGGCACCAGTACTCTTCAACTCCTCTCCAACACTTGCTAATCTTCTTTTAACAAAGAATGAACTCAGGTCTGAGCTTTTCAGACAGGCAAGAGGATTGGGCAAGAGTTTAATAATGTTATTTAGTTTTCAGAGCATTTGTTTTTACAGGTCTCTGCTAGTCATAGAAAGAGATAGATACTGCCTTTCTGACTTAGAGGTGTGATCTGATTTCTTATTATTTTATTTTTTATTTTTAATGATATTTCCTTAAATAAATACATTTTAAGATATTTATTTGTGTAAAGAGAAAAAAAAGGAATCTAAAGAAAAATATGGAATCGATAAAAATGCAGATGTTGGTGGATCTGGCCCAAACCACGCCGTGGTGATACAGTACCTTGGCATTGCATCCCACTGCGGTCGAGGGCACATCTAGGCAATTCAGCTGGGCGCTCAACTTGGGAGAGAGGGAATTGTTTGAAACAAACATCGCCAAGGTCATGGGTCCGTCTAGGAATGTGCTTGCTACAGCTCCCTTCTAGAATTCATACTTTGAAGCTGATTCATACTATGTGATATCTCTGGACTGTGAATTGGATCCAGGAGGGTCCAGCTTTCCCCATCTCTCTGTGTGACCTTGACTGGATCCCATGCCTTTCTGGGTTTGACTCAAGGGGCCAGTCTCTGTATGTAAGGAAAGTAAGTAAAGTGAGAATAATTTGCGTTGTGGGCTGGTGTGGGCTCAGACTTCTTTGGAAAAGGGGGCTGCTCATGTCTGCCTGCTCTTATTCCCTCGCCAGTTTCATTTGGAGATTTCTCCCCATGTGGTTTAGCAACAGGCTGATTAGGGACCCTAAAACTGCCTTGAAGAAAGTCAGTGTGTTACGCCTCTCAGTAGGAATGTACTGTGGCCCCCTGGAGAGCACACACACCCTCTCAATGGGGTCCCTACTCTGCAGTCCCGCCCACTGTGGCCATGTTGAAATGTAGGCCCAGGGTATCCAGAACTTCAGATTTATTTTATTTTATTTTATTTTATTTTATTTTATTTTAGAGAGAGAGAGTGAGAGAGAGCGCACGCACAAGCAGGCAGAGGGAGAGGGAGAAGCAGGCTCCCCATTGAGCAGGGAGCCCAATGCAAGCCTTGATCCCAGGACCTTGGGATCATGACCTGAGCCAAAGGCAGACGCTTAACTGACTGAGCCACCCAGGTGCCCCTCAAACTTGCAGGTTTTCCAAAGAAGCCAGAAATCTGACCTTGTATTTGAAATCTTACTATTGTTAAATGTTGACAACTACTTAAATATTTAAAATTCTGTGTTCAAAAACACTAACCCCACCACCAAGAGCAGCACTCTACCAGTACTGTCCCATTTTTGATGTCTACCTTATAGCCTCACATTAAAAACTCAGGTTTGAATTTGATCTAAATTAAAAATTAAATTAAAATCTAAATTTAAAATGTCCTGGAAAATTCTGGAAAGATGGCAGCAATGATAGATGCCTAGTGTTTGGATCTTCCTAACACCCACCCCCCCCCGCCCCCCGCATAAAAACAGAGCAGATATGTGGATAGCAAACCATAATCCATAGGTAACATTTATAGTAAAACTAAGTAACAAAATTCCCTTCAACTCCAAGTATAAGCACACTGTGGGCGAACAATAGACAGCCACAAAATCTGTGGGATATCAAGTCTGTGCTGGAGGAAGCTGAGGAAAGCAATCTGTTTCTGGCAGACTTGAAAGTATGAGAAACCCCAAAGCCAACAGGTATTGAAAATTGAGCAGGATTGAGATGATACAGATGAAGAAGAAAGGCCTTGACTCAGACGAGAACCCAAGTATCTCAGAAAGCAAGCCATGGTATTTTGGGACATTGCATAAAAACAGCAAAAGAGGAAGCTCTAAGAACTTAGAAAAGCTCCCCCAAACAGTGCATCCATTCTAAATGTCCCCCTTTAAACTAATTTAACATAAAACTGAGCCTCAGAAAAGTATCAAGGTCAAACCCCGTACTAAGTTATTGGAAAAACAAAAGAATATGGACAATAATATCCCTACAGATGCTGAAATCCTTCATAAAGTAGACTAGAACTGCAATGTATTATTTCCAATGGAGCTAAAAGACTTGAGGAAAAACTCGGAAATTATATTTAGAAATAAAAAGAACACCATTAAAATAAACTAGGGTAGAGTGAATCAGCAAAATAAATAATACTTTAAGAGAAAGGGAAAGTGGAAATGGAGAAAGTTCTTAAACAATAAAAAAGAATTGAAGACAAACATTAAAAAAAACCAACAACACCTCAAGAGAAAGTGACAGATATTGGTAGACCAAGAAGATACATTATATGGATAACAGGAATACCTAAAAGAATCAAAGGGAAAAAAAACCAAACAGAATAAACACTAAAAACCACAACTCAAGAAAGCCTTCTTGAAGCAAGAAACAAATTTGAAATTATGTATTGAAAGAGAACACCACATACCTGACAATATTAACCTCGATTGACCAAGACGTATTCCAGTAAAATTACTTTAAAGAAAAATAAAGGGTATCTAGGCAAAAAGAGCCCTTGCATAAAGGAAGAACATTGGATTATCATCAGATTTTTTTTTTGAAAGCACTACTTTACAGTAGAAGAAAACAGTACAATGAATTTAGAATATTGGAGGCAAGAAAATGATGACTGAAGTTTTTGTATCCATTAAAACCAACTTTCAAATACAAAGGGCACAAAGTGTTCTCAACATGCAAGAACTCTGACAAATTGTTTCCATGAGCCTTTCCTGAAGAATCCGTTAGAAAATGAGCTTGGGACAACAAAAATGAATAGAGAGATGTCAAAAACAAAACAAAACAAAACAAAAAACTAGTGGTGAGCATTAATGATACTTATTTGCGGAACTAAGACTGGATGTTTCTTGAAAGAAAGAAACATAGTATTGACTTCAGTATCTGGCTTTTGTATCTGATAATGTAAACTTTAAAATGGGGAGGGGAATATGAGTGTTTATGCAAAAAATTGTAATCTACTCTTAGTGATTATAGTTAATGATGACAGTGTTAGTATTATTAACCTAAGAAGGCTGTGTGTGTGGCATGGGATCAAGCAAATGACTAATTGTGGGCTACTGCTATTATCCCCCAAGACACTGAGAACTAGAATTCTGTGGGTGAGAGAAAAGATACACATACATTGGAAAGAAGTTAAACAACCTGAGTCTGAGTTCGAAAGTACTCATGAATTATTTTACATACTATGTTGTAGCTCTGTCCACTAACAAGGCCTAGAAATAATGACCAGCCTACTAGCAATGAGCATCCTTAGCATCCAGATCATGGTCTTGAAATATCATTTCCTATTAAAAGAAACCAGGACTCTTTGGAGAAAGAGTTTGGGGTCTAAGGGTAAGAAAAGCCTGGAATATTTTGTCATACTACATAGAAATGTTGCTAGATATAAAGACTAGTGCAGAGATGTCCAAAGGACTCAAGATCCAACTTAAAGTGTTTTTTTTTTTAAGATTTTATTTATTTATTTGAGAGAGAGAGAGAGCACATGAGAGGGGGGAGGGTCAGAGGGAGAAGCAGACTCCCTGCTGAGCAGGGACCCCCGATGCGGGACTTGATCCCGGGACTCCAGGATCACGACCTGAGCCGAAGGCAGTCGCTTAACCGACTGAGCCACCCAGGCGCCCTAAAGTGTTTTTTACTGGCCAAAGACGAGATAATTTGAGTGTTAGGATAAAAATGCAATGGATTAAATGCCATAATCTTTAAGTATACATCATAAGTGCAAAGGCCCTGTGGCAGGAATATTATTTAGTGTGTTTCAAATAATCCTCATAAATTTCTTAGAACTACCCAGCAGCCCTCACTGGATGTTGTATCTCAAGCCCCAGTGACTCGTTTGGTTCCAATTTTGATGATTTGTAGCACCTGATGCTGAAGCAGGGCTGCCTCTGGAATTGTTAACACCTTGTAAATCTGTCCCTTTTAAGTGGCACCATGTGCATATGCTTTGGCACAGTTATAATTTCAGTTTTGCTTTTAATTAGAGGAAGCCCCCTGGGGGATTAACTATGTGCTAGCAAAGGCAGTTAGTTAGACATCCTTCTGCAGAGTGCTCATAACCGAACATATGCACCAGTTGCTGGGACAGGCTGGTCCACTTGGGTCGCCTGGGAAACTGAGGGCTGCGGATGCGGCAAGGGCAGCTAATGACCCCCATCAAGCTCAGGTGACTGCCAATCTTTTCTTCTAGGATGGAGTCCTTAGGTTGGCAGCAGCTCTGTGGAAGGGGGTATCAGAACTGCTTGCCCTTTTAATGGGGAAACTGAGACAAGACTATCTTAGAATTCCTTCGGGTAAATGCTATTCAAATCATTCATGAAACATTTACTGAACATCCACTCGGGGCCTGGGTCTGTGCCCACACCAGGTCTAAAGGAGTAACCAAACCGTGACTGCCGAGGAACTTATAGACATTTTCACACTTGGGTTCAGCTGCCTGCATATTCTCTCTAGTAGAAGCAGTTTTGAGCTTCCAAGCTGGAGCCTTGAGATGTAATCTGTGAGCAGATTCTGGCAGAAGCAAGGCCAGTGTGGTGGGTAGTTCATGGGCTCTGAGTATCCCCAGACCTTCTTTCTTCTCCCATTTCTCGCTCTCCTCCCTTCTCAAATATGTCTTGGACACCCATCATGTCTCACTCCCTCTTCCGGGCACTGAGGCCCCAGCTGTGAACATGACAGATGCAGTTCCTGCCCTCAAGAAGCTCACAGTCTAGTGGGAAATTCACTGAACCTGTAAATACATAAATCTAATAATCGCAGACTCATAGGTGCTGAGAAGGGTATGGAGTGCAATAAAGAAAAACAGGGGGCACAGGGTTATTGTTTGGGGGGAGGTGACACTTAGACAGGAAGGTGAGAAGTCCCTGGCCATGCCGAGACCCAGAGATGCAGATGTCCAGGTGAGTAGAAGAGCAAATGCAAGAAAGAACGGGGTGCATTTGAGAGAAGGCAGGCCAGGATGGTTGGAGCCCCTAAGCCAGGGAGAGAGTGGAATCGATCAGTTTGAGAAGGAAACCAGAGTTGAGATTTCATGCCAGGGTGAGGAGACATTTTGCTGGACCTTAAATAGAGACGTACTATGGTCTGGTTTATGATTTGCCGAGATGATTCTGACCACTCTGTGGAGAGGGCATTGATAGGGGAGCAGAGTGGAGGCAGAGGGAAGGTCAGGATGCGACGGGGGCCAGCCAGGGAGGATGGTGTCCGGGGCCAGGTATTAGCAGTGCAGGTGGGGAGGAGAATTGGGGGCTGTGTTGTGGATGTGGCCCCAGCAAGATATGCTGAAGGATTATAAGTGGGACCGGACGGGGAGACAGAAGTCAAGGTAAACTCCAAGGTTTGTAGCCTGAGCAACTAGAGAGGTGTAGTTGCTGTCTGTTGCGAGGGGGAAGATAGAGAAGAAGCATGTTTGGAAGCAAAGATCCAGACTTCCAACTTTTGATGTGTCCAGGCTGAGATGCTGTGCATCAGCCAGGTGGAGATACTGAGTGACTGATTGGGCAGGAACTCAAGGACAAGTCTAGGAAAGGGAAATGAATTTAGGAGTCCTCAGCATGTGGGTAGTATTCAAGCCAGTGGCTCGCAACTTTGGATGCACATTGGAAGCACCTGTGGAGGTTTATAAACTGCCCAGGATATAATGCAGACTGTTCAGTCTCTGGGGGATGGGGCCCAGGCGTCAGCATTTTAAGGCTTCCTTGGTGATTCCAGCATGCAGCCAATGCTGAGAGCCAGGGCCCTGAACACTGGTTGAGACTGTGAGTGGTTCTCTGGGTGCGATCCCAGGACCAGCAGCATCACATCACCTGAAATTTGTTAGAAATACAGATGCTCAGCACTGGGTGTTACACGCAACTAACGAATCATTGGACACTACATCAAAAACTAATGATGTATTATATGTTGGCTAATTGAACATAATAAAAAAAAAGAAATACAGATATTCAGGTTTCATCTCAGACTGTGGAATCACAGACCATGGGGGTGAGACCCGGTCATCTGCATCAACAAGTGCTTCCGGTGATGCTGATCCCCCCAGAGTTTTGAGACCCCGGGGGGGGGGGGGGGGGGGGGGAAGAAAGAGAAGAGCACAGGTGTGAGACCTGAGTCAGTCTGCCAGGTGGAGGAGCAGCTAGGATCCTATGGAGGAGGGAGTGGCCAACTGGTCAAATTAAATATCACGGATGCTGCGGGGGATTCAAAGAAATATAAGGCCAGGAAAAGGAGCACAGGATCTGGCAGCGAGGAGATCCTGGGGGGTGTGGCGAGGCTGCTTCAGCTGGATTGAAGAGGTCCCAGGGAGGAGATGGACTTGCAGGTGAGGCATCACCATGCTTCTGGGATCTGGGCTGTGCTTAGTATTTGCTTTTCTCGCCCCCTTAGAAAAGTCTGTAGTTAAACAAATGCAAAGTATTATCGATCTCTTCCAATATCGATTTATTTTAACAGGTCATGAATAACAATAAAGACAGATTGTTGTCTGACATGCCGTGGCCTTCAGAGCGCTCCCAGCAAAGTAAGTTTTCACAAACACTCCATGAAGTAGAAAGGGAGACACTGCGGGTTAATTATCCAGGAGCCAATTCTTATCTCTTCTCCTTTGCTCCCTCCCACCAGGGAGGCTGAAGATAGATGCCTCCTACTGGCATCCCCCTTTCCTTGCCTGCTGGGGTGGCAATGTGGCCCATGACTGCCCAGTGGGATGTAAGGGGAAGCAGCTGGGAGGGTTCTCAGAAAGACATCGTTTCCAGATAAAAGAGACAGCCACATGAGCAGGGTCCATACAGGGCATCTCACCTTTCAAAGCTTTCTTCTAGCTTTGAACATGAACGTGATGCTTGGAGCTCACCTTTAGATCACGAGGCAACAAGTTTTTGGACGAAAGGCAAATAATTAATGGCACAGTGAATATATCGGGAAGAGGGAGATGGGGAGGGAGAAGGAAAGGAGGGGAGAGAGAGAGAACGTAGGAGCACTTGGGTCCTTCGTCACATGACTGTGCCAGGAAGCCCGCCCTGGTGCTTCCTGCTTTTAGACTTCTTGTTTGTGAGATATTGTTTAAGCAACTATTGGTTGGGGCTTCTGCTGTTTGCGGCTGCAAGCATTTCTAACTGATCCAGATGGGGGTCTTACTGACTTTTGGCAGAGGAGAGAAAGGAGGAATGAGGAGACCAGACTTTCCGAGGGTCTCACAGCAGTGAGAGGCGGGGCTGGGGTTAGATTAGGTTCACGGGCTCACCCATCCATGCTTGTGTCTGGAATCACTACCTCCTGGAGGCAAAGCCTATGTCCATGCAAATCTGTTTGCAGAGGCCCAGGGCTCTTTGAGGAAGTGACATGTCAGCTGCGATAGAAGTCAGGGTGGGAAAGGAGTATTTGAGGCAAGAGGAGGTCGTGTGTTCAAAAGACCAAAAAGCTGTAAAGGACTGAACATTGGAGGATGGACACTGAGCATGGCAGGCCAGCGAGGAAGGGTCATGGGCTGAAGTTGGAGGGGTTAGCATGTATTAGAAAACATCTGTGTGTCACGGCAATTACACTATTGTTCCTAATTTCTCACCTTTTCCTGGATCCATGCCCTTTGCCGTGAGACAAAAAATGGTGGAGTCTTCAACATGAACACACGAAGTTCTGCCCATTCTTTGTGACCATGGCGGGCGATGAGCAAGAATTCCGTGCACCCTGTCTGCATTCCTTGTTCAGTACCGTTTTCTATCAGAGGTTTCTCAGTCAGTCTCAAACTTAAAGATTTAGCTTCACATTTAAAAAAAAAAAAACGAAACATGCAAAACCACTTCCCTGTTCTGGGGGTTTCTCTAGACCTTAGTTGGGGCCACACTGGGCCCCCAGGACGGGTCTCCCTAATTGTACTGGTTAGTGTGGTGTGCAACAAAGAAGGGGCCCTGAGAATGGTGGCTCTCAGAACTGAGGCTGAGCCTGAGGGACCCACAGGGAGACTTCAGTGTCACCCCTTCAGGGTCGGCAGCTTTGATGGAGGTCATGCCTCCCTGGGGTAGCCAACACCTGCTGGATGAGCAGGGTGGGAATAAAGATCTAGACACTTGGGCCCCTTTTGGGGCACACTGAAGGGCAATTCTTGCTCCTGACTTCCTCACTGGGCTGCCCAAGACTGTATTGGGCCTGCTGCTTGGTCCTTCTTCTCCTCCCTTTCTTCCACAGATGTTGGTTCCTAATAAACAACTCCTCCACCCCAAACTCTGTGTTTGCCTGTTCAGATCCTCACCACGTCAGGTGTTGGCTCCTCCCAATCTCCTTTCCAGAAGATTCAGGTTTCCTTATGGAAGCAGGACCCCGCGCAGGAGCTCTGCAAACCCGGGGTGAGGTGAAGGGGGGCCTCAGTCAGGCTGCAAAGGCATCCACTGCACCTGCCCTGCCCCCACCCCCAGGAAATGGTGCCATGATGCCTGGTATCTACACAGCCAGTGAACACCTTGAGGCCAAGATTGTCTAAAGCATCTTGTCATTTCTTCCTAATCAGAGCAATCAGTGGGGGTGGCTTCTGCACCTCATTATACATTTTCCTTATTTGTTCTTTTTCTCTCTGTCCCCCCAGCTGGGGAACTTCCTCTTTCTTTGAGAAGGAATATCTTACTCGTCTCTGTACCTTGAGAACTGGCATGGAGAAAGTCCTAATAAATGTGTATTGAATGAATGCCTGTGAGTCTTGCTTCCTCTCCTGGACTGTGACGTCCTTGAGGATGGGAATCTTGTCTTCTTCTTCCTTGGTACCCCAAGGCCAAATGCCCCATGAGACACCACTAGAGGAGAAGGGATAACTTCAACTGGGCCTTGGGGAGAGCTTCCAGGGGAAATAGCTGTGAGCTGCAATAAGACAAATATGGGGGTTGGGGGATGGGAGCGGGGATGGGGCAGCAGAGGGTACTTCACGAAGAAGGGGCAGTGTGGGTGTGGAACCCTCTCGGCATTCATGAGCCCTTTGGGAAACACCTTCCTGTTCTCCCTCTGAGGAACATTCCCCACTCTAGGTCCAAGTGTGGTTAACCCCTTCCTACCTACAGGACTCAAGCCTGCTACATGGTGAGTTTGGGGATGGGTTCTTGGCCCATTGATGTCAGTGAGCTTCTGCCTCTGGATATTCACTAGAATTTATGGTAAAGAGAACAGAAATCTGATAGGATGTCTTCGGCTGCAGTTACAAAATAAAGCAAAACCAACAATAAAACAGCTGGACAGGCTTGAACAAGAGAAAATGTATTACCTCACATAACAGGGAGTTCATGGCTAGGGCATCATCAGGGATGGTTCCTTTGTTCAGTGATATGGTTGATGGTCTAGGTTCTGGTGTCCTATTTGGCCACCTGAAGAACATCAATCTGTCCTCACAGTCACAAGATAGTTGCTGCAGATCCAGGCATCACATCCAGCCATGATAAGATCAAAGGTGGAAAAGGAACTGTTTCTTCCATTGTGGATCTCACATCTATTTTCTACATTGACCTCACCTGCCCATGTTCTAGCCAATCACAGGCCAGGAAAATTGCCCCAGCCGATGCATTCCCCATCAGGGCAGTATCTCCCCCAAGAGGCTGAAAATTTGTTTGGTGGAGGTGATTGAAAAACATCACAGACACTACAGTGGTTTGTGGTCCTCTAAAGGGCACGAACATATACATGGTATATTTGTCATATTAAAATGCCATGGGGCACAATTAGGAGGAAATACGTCTAAAAAGCCTCCTGAGGAGGACAAAAATTAAAAAAAAAAAAAGGTTGAGAAACACTGCCTTAGACCAATGTTCACCTCCTGAGACTGGGGCCCACATCCTCTGAAACAGGTGCATCTGAGGAGGGAGCTGAAGACAGGACCAAACCAGGGCCCCCCACCAAGGAAGTGGGCAAAGATTGTACCGGCAGCCACCCCTGACTATTACAGGCACTCTTTCCCTGGAGCTGCTACAGGCGGGAGGCTGGGGGTGTGGAGTTGCTAAGATGGACAGAGAGTGGCATTTAATTAGCAGCGGCCACTAACGAACATCTAAATGTATGCTCTTTGTCCTTAGTGTTTAAACCAGCTTGAGGGGTGCCTGGGTGGCTCAGTCGTTAAGTGTCTGCCTTCGGCTCAGGTCATGATCCCAGGGTCCTGGGATCGAGCCCCACATGGGGCTCTCTGCTCAGCGGGAAGCCTGCTTCTCCCTCTCTCACTCTCCCTGCTTGTGTTCCCTCTCTCGCTATGTCTCTCTCTGTCAAATAAATAAATAAAATCTTAAAGAAAAAAAAAACCAGCTTGAATTAGGCACCTGCCACTTGTCACTAAACAATGACTGGCTTATGTGGTAAGCAGAAGCTGTTAAGTTCTTTCACATGACAAGTGTCCAGAGGTTTATTTCCCTGAGTTAGAGGTAATGAGTTAGAGGTATTGCAGGCCTCCAACCCCAGGGGTAGAGGCAGGTCCAGCTCGGAGGAGGCTCACTGTGGCAGACTATTAGGAGTTAGAAGCACCATACATGGAGACTAGATCTTAAAACAGTATTGAGTGGAAAAGATAAGAAACAATGATATTAATAGCATTTATGTAAATTAAAAACATACACACAGAACACGAAATCGTGTATTCTCCAAGGACATGTGCATATTTACCGACATTTACCAGGTGTGTTAGAGGGGGTGCCAAGGTGCGGGAAGATGATAGCAGGGATGGGGCATGAAAGAGACAAATAATAAAACAAGGGAGGCTCTCACTCTGACCAGTAACAAAAGTGCAGCTGAAGCTAAAGCCTATGATTACCCCTAACTCTGCACCTGACTCCCACCTGGGGGAAGAAAGGACGGGGATGTCTGTCTGGGGCTGACGGGCAGCTCTGTGTGGCGGGAGGGCAGGTGATGGGAGGAAGGTAAAACCTGAAATTTGAAACCCTTCATGGGGGTGGGGGGGCTCTGAGGCTGTCCTGGGGGTGCTGTGAGGTTCTGAGGCCGAGGGTGTTAGCTATGCTTTGTAGACAATGGGGATCGTTGGAAAGTTTTGTAGCTGGAGGAACATGGGCTCTGTGTTAGGCTTTTGGAAGGTCACTCTGAGCTGTGAACAGTTGACCTCTTGATGGCATGTTTTAAAATGGCTCTTGATTGGGAAATGGCTATTTAAATAGATATAAATGCAAGCCACTCTAGACTGAAGGATACAATCGTGTAGGCATCAGCAGGCAAGGTCCTTCTCTGAATGCAGTCAGACCCTAATTATGTGTGTAAATTTGGGGTGCGATACCAATATCACATTTTCTAAGCTCCTTCCCATAAAAATGAAAAACAAGAGGACTCTACATAATGATTGGGGAATGTCAAGTGGAGGACTTTGGGTCCCTTGATGTTTTCTTCACATGATTATCTCAAAATCCAAAGAGCAAGCAACTGGTAAACCTGGGGGATGAGCACAGACGCTCTGTGCAGAAAGTGTTGCGTGCATTTCTCCTCTGGTCTGCACTGCACCCGGGAGGTAGATGCTGTGATCCCATTTCAGAGATGTGGGAAAGAAGGCTCAGGGCCCACCCTTCTCATCAAGAGAGCAGGCAGATGCTCAACTCACTCCTTTCCTATTTATTTTCTGTTTTCCAGTTTAATTTTGGGCATGTTTTTTCTATTTAAAATTATTTGCTGGCAATAGAATACTGTACTCAAAGAGACAAAAATACCCAGATTCTCCTAATGAGGAACAGGGGACACTCCCTTAGGGAGAAGGGAAGAAACAGCTCAAGGCAGAGCAATGGTGGTGGTGGTGGTGGGGAGGTAGGACTGGGGACAGGGGATGAGAAAGACCCTTTGGGGTGGGGGAGGGATTGGCTGCTCATACCATTCATGCAAGAGGGTCTTAATGACTCCTTTCAGGGACCTCAGATTTCCCATCTATAAGATGGAGACAGAAAGTGGAGGAGGGGGAGATTTGTTTCCAACACGGTTCCCAGGATCTGCCCTGTTAGCACAAAACACAGATCCCCAGGTCCCAGGCCAGAGATACTGGGTTAGTAGGACGGGGATGGGGCTCAAGTGAGTCAGGTGTATGCTGGCAGGATTAAGTTGACGTTCCAGGGTTCTGGAAAGTGATGTATTCTCTTCTTTTAAAAATAAACTTTATCCTCCCCTGCAGACCACCCCCACTTTGATTACTTGGTTACACATGTATTTCCTTGATTCTAGGACACCTTCCTCCATAAACTCGAACTTTTCTAAAATTGGGAGAAGTCTTACAATTCCATATGGTCGCATTTCCTTCTTCCCTCTGAAAAAAATGCTGTTCAGTTGACAGTGCATCTCATAGCTCATGGCGTCACCACATAAGGGAAACCGTATAATATTTTTTCAGCCTGAGAGTCTGGGGAAAAAAATCACAAAGAAGACAGGATCACCCATAATCAGATCCCCGGAGGGATCTATTGCCAACATTTTGTCATATTTCTTTCCAGTCTCTTGTCTTTGTTGTTCCAAGTTTGAGCACCTACTCTATGTGCCCCACATAGGGACTCAGAAGTAAAACACTTCTAGCCACTCTGTGCTCTCATACTAGGTACAGGATGGCTTCAATCCATAGAACAGCCCTAAAAGGTGGGAGACGGTATTTCTACTGAACGAAGGCGGAAGCGGGAGCTGAGGAGGTACAGGACTTGTCGGAGTTGTCATGGTGAGTGAATGGCTGAGCTAGGATTTGAGCCCAGGCAGCTGGGCACGATGTTGCCTCTCCAGGCAGAGGCCCGCCTGGCTCAAGGAGGGAGGGTTCACACAAATAAGGGTCAGGACCGTGGGACAGGGTAGTTTCTTGGTGGGACCAGGGGCCTCCTGGAGAACCATGCAGAGGCTGTGTTAGCAAGAACATAACTGCAGCTCTGGGATTTGGGTTCATTCCAGGTACGACTCTTACAGATCATCTATTTAACCACCTCAAACCTTGATTTCCTCATCTGTAAAATGGAAATAAATCATACCTCCCTCATGGGGCTGTAGGAAGGATGAAGAATTATATATGCAAAGTACCTGGCTCAGAAAGAATTCTTCATGTGGAGAAACTAGAACCATGGGGGTGTGGATCAAGGGTGTAGAAGAAATATTGGAAGTCTTTATGACATGTCAATATCAATATGACTATTCTAATATTTTAACCAACTTCTGTCTGAGCTATTTTGGGTAAATTCTAGGAGCTATATTGGGGGCTTCTATTATGAACTGACTCATCATATTTTTGTCAAGAAAAAAAAGCAATCTGGTTCATCGTGAGCAAAAAGAAAAATGATTTTCAAGCTTGAGGTAGGAAAAACAGTATATCACCTTGTGGCTTGGGACTTCTCTTTCAGTGCAAGTTCAACCCAGAACATCCTGCTTTTCAACCCCAAGGATGGGGCATGGGTCTCCATGCTTTTAAGCCCTCCCAGAGGATGCCGATGAGTGGCCTGAATGGAGCTGTCCCTTCCTGAGTCAGCCGCCCATGGGTCCGGGCCCTTACCCACCCTCCTGATGCCCACAGCCTATCAGTGAGGGGGTGGGGGCGGGGGGGAGGGGAGTGGGGACAAGATATAGCAGAGCTGTCAATCCCTGGTGCTCAGGTTGAAGGACAAGAGAGAGAAAGACAAGGCGAAGCTGGGTGGGAGGGGGGCGAGCAATCAGGGAGCATCTACAGAGGGCCAGCCCTGGGAGAGGACCAGAAGATGTAGGGGCTGGGGTCAGGATGCCTGCCTTAGAATCCAGGATCCTCCATTTCCCTGCTGTTCGGTCTCAGGGGGAGATTTGCACTCTCTCAGCCTCTCTGTTCCCTATCTGTAAGGCGGGTTGCCGTGTAGACTGCATGCAGGGATGCCGGTAGAGGCCTGGCTCGGTGCCTGGCATACGGCGGGAGATGTATGGCTTATAACTGTTAGGAGCTTAACTGTTGTCATCATAGTCGTCTTGACCCCTCATCACAACACTGAGAAGCTGGTGCTATCATTCCTGTGGTTTTACAGAAGAGGCAACTGAGGCTCAGAGAGGTTAAGTGGATTGCCAGAGATTGCACAGCTGGAAAATGGCAGAACTGGAGTTGGAATGCCAATCTGTCTGCTCTAGAATTCACACCCTTTCCTTTTCTGGGCTGGACAAAACAGACAAAGCAAAAATGAAGGCTTCCAGCTGGTGAGTGGTCATGCCGACTTGAACCCTGAGCAGCCCAGCCCTGAGGTCTGTGCTTGTTGGGGACATGAGAGAACCTCCATCCTTTGCTTCTGACGCAGGCCACACCAGCCAGACAGGACCCCGAGGAGACAGGGCTGTAGAGTCTCCAACATGGAGGATTTTTGACAACTGGGCCTCGTTCGGAGTTAGTTATTCTGGAAAAGCAGAGGGGGGCTCAGGAGAAATGGTCTTACTCCCAGGCATATGGGAGCCGGCTGTCAGCTAATATGGAAAATGATTAAGACAGCTTAATTTTTTTATTTTTTTATATATACTAATAATGAAGCTGGAGGAATTTGGAGGAGGAGGTCCACAGGAGAGGGGAAAGTATTACAGATGTTGGAATCACGCATGGGGGATGGCTCTGGCCCTGGTGGGACGGCAGGCCCTGCAGCTGGGAGTGGGGGGCGGGGAGGGTCCAGTGGCATCTGGCCTCAGCAACGTGGAAAATCCCCGCAGTCTGTCCAGGGGCAAGAGTGAGCCCGGCCTGGGGTTTGGGGGGGACAGGGAGGCTGGGGTTCCTCTCTGGGCTGGTTCTAGTCCCCACATTCGGGCATGCCACATGCTGGGCAGGAGGGCTGGGGAAGAAGGAGAGCATTTGCTCAACAGATAGGGCAAAGCACGTGAGAGGTGGGCCGAGGAGGCCAGTGGAGAACTTTGTGGGGGGCAGCTAAGACCCTAGAGCCACGGGGCCATCAGTGGGTGCTGTGAAAACCTGGAGGGCTTCCTGGAGCAGGTGGAAAAGGGACTGGCAGGATGGAGAAGCTGGCAGGGGTGAGGAGGACGAGCATTTCTTGAACACCTGCTTGGAGCCAAGCACAGAACTAAAAATTAGATTAGGAATGCATTCATTCAACAAATATTCACTGAGCACCTACTATGTGCTGGGCTCTGGGGATAAAGCAGGGAAGAAAGCAGACAGAATCCCTGTCCTTATGCTGCTCACCTCCTGGTGGAGGAAGGGGACAATAATCACATAAGCAGATAAATCCCATGTTGGGTGATGATACAGGTTGCAGAGTAAGAAAGCGAAGAGAGATCCCAACCATTTACCAAGTACCAGTTGGGTGCCAAGCCCATGCACTGGTCAAGGCTCTGTAGCTTTTGCCCCTACTTTAAAATCAGCTCACATTTATCACGTACCCAGCACTGTTCTAAGTGCTTAGGTGGGTTACCTCCTGTGATCCGGACAGAACAATAGGAGGGAGGTACTATTACTGTCACCCTCATGCTACAGATGAAGAAACCGAGGGGAAAGAACCCGGGTAGGCTCTAGGACCTGCAGGCGGACCAGATAGACTCTGCCTCTTGGTGGAGGAGAGTGGCAGCGTTCTTGAAGATCATGTGGGAAAGGAAATATTGTTGTGGCCATTTTTGGAAAATATAATCTACCATGGAAAGCCACTTGACAAACAGGGTAACAGAAGCTCCATCACCCTTCCCTCTGTCCACACATGGACAGAACCCAGTGGTCGTGCCTTCCAGCCTGGGGTCCAGAAGTCTGGCCTGCCCCTCCTGTCTTTTGCCCTGGTAGACCCATTCTTGCACTGCCAGGCCAAGGCTCTGCGAAAGGTAGCCGGTCCGTGCTTGGCTGGTGGCAATTCAGCTGGGGTGGAGGGGGATTGACTCTATGTGCAGCTACATGCTTCCTTTCCTCTGAGATTGGTGGATGGGGGGAGCATTCTTCCTCAGCTCCTAGACACATCTCCCCAGGGTCTCAATCAAGGACAGAGCCCTGGGATCTGATTGGCTGAGCCCCAATTATGAGCTCAACTCTGATCTATTCAACAACAGGGGGAGGGGCCAGATGATGAACTAAGCAGAGTTCCCATGGGTGGGAGGTTCTCAGGAGAGGAGGTTGTGAGCTGGAAAAATACCCTCTAAGTCTCTATTAATACATATTGGCTTCTGCATTAGATTTTGTTTACTGGCTTGTGGGTTATTTAATTTCTTTTGTCCTCCACAACCAACCCATCAGCAAGTCCTCCAAAATGTATGCTAAATCAATTCCTTTGACTCCCTCTTGCCCCCCAGCCACATCCAGGCCCCCATCATCTGCCAGGACGGCCTCAGCCTCTGTCTGCTCCCAGGTCCACTCCTGCCTCCCTCTAGCTCATCTCTGCACAGCGGCCAGGGACATCTTTTCAAAATGCACACCAAGGGCACCCTGGTGGCTCAGTCGGTGAAGTGTCTGCCTTTGGCTCAGGTCATGATCCCAGGGTCCTGGGATCGAGCCCCGCATCAGGCTCCCTGCTCAACAGAGAGCTTGCTTCTCCCTCTCCCTCTGCTGCTCCCCCTGCTTGTACACTCTTTCTCCCTCTCTCTGTCAAATAAATAATAAAATCTTTAAAAAAAATGGGCACCATGTTCTATCTCTCCCTTGCTTATGGCCCCGCCCACAGTGGCCTCCTCTAAAATCTGGACTCCTGACTGAGGCCACTGCCTGCACATTTCACCTCTTCATTCACTCTTGCCACACTGATATCCGTTCTGTTCCTCCAATGTACCAAGCTCAGTCCTGCCTTGAGACTTTTCCACTTGCCATTTTCCCTGTCTGTGATAACCTAACCCATTTCACCACATGGTCTTTAGGCTCTCAGTTCAAACTTCACGGTATGCCCTCGGTTAGGCTAAAGTGCTATAACAAAAAGACCCTGAAATGTGCAATGGCTCAAGTACACTAAGAGTGTATTTCTTACTTACGTAGTGGTTGTGTCAGTGCAATGTGGCTCTCCTCCACGTGGTGATGCAGGGATCCAGGCTCTTCCATCCTGGGGCCTTTTTGTCCCTTGCTTTCAGCCAGGGGAAAAGGAAAGCATGCGGGAAGCTCAACCACATCTGAAAGCCTAGGTTTGGAAGGACCACTTACCACTTCTGCTCCCATCTCATTGGCAGGGAACGACCTGGTCACTTGGCCACCCCTGGATGCAGAGAGGGGTGGGAAATGTTACCCCTGCCTGGGCAACTCCAACCATATATCAGCAAAGGGGAACATGGATTTTATAGACACTTGACTACCTTGGCCATGGGCAACTTCTCAGAGAGGTCCTGCCTCCCCAACCATCCCATCCAAAAAAAATGTTCCTTCCATTACTCTACATCTCGTATCCCTAATTTTTTTTTTAGATAGGGAGTGGGGGCAGAGGGAGAGGGAGAGAGAATCTTAAGCAGGCTCCACACCCAGTGCAGAGTCCCATGCGGGGCTCCATCCCACAACCCTGAGATCACGACCTGAGCTGAAATCAAGAGTCAGACGCTTAACTGACTGAGCCACCCTGTGGACCCTCATATCCCTATTTGGTTGTCTTCATAGTACATTTTATTTATCTGCTTGTTTATTATCTCCATCCCCTTCTAGAAGGTAAGCTCTGTGAGGGTGGAAATGTTGTTTAGCTAGTTAACACCATATTCCTGGCACCTACATCAGTGTTTGGCCAGAGTAGATATTTAATGAGCTCTTGTTGAATCAATGAAAGGACAAGTAGTTTCCATTTTACCAGTGGGGGCACAGAGGAGACCAGGGGCTTCATGAACAGGAAATGCTTGGCCCAGGGGCTTAGCATACGTAGGAGCCCCGCTCATGCCAATTCCTTTCCACCTCCAATGTCAATCTTAAGGCTGCAGATTTCAGGGCGAGGCTAGGCTACAGTCTGTGAATCGGGAGACCTCAGTTTGAGTGTGGCTCTGTCCTGACTTCTGGGTGTGTCCCTCTTCTCTCCTGTGTGGGCCTTGGTTTCCCAGCCTGCAAGATGGAGTTGGAGCAGGTTCGCCCAAGGAGACTTCCACATTCCTCATGGCTCAAGAGTAGACGACCACCCCAGAGTACATCTGTACCTTCTTTTTCCAACTGCTGACCTTTGGGGGAAAGGTCCCCTCCCCTTCTTCCTCCCACTCTGAGGGCTTAATAAGGCTTAATGAGGGGCCTGGGTGGGCCCAGCTCCTCAGTGGCCACCAGCGCATACTTCCACCCAAGGGCCAGGGTAGGGGAGCATGGCTAATAACAGGTTCCTGGTAAGGGGTGAGCTTTCAGCCTTGGCTGGCCTTTCTGGGCCTCTACTAACAGACCACACAGGGAAATGTCTTCCCAGGGCCCATGATTTTCAATTTTCCACTGGAAAAGGCAGCTCAGGGGAGGTAGCCAGAAGCCCAGAGATACCTGCTGCCTGTGCTTATCTCAGCATCTTCTAGTGTCTTCCCTTCTAGCTACCTACCCATTCTTCCATTGACCCACTCATTTACCCACCCAAGCATTCAAGTATCTGCCCACTTATCCACACATCCATCCTTTCATCTAACCATCTGCCAGTTTGCCCTTCCCTCAGCCAATAATCTAACATCCATCCATCCTTCCACCTACCCATCCATCTACTCCGCATTCATTCATTGTCTGTCCATCCATCTTTTCATCCATCCACACACACCCCCATCTGTTTGTCCTTCCAACACAACTTGGGTTGTCCAAGATCTATTTGGCATCAGTTGTGTACCTTGGACTATAACAGAGATAAGTAAATCATTCATTCCATTCCTTTCAGGCTTTTCATCATGTGATGACAAGTACATAGCCAAAAGTATTAGTTTGCTGGCTATCAGACTTAGGTTTGCATCTGAGCTCTGCCTTTGTGACCTTAGACAATTTCATGCAATGTTATAATTATCTTTATTTTTGAGCACCTACTTTATGTAGGCTTTATGCTAAACACTTTACAAATGTTGTCTCATTCTATTTTTTCAGCGGCTCTTTGAGACAGCCCCCATACTTCTCATTTTACGGACAGGGACATTTGGCTGGGTCACCACATAAGGTTGTGAAGGTTGTACATTGCACAACTCCTGGAGACATTTTTCACATCACAATCTGTGGTAGGAGTATCAAGATTAGAATTCAGATCTAGCTGGCTCCAAAGTCAGCAATATTCCTGGAACCCTGCTGTCCTTTGGCACCTAAATGGACATCCCCCCTGGTCACTAAAGTGTGATCCCATAAGTCTAAGTACAGGATGAGCCTTTTCCAAACTCTGGCCTTTGTTTCTCTGAGTGCAGTGAGAAAAACGGAAAAGAAAGGGAATAGAATGTGCTGGTTCCATGACATGGTAGAAACAGAGGTTTCTGAGACATGGCAAGAGCTGCGGATGGGGAAACTGAGTCCTGGAGAGACCCACAGAATCCGAGGCTTAAAGATCCTCTGATGCTAATGATAAACAGCAGCACTGACTGAGCACTTCCTCTGAGCTAAGGCCACGTGGTGCCCCAGTTTCCATCACTCCACAGTGGGGATTAATAACAGCACCAACCTCACAGGGCTGCTGAAAAGATTGAAGAAGACACGCAAAGGACCTAGAATCATGCCTGCCATGAAGAAAGTGCTCAATAAATGTTACTTCCCATTATTCAGAATAACCCCCATGAAGCCCTGTGAGGTCGGAGTGTTTTCTTCCTCCAGGCCCAGCTGGTGTGAGGTCATGCACACAGGCTGCTTTCTGTCTCCCAGATAGTCCCAGATGAGTTTGCTCTGAGTGTGATTTTAATTTAAGTCCATGCTGCCAAGTGTCAGGCTGTCCGAGAGGGTGTCCCGGAAGGCGTCCTGGGAATGGCATCCTCCTCGTAGTTATGCTGCACCAAGTCCGAGTTCGAGCAGATGTTGCCTGGGAAGCACTTCAGAGTTTGGGCTCTGGTGCCAGACGGAGCTGGGTTTGAAGTCAGCCTTTGCCCCTTCCTAACTGTGAGCATGATTTCACCTTTCTGAGGCTGGTTCCTCCTCCGTAAAATGGCATAACAAACAATAGCTGCCTCAAACACAGCAGGTAAATATTGGTTGCTTACTACCCCAGAATTCATTCCCCCTTCAGTTTCTGTTTGGGGAACCTTTTCCTGCTCTTTGCTCAGTGCAACCTGGGGGCCACTCCCTGGGCCTTACCCAATCAGGGTGTTGTACTCCTTGGCCACAGAGATTGGTTCAGGGTGGGTGGCTGGCCTGATGCCGCCATCTTGCCTCCACGGGGACCCTGGCCATGAAGCCAACTCTGAAGGATGCTGAGCAGAAAAATGGAGAGAAACTTCCAATGATATCACTGGGGCCCTTAGACCCTGCCCCATCTGAAGCTCCAGCCTGGGCTCTCCGGTCCAGCAAATCCCCTTTTTGCACAAGAGGTTTGCCCACAACCAGAGGATTCAACTGATACAAGCCCAGGGCATGTTAGTGGCAGGATAGCATCGTTCCTGTGGGCAGCACGTGAAGGATCGGGCCTTGTCCTCAGGCTTCATTTGGTTTTGTGCTGCACACTTGGGGAGGCCTGGTTCCCTGGATTTGGGGTTCTGATGGGGTCCAAACCCTTTTGCTTCAGAGAATTTTTGTTCTGATGGTATCTTTAATTGAGGACTTTTGCAAGCCTCTCTGTGAGGGCTTGCATACTGTGCTCCATGAGAATTTAGGGACCATCCCCAGAGATGTTGTTCCTGTTTCCAATTATCCGAGCTCCATGCCTTGATTTTTACTGTCAGATGCTGCCTTCAGAGGGCTAATGAGTGGGTGATATGGGGGCAGAGAGACCCCACCTGTGCGAGGTGTGCGGCTTTGCCTTCATCACATCACACCCCTGCTCTGGGGTGTTCAGTGGTTCCCCATAGACGTGATATCAGGAGCTGCAGAGCAGGGATTTGAACACAGCCCTCTCCAAATGGAAGGTTAAACTGTGAGGGCAATGGGAAGTGATGTCTCGGGGTAAGGGAGAACCACGGTGTCAAGGAGACTTCCCAGAGGAAGCAGGGCTGGGGCAGCCAGGGGAAATGAGCAGGAGGGGGAGATGCAGAGGGGAAAGAAAGGGATACAGAGGGGAAAGAAAGGGATACATGCAGGGCATGGAGGTGAAGACATGGATGGAATTTTGAGAGATGGTGCCGGTAGAATCCTCTAGGATTCACCTCCGATTTCTCTCTCATTGCTCCAGCTCCATGTTCCCTGCAGAATTAGGTCCCACTCTCTCCCCCTGGACAGTTGCTCTATACTCCTCCCTGGTCTCTCTGCCTCCTGTCTGGATCTTCCAATCCACCCCCTTCTAGTAGGCATCCATTTTTCCATCCATCCACCCATCCATTTTCCATCCATCCATCCATCCAACCTTCCATTCATCCATGCCTGCATTCATTCACCTAGCAAATATTCCTGGAGGGGCAGGGCTTGTCATGTAGGACCCTGTGGCTGGCCCCTCTCTACTTGGCTGAACTTGCCTCCTTTCCCTGGCTTCCTGGGCAGAAATTGCCATCACCACCGCCCCACCCCCACTGCCCTTGCCCAGGTCACCTCTCCTCACGATACTTACTGCAAGACATTAGATGGCTTGGCTTCCCCACTGGACTATAAGCTCCTTAGGCGCAGGAACTTGGACTCCAGGGATCCAGAGCTGAGTTGGGTTAAAGGAAGGAATTCTTAAAAGGGGCAATGGGAAGATCCCGGGGTCCTACTTGGGTTGGGTTAGAATCCCAACTGCAGCATTCTCCAGGCATGCAACTCTGGGCAAGCTCTTCATTTCACTGAGCCTCAGTTTACACATTGTACGTGTATGTGTCAGGAGGTGCCTGAAAGGTAAACAGTGCTGTCAGTGGTAACTGCTAGAGGCACAATCCTTGCTGTCAGATGATGGTGGGCAGGTGGAGTGGATGCCAGGGGCTCTGCCCGGATCCCAGTCGGCCACCCACTCCCCCGGATGGGAATTTCGGCTGCTGATGGCTTCCAGCTGGGAACTGTCTTCAGCTGCAGGGAATTGCCTGCCCAAAGACAGAGCCTTTCCCAGGGGAGGTCCCTGGTTGATGTGCAGTACAAATACTCGGCTCCACCCCTCAGCTGGGGACAACTCCGAGGGGCCATCTCAGCTCCAGAGCTCCTGTGGGATCAGCTGAGGTTTTACTGCAAATCCTTTGTGTGTCTCATCCCAGTCTTGTGTTCCCCATTCCCACCCTTCCTCCCTCCCTCCCTCTGGCCTGAGAACTCTCCTGAATGAGGCTCTGAACTGGGATCTCAAGAACCAAGGGAAGATAACAGGCATTTGGGGCGGGAGTTCCAGAACTCCTAAACAGGGAAGATGGTGCAGGAACCCGGGCAATGGTGGGGTGGGAGATGGAAAGGAAGGCCAGAAGCAGAGGATGGGGCACTGGCCTGAGCAAAGCTGGACAGACCTGTCCTGGGTCTCTGGAACATTCCCGCCTTCTTCCTGCCCTTGTCTTCCTGCCCTCCCTAGTTCCATGGTGATTGGTTACAGTGATTGGGGGTGGTGGCTTTGGGGCCCTCCCTTGACTCTGTTTCTTGGACGAATTCCTTCACTTCCTGGGCTTCAGTGGTGCCAACTGTGTAATGGGGCTGGGAGGAATCAACAAGGGGTGCTGCAGAGCTGTTAGCATGGTGTCTGAGCCTCGGGGTTCCCCCTAAACACTCCTTGCTATGCAACCCCTCCTGAGAGATGAGGAAGGCAGTTTATAAATCAACCCACATAGGCAGGGGCACCCGCTTTTACACTTCACCCGCAGACCTTCTTCTCTGCAACCTCCATAACCGATCAAGTTTCCCCAGACCTTCCAGAAATTATAGGTTTGTCCGCTTGGAAACTTTGATTCTCTGCCCTTTTGTTTCGTGATGGCTGATAGGATATCAGAGGAAAATGGGTCACCTGAGCGGAGGTGTGAGTGAGCACCAGGTGGGGGCCTAGGAGCGCTGCAGGGTTTGAACTTTCATGGAAACCCTGTGTCATGGGTACTATTTAGAAGCTGAACTGAGGCTCAGAGAGGAGGGACATGCCCTGGCCACACAGCACGCGGAGTAAGACCGTTGTGAGGTCATGGCCAAGATGTAGGACAGACTGCACTGAATCAGGGTCCAGCTCTGAATCCACCACTTGCTAGCTGCATGTTTGTGGGTGTGTTAGTCTTTAACTTTGCTGTCGTCCCAGCTGCTTTATTCATAAAATGCAGGTCATAATAGCCCCTACCTCACTGACCAATGAGATGAGGTGACATAGTACATGTAATGCCTGGTGCATAGACAGCCCTTCATTCACCCTGCACCAATACCGAGCATCTACTATGTGCTGGGTGCTGCTCTAGGCGCTGGGGCAGACAGTGAATAAACAGACACAGTCCCTGCCCCCGTGGGGCTGACATCCTGCAATTAAAGGCTACCTAAATGCTGGGATAATGGTTAACTGAAATTCAGCTGGAATCTGAACCTACAGCTACTGATCCCTCAGAGAGGCCTCCCTTATCCACTTCCCCTACAATATTTTTTTACCATAGCTCTTATCACTTCCAATATAATATGGATCTGTTTATTTGGCCTAGAGTGAGTCTCCTCTACTAAAATGTAAACTCTTCCCTGACCTTTACTTTTTTCATCTCTAAAATGGGACAATGACATCTAGGCTATCAGGACATCTATAAGCTAATGTTTCCAAATCAGGGTAATAGACAAGGGTTGTAGTCCTAACAAAAGAACACCCAGAGCAAGGAGAGATTTGTTCTGACAGAAGGGTAGTCAGGGAGGAGCCCTAGGAGATAGGACTGTTTGAGCTTAGCCCTGATGTTGAATAAAATATGAATCATCAGAGAAAGACAGGATGGCATGCAGGCAAGGGCAACTGCCTTAGCAAAGACCCAGAGGTTTGTATTCATTCTTCAACTCATCCAGGTTCCAGCCAGTCCAATCACTCTCTCCTCCCACTTGATTAGGGCTCCTGGGTGGTGGACAAACACATAACCCTTAAGGCTTCATCAGACACCATCCAGCATTAGTTATTGATGTTTCCAGCCATCTGTGTTGCCTTGGGCTTCCTGGTAAGTGTCTGGGCATCGGTAGGCAACTGCTCGTCATTTATTCATTTACTCATTCATTCATTCATTCATGATGAATTGGTTTATTTGCTCAATAAATATTTCTCAAGGGCCTTTGCCATGCCAGATGCTATGTCAGATGCTGGGACCCACCGTCAGGACAGTCAGGCTTCCTACCCTGGAGGAGCTCATGGTCTCATGGGAAGAAGGGATGTCAACCATCCATGCCAACAAATAAAGATAAAACAGATGGTGATGATGTCTGTGAAGGAAACAAACAAGAGGTTGAGAGATGATGCTAGAGAAATCCTGCTTTCAATGGGATGGTCAGGGTAGGCTCCCCCTGAGGAGATGACAATCAAGCTGGAGAGGATGAAAGGAATGGCTACCAAAAGAGTGAAGAGAAAGGTATTCCCGGGAGGGGAACATCATGTGCAAAAGCCCTGAGGTGGGAAAGGATTTGGCATGTTGAGGAACTGGAAAGAGGCCAGTGTGGAGCTTGGAGCTAGAGGTCCCTTAGGGCCTGGAGTGGGAGATGGGCTGGGGCCACACTGGCTGTAGAAAAGAGTTTGGTTCTTGCTCAGAGTGTGATGGGAAACCATCCGGAGATGTCAGGTGGGGAAATGAGAAGATCCTTTGGCCGCTGGGGGTGATGGGGCAACAGGAGGCCCGCGAGCAGCTGCTGGAGGCATCTGGACAAGAGATGCTGGACACTTGTCCCTTTTCCCCATGCCTGATTCTTTCCCTCTGTTTGCACACACCTTGTCATGAGGACTCAGTGCCTCGAAATATAATCTCTTTCACTGTTGGGTAGTTCGAACTGAAGTAATGTGGTCCCATTGAGCAGGGATTCTCAAACATTTTGGTCTCTGGACCCCTCTACACCCTTAAAAACTGTTGAGGACCCCAAAGAGCTTCTATTCATGTTGATTACATCCAGAGCCAGGATTAGGGAGAGTTAAATGAGCATACATTTGGAGGGGAACCCCCAAATCTCAGTAATCGAAATAAATATTTTAAAATAATATTTTGAAAAATCCACATGGGACCTGAGGCAAAAGGAAAAATTGACAATATTGATCTTGTCTTTATTTAAAATTTTGACATTTTGCTCATCATGAATTTTTTTTTTTTTTGCATTAATTTTTTTCATTGTTTTCAGAGTGAAGGTGCTCTCATATGTCATAACAACTTTGGAAAATCCCATTGGGAGTGAAAAGGGTACATGATGTCTTAGTATTATTTTTTTTTTAAGATTTTATTTATTTATTTGAGAGAGAGAATGAGATAGAGAGAGCATGAGAGGGGGGAGGGTCAGAGGGAGAAGCAGACTCCCTGCTGAGCAGGGAGCCCGATGCGGGACTCGATCCCGGGACTCCAGGATCATGACCTGAGCCGGAGGCAGTCGCTTAACCAACTGAGCCACCCAGGTGCCCGATGTCTTAGTATTATTATGAAATATGATAATGTCACCTGGAGACTCCCTGGGTTGGTCATGGGACCCCAGGGATTCCAGACTGTATTTCAAGACCCACTGCTTTTTTTTTCTTCTTTCTTTCTTTCTTTTTTTTTTTTTAGAGAGGGAGGCAGGGTCAGAGGGAGAAAGAGAGAGAGAATCCTCAAGCAGGCTACACACCCATGGCAGGGCTCAACACGGGGCTCAATCTCGCAACCCTGAGATCATAACCTGAGCTGAAATCAAGAGTCGGACACTTAACCAACTGAGCCACCCAGGACCCCTGAGAACGACTGCTTTTGATGGGAGCCAAATCTTCTCCAGTAGTTTCCATCCTTCAGTTATAGGTGTGCCCCTGAGGCTTCCACTGGCCTTTCCTCTGCCTTCAAAGGGGCAGCACCTGGGAAGCTAAGTTTCCTGCCTCCTGCCCATCTGTTCTAGGCTAAAGACCTCCCAGTGCATGGCTTCCCACCCATCTCTCCCCAGCCCTTGTCTGAACAAATCCCATTGGCTGATGTCTCTGAGAGATCAAGGACCCCCAGTTAGGACAGACATTCCCAGGTGTGGTCTGAGAAGCATGGAGCCCCTGTGAGCCTGTCACCTCCTGCCTTGGGACACTGCGTCTCTCTCCCTGCTCCTGGGTCTGTCTATACCCCCACGCACCTGCTCAATGGTTCCCATCCCCCCTCCCTTCTGGGCTGCTGATGTGAGTGTACCAAACCTCTATGGGCTCCCTCTGGGCTCCTGGAGAGCAGGCATCTCACCAAGAAACAGGATGCAAGCAGAGAAAACCTCCAATGTATTAAGCTGGTTTCTAGGAAGCTAACTTCTGAAAATTCAATTTGTCGGCAGTATAAACAGGATACAGAGCCTGGCAAGGGCAGGTTCCAAGGAAAGCAGCGGAGGGGAAGAGAGGAGGCAGAAACCTGCAGGGTAGCATAACGTCAGCAAATTTCTTGGCTGCATTAAACCCACTGACTGCTCTTCACAAACAGATCCCTGCCCGCCTGGGGCCTTTCTTTGTTCCTTCAAATTTCTCTCGCCAAAAGCCAGCACCCACTCCTCCAGACTCTGTCTCTCCTGAATACCTCCCTTCCTCTCTGTGGGCCTCAGTTTCCCTGGCTGCCATAGGAAAGGAAGGACCTTGGGTTGCTAACCTTTCTGTAGGTCTAATATCCCAGAATCCAAACTTCTCTGACTCGAACACCCAAGAGTTTGGAATTCCATAATTCTAAGATGTCTGGATTTTATGAGTGCAGAATTTGACAAGTCAACAATGGTGGGTTCTAAAGTGCTATGATTTTATGATTCGGTGGCTCTAATATCCTGCCCATGTAACTTCCTGTGATTCTGAGCCTCAGTGATACTCACGTCTGAAGCAGGGCAGTGTCCTCTGGAGTCAGATGGCCTGGGTTCATCTACTGGCAGCCCCACCTCTATTAACTGGATGACCTTGGGCCAGTTATATGGACTTCTGGTGCCTCAATTTCCACACGTGCAAAGGAAGGAGCACAACAGTTACTACCTCGTGGAATGGTTGCAAGGACTAAATGAATTAATATTTAAACTGCTTGGAACACAGCAAGCACTCAATAAATGTTTCATTCCTACTATTATTCTAGTTTGGAAAGTTTCTATTGTCTCAGAGTCTGAGGTGGGTGTTTCTGAGCCTCCAAGGCTCCAGGGTGAAAAGTTTCAAAGACTCCATTGTTCGGTGGATTTGTGATATGTTGTGACTCTAGAGGCTGGCTGTGGACATACGTGTTCGGTGTTCTTGCCCCAGGATCATGGGAATTTACAGGGCAAGCCAAGGAGCCTGGCTGGCCCAATCCTGGCACTCTCAGCCACCAATCCAAAAACATGACAATTTTGGGACCCACAAGCCCTAAGAAGTCCCCATCTCTGCCCTCAATACACGCAGACCCCTGGAGATAACCTGACTTTCTGTGCAAAGTTTCATTGACCTGACTAACCCTTGGAATTCATGGAAGCACAGGAAAACAGTCACCCCCATCGTTTGGAACTCCCTTTCACAAGAACCTACTGTGTCTCCCTACTGTCCTTTAAATCAAGTCCTATTTCTCATCCTGGCTTTTGGAGCCCCTTTACACATTGTTCACTTCCAAGTAAATGGAGGTCATCTGGAATGGGGAAGGGAGAATGGGATGGTTTCTTTGGAAATTACCTCTAGGTCCATGTACCTTCCTTTATTCATTCCACAACTATTTATTAAACATTCACTATATCCTAAACTCTGTCCTCAGCCCTGGAGACCCACAAGCGAAGAAGACAAAGTCTCTGCTCTTGGGAGCTCACAAAACTCATTTCAGACCCCACTCACTGCAGAGCTCTATGAGCAGGGAGTAAGAGCACAGGACATTTCCTGACTGTGAAACTTTGGACCAACACTCTTTGCCTTATTTGTAAAATGGGCCAAGTACACCACCTACCCCAGAGAGTTATTGTAAAGATAAAAAGAGCGAAGGACTCAGCACAGTGTCTGGCACTGAGCAGGTCTGCCATCCATGGGTGTTGCTAGTAATTGTGCTGATTTCAATCCCCACCTCACTTCCGAGCAGGTAGTGTGTAAGTTAAAAGCCAGACAGGCTTGGGTTCCAGGCCTGGGACATAAAAGGGGATAATCACAATGCCTGTTTCCACGTGCTGGACACGTGAGGAATACCCAGCCAGGGCTCAGATTGTAGGAAGACCATCTTCTTACTTCCCTCCAACATTCTCAGAACTCATCCCAACCCTCCGTCCCACTACCTGCATCAGCTCTCGCAGAGCGTGCAACCTGACCATGTCCTCTCCCCTCTGGGTCCCAGAGTCCTTCATGTAAGACCTGCGGAAAATCAGCTCTAAGAGCCAGGCTGAGACAGTTGGGCAATGATACAGGCAATGGGGAGCCAAGCCTGGCTCTGGAGAGAGTCTCCAGATGAAGGGCATCCGCTGTCTTCCAGTGGCTCCTCTACCCTTTGCGTCTTGTCCTCACAGCTGCCGGGGGCCCCCACCAACTACTGGCCATGAGTTCCCGCTGTGTTTTGGGGTTAGGTTATTTTTTCATTAAGTTTGCAATTATTAAAAAAATGCAAGTCAAATTGTGACATGCTGAGCTGAGCAGGCTGGAGGTTAAAGCTTTTTCCCTGCCTGCGGCCCATAGGCCCCCACCCTGTTCTGGGGAAAGGGGAACATTTTCGGAGAAATAAACAAGGAGGCCTGGATGCTTTGGGGACTTTATGAAGTTGACCCCACCCCCACTCCATACCCCACTCCATTAGCAGGCTTGGTCGCTTTCCCTGTTAATTAAAGGGAAGACTAGTTCCCAGGGCAATTTCAGCTCTGGCCAGGCCTGTGCCCACATCCTTGAGAGGGAGGCCATGGTGATAGGCTGGCTGGGTGGCTGGTGGCCTCGGAGGTAACAATTTGTCTCGGGATGGAATCCACTCCCCCGAATAAAGGGACCTTGTGTTCTCTCCCTTTCTCATAGCCCCCTGACCTCCACGGAGGGAATTATTAGAAGGGGAGCAGGTATGGTTCCTCAAGAGCGGGACCCGCCATGGTTGGCAATGCAAGCCCACTGCCTGGGCCTGCAAGGCTCTCTTACCCGGCTTCCACCTCTCCTCAGGACTCCTGCCTTCTTGTAGAAACCTGAGCGCTCACACACCCCTTCCTTTGTGCATCTGTTCATTTAAAAGCATTTTATTGAGTCTCTACTAATGTACCAGGCACTGTGCTAGGTGCTGGGCGTATAGAAGGGTACAAGAAAAACTCCCTCCTGCCATAGAGCTCACATTCTAGAAAGACACTAAAGATGAGTAAGTCAATAGAAGCCCATCAGCCGGCAGTCAGACGGCTTTCGGTCAAATGTCCGAAACAGAGTTCATAGGTAGTGAGTGATGGGTAAGTGCGAGTCTCTCTGAGGACGTGATGCCTGAGCAGTGACCCGCAGGTAAGGAGGGGCAAGCTGTGGGGACAGTGGTGCTTCTGCCACTGCAAAGACCGACAAAGATGGCTTTGTGCCATCACCCCTCTTTTCGTTCTGGGGTCTTTTGCCAGCGCCTCCTGGACTACCTTTCCCTCTGCCTGGCCCACAATGACTTCTCTGTATTTTCCTTAGTATGTGATTTCCTGTTTTATTAAGTGAATCAAACACCTTTGTAAAAGCAGAACACAAAGCCGTCTGGCTTATAGCACAAGCTGTCCAGTGAGAGTCAGGAAGCCCACATTGCTGACACACTTCTGCTCCATATAAGGGTGCTTTTCCCATCTGAAACACTAATGAAATGGTATTTTTAAGATGGCAAACAAAAGGCATTTCTACTCCCCTCTTGTGAAAAAAATCTCCCTAAAACAAGAAACAGAAACACAAGCTCTGTCTTTGAGAAAACTGGGAGATATTATAAACCTGAACCACAGTTTACAGAGAAAGAAAGTAGATGAAGAAATGGCCAGTGGCTTAGCAGAGAGGAATAGCATCAAATCGAAGTGCTCTGTGAGTGGATAGATGCTAAAAGAAACAAGCTGATTTACCTGAAAGGCTCAAAAATGGCAGATACCAGCTATCACAGAAGGTGTTAGTGAGACGGGGATGGAACAGGGGCTTGGTCTGGAAGCCCATACAGAGAGCACCAAACCTCCAGGTCCCAGGTCCCTGACTCCTACTCTGCCCAGTCTGCCAATAGCCCCTGTCCCACCCAGGCCAGCAAAGGGAGAACCAAAGAGGCTCTAAAAGGAGATAGGGCCCAGAGAAGGTGAGATCCTTAGTTGCATTTACTGGTTTGGTTCCAGAATATCATTGGGTGGTCTTATGCCCTCTGCTCACCCACAGGCAGAAAATTATCTGGAGAACCACTTCCAAGACAAAACCTACAGATAAGATAATTTGGGAGAAGAGAGAAGGCTCCACAGAGTAGGCCAAGTAGCCACTTGGTCACCCATGCCACATGGAAGCATACCAGGCCACCATCCCCACCCACAGCTTCTAATCGGAGTGTTAATATGAGTGGTCGGTCAGGGATCACTACACATTTAAAGAAATTTCCAACATGAAAGAGACCAAAGCAAGCCATGTGGGTTGGGAGAACTTGGAGAAAATAAAGGGATGAGAAGAAAACTGAAAAATAAGTCCTACAACTAATATCCCTTGAGAGATGAATATATGGCATCTATAAAGCATGAACAGGATGCTATGAAAAAGGAACAGAGTAAGGAAAATTAAAAGTATGTGTGATAGATTGGACAAATAGCCACAAGTTCCTTCCATCCCCAGATGCCTGCCCTTTTGCCCTTTAGGAGATGGAGGCTCTTCTAGTTATCCATGGCTATGTTAACAAACCACTCCCAAAATTAGTGGGCTAATTTTTTGAATTGGAAACTCAGGGAGGGCTCAGCTGAGTGATTATTCTGATGGAGGTCACTCAATGGTTTTCAGCTGGCAGATGGGCTGGTTTAGGGGTCCAAGATGGCGGCAGTCACATGCCTGGAACCTTTGGCAGGGATGGCTGGAAGGCTGGGCTCAGCTGGCACTGTTGACCAGCAGGCTTACATGTCACCTTTCCAGCATGGTGTTCTGAGGGAGTCGGACCTCTTAAGGTGGCAGGTTCCCCTAGAGTGAGTGTCCCAAGAGAACCAGGTGGAGACTGTCTGGCCTTTTCTGAACTATCCTCAAAGTTGTGTAGCATCACTTCTGTGACATTATAAGGCTGGTCCAGACTCAGGTGAGGGGTGTGTGTGTGTGTGTGTGTGTGTGTGTGTGTGTGTGTGTGTATCACAAACCCCATCTTCTGATGGACAAATATCAAAGAATCTGGGGACAGGTTTTAAAACTGCCAAGCTAGTGGAGGATGCGCTCCATCAAAAAGCAAGACTAAACCAAGGAAGAGGAAAACATGTATCAGTTAGCTTTTCCTGTATAACAAACTGCCTCAAAATTTAGTGGCTTAAAACAGCCACCATTGATTTGTTCACGAACCTCTGGTCGGGTGGTGTGGGCTGGGCCCCCTCATGTGTCTGCAGTCAGCTGGTGGCCCATGGCCTCACTCATTTGTCTGGTGGTTGATATCAGCTGACATCAGCTGGGGGAATGGAGATGATTTGACCATGGGTCTCATCCTCCAGCAAACCAGCCTGGGTTCACCACAAACCTGGTGCTGCTCTCAAGGTTTCCCAGAGCTGCAAGAGGGCAAAGCCCCAAATGCGCAAGTACTTTTGGATCCTCTGCATGTGTCATATTTGCTATTATCGTGTTGGTCAAAGCAAGTCACATGACTAAGCCCAGCATCAGTGTGGGAATGGCTTGGGCAAGGGCTCAGCCGGCAAGGGAACTGAGGGCTTTATTTGGTAAATCTAGGCAGTATGAAATACAAGAGACTGTGGAGTGAGGCAAGGGAATTCCTCCTGGTTATCTGCACCCCAGGCCTGGAGCAAACCAGGTCCAGATGGGCACTAAAGGTCAGAGAGTCCGGAAAAAAGATGGCAGCATTACATGATTGGCCAAGTTTGTCTGTGAGGAAGTCATGTGGAGGGGTGTTTTACAGAGCTGTTTTCAGGGTATGGGAAGGCTTGGGTCAAATGTTCAAAGAAAATAAATGAAAATAGGCAATTATTAATTCCAGGGGAAAGGGCTAGAATTCTAAGAGAAAGAAAACGTCATTACACTACACTGCTTACTTGGCAGGAAACAATATTTTTGCACAGTCATAATAATGAAAACACTGATATTAAATGAACAAAAAATGGACATGGATTATATTGGGAAGAGAGGAGAGGAGAAATGGTGTAATTGAGCTAAAATCTCTCCACTTATAATTGGAAGTCAACATTGAATGTCTAAAATGGATACATCAGGAGATAGCTGTGTGTAAGATTTAGAAATATGGAAGTCAATACCAGGAAACACAGCTAAAAGATATCAGTCTGCATGTGGATCCAATGAGGAATGGTCACATCCTGAAAAAAGGGGATGTGCTGCATGACTGTTATCATCACTCATCCAACAAAAATCTTTTGAGTCAGCTCCAGGGTGTGGTAAGGAATGTATTATAGTGCTTTTGGCTACAAGTAACAGAATACTCAATTAAAAGTATCTTAGGGGCTCCTGAGTGGCTCAGTCGGTTAAACGACCAACTCTTGGTTTTGGCTCAGGTTGTGATCTTGGGGTTGTGGGATCATCGGGGGATTGAGCCCTACATTGGGTTCTGAGCTCAGTGCAGCGTCTGCTTCAGATTCTCTCTCTCCCTCTCCCTCCAGCTCACACACTCTCTCAAATAAATAAATAAAATCTTTTTTTAAAGGGGCTTAAATCATAAAGATTATTATTAACATTTCAAAATTGATGTATTGCATAAATAAAGTGCATAAATCTTGAGTCATACTGCTCAATGATTTTTGCAGATGTACTCACCACCCAGATGAAGATATAGAACACTTTTGGCACCCCATTTGGCTCCCTTACGCCCCTTTCATAGCTTCCCTCACTCCTCCTGCCACTATGAAGGGTAACCAGTGACCTGACTCCTAACAGCATTGATGAGTTTCACCAGTTCCTGAACTTAATAGAAATGGAATCACGTAATATGTACTCTTCTTTTTGCTCAACATAAGGATTTTAAGCTTCATCCATGTTTCATGTTATCAGTAGTTTATGCTTTTTACTGTTGTATAATATTCCACTGTATGAATATACCACAACTTATTTATCCATTCTCTTGTGGATGGACATTGGTGGTGTTCCTTGTGTTCTGCTATTATGACCAAAGCTATTGTGAATGTTCATGTGTTACAGGATTTCTTCTCCTCTAGTGCCCATGGTTCTTGGTCATGCCACTTTGAAGAATGAAGAGATAGACCAGATGAAAAGTGGTGGGCAGCAAAGCTAAGTTCATTGAGTGATAGTAAAGTTTATTGAGTGATAGTACAAAGCTCCCAAAGAGGGAGGGGACCCAAGAGGGTTGCCACCAGAGTTTCTAAGTCTAAGGGGTTTTAATGGGCTTGTTAGTAGGCTGTTTGAATCTGATTAACCCTCCATGAGCCTGTCACCCAATCAGGTTTTTGTCATCAGGTGGGAAAGTGTGGAGGGCTCCTTCCAGCATGGTATAAAATCCTTTTAAGGGTGGTTTCTTCTTGGGGTGGGGGGGCGCTTACCCTGCCTGCCTTTCTTCCAACTATCCTTCATCAAATGTACCTGTCTTTTTGTGCACATGTTTTCATTTCTCTTGGGTAAATCCTAGAGGTGGAGCTGCCTGCTTATTGGGTAAGTTTGTGTTTAGTTTTCAGCAGCTGTTCCTCAACAGTTTTCTGAAGTAAGTGTACAAATTTATACTCATACCAGCAGAGTATAGGAGGTCAGTTACTCCATGTCCTCACCAACACTGTATTGTCAGTCTTTTAAATTTTAGCCATTCTGGTGGTTTCAAGATTACATCTTGTTGTAGTTTGAATTTGTATTTCCCTGATAATGATGTTGAGCACCTTTTCATGAGCTTATTGGCCATTTGGATCTCCTCTTTCCTAGGGTTCCTATTTAAGTTTTGCCCCAATTTTTAAAAATTGGGTTGTTCATCTATCATTGATATTTTCTGTATTCGAGTCCTTTGTTGGAGAGATATTTCAAACATCTTCTGCCAGAACACGGGCTGCTTTTTTGTTCTCTTAATTATGCATTTTGATAAACAGAGTTCTAAATTTTAATGTGCCTAGTTTATCGATTTTTCTTTTTGTGATAGTGCTTTTTGTGTTCTGTACAAGATATCCTACAATGGCCAAGAGTATTAAAATATTTTCCTGTGTTTTCTTCTAGAAAAGGCTCATTAGGCCCAAGGGGATTTATTATTATCACCCATAATAAGAAATCTATGGTCACAGAGTTGGTTTAGAGAGTCAATAATATCATCAAAGTCTAAGGCTCCTTGGATCCTTCACTTTACCACTCTCAGTGTGTGGTGAGAGTGGTTTCCTCGTGGTCACAAGATAGCTGCCACAGCTCCAAGTATCACATCCTCATATGACAATATCCAAAAGCAGGAAGAAGGTGGGGGAGGGTGTAGGCAGATATAAGTGTAGATAGAGGGAAGAAACCTTTTTCCAGAAGCTTCTAGCAGACTTCCCCTTTTTGTTTTATTGGCCAAATTTGGGTCACATGACCACTCCTCACCACAAGAGAGGCTGGGAAAGCATCTGGAGTGGAGAGGTCATTCCAGGCATGAGCACTAGCCTCTTTCTGGTCTTCTTTTAAAGACTCTGGGCAGCTCATGCTTGGATATTTTATCTTTCCCTTAATAAGGTTTTATTTCCCCCATAATAAGAATGGCCACCCTGTGGGTATAGGGCTCCCTGCCAAGCCCTTCTGCACCCACTCTTCTTTGATCTTCACGAAGACATTATGTGGGTGCAGAGCTATGAGCATGATTATCCTCATTTTATTGAGGAGGAAACTGAGGCCCCAGCCAAGGGAGTCTTCACCTGCCCCAGGTCACATGGCTACTAGGTGCCAGAGTGGGCATTTCAACTCCGTTCCATTGCCCTCCAGCTTCCCGTGTTCTGTCAGGGCCAAGGTTGCCCTAGTGCACCGGAGGAGAGGTCAGGTTTCCTTCCCGACCTCTGCAGTGTCCCCAGGCAATAGTATCCTTAGAAGTGAGGGAGGTCATTTTCCAGATACGGACTCCAGACCCTCCCATTAAATACTGGCTGGCCACCAGAAAGGCCTGCCTCTGTCCCCACCTATGGAGCCCAGTTTGGCCCCCTTGGAAACAAGGAGTCTTCTTCCCCCTTTGAGATATATGGAAAATTTGGGTGTCCAGGAGAGAGGATAGAGTCACTGAGGTGACCAGTCACTTTGTCAGACTGTGCCCCAACCCAAAATTCAAACACTGAAAGCCCTCAGCAATCACTTTGCCAATGGGGCACCATCACCCTCAGTCTCACCAGAAACTTGTAGGGATGCACTCATTCATGCCTCCATCCATTCATCTATCCACCAGCTAGTTTTTGAATACCTTACTTCTAAGAGCCTCTTAATTTTAATGGAGGCCAATGTACCATTTTTTTCTTTTAGAATAGTACTTCCTTCTATGATATGCCCTATTCCTGGATTGAGGGAGACAGTGGTGGACCCGACTACCTCACAGAGCTGATGGTCAAGGGCAAGAAAGACTAGAAACCAGTAGTCCCATCAGTAATATGTTGTTGACACAACAACAAAAACTTACGATGGACTATATGCTGGTTAACTGAACATAATAAAAAATAATAATATGCAATTTGAGTGTGGTAACACTGAAAGGAACAGGGTGCAGAGACAAGACCAGATGATTCTGCTTTATTTGGGGAGGTGTGGGAGGGTGGCTCCCTATGGGCCCCGGCACTGTTAATTTTGAAATCAAATTGTATCAAATGTTTTTAAATGTACCCACATTGAATATATTTTTTAGCCATGCAATTATTTGAAAGAGTTTTTAAACTTTACCATCTGTAAGCATTGGCTATGGGTGATTTATTTCATTAACAATTGTCTAGACTTAATGGCAATTGGTACACAGCCCTAGGAATTCTAGCAGAGTGGGGTTTTCAACTCCAGGGGTTTCAACAGGGGTTTTCAACTCCACCTTGGAATGTTGAATGGGCTAGGGCTCTGAGTAGGGATTTTATCTCAGCAGAGATCTGTAACTAAAACACTTTGGAAATTTTCCTCTTCGAGGGCCACCCCCTGCCCCAGGTTTGGAGGGCTTGGGCCGGGTGGGAAAGGTGTTATAGGATAGTCTGGAGTCGTAGGGCAGCACAGGGAGCCTGAAGCCAGCACGACTTGGGGAGAGTGGTTCTGGAACCAGGTTCTGGAGCCAGGTTCAGCGTCAGAGGATGTAACGGGCCTCCCAGGCTGGGGACAGGGCGATGGTTAGGGGCAATAAATGTATGACTAGGGGCTGGCTCTCAGGGCAGGCTATAATCTTGGTCTGGGCCACCTCTACCTACAGCTACTGGCAGCTGGAGATTCCAGGGAAGAGCAGGAGGCATTTCTCTGCCCTCTCTTGAAGCAAAGAATGCTGGGGGGGGGGGGGGGGCGGAGCCTCAGCTGCCATCAGGGAAGGCAGACCAAGCCCGTCCCTGGATCTGAGACCCAGATGAGTTTTGGAAAGGAATCTTCCTTAGAGAAGCAAGAGAAAGGAGGATTTATACAAGATCATTATTATCATCATGGATCAAGAGCTACAGGGCTAAGCTTAAAGCATTCAGGTTAAAAAAAAAAAACTTCCAAATTTAAGAGAAGAAAATCATTATGAAAATTCAATAAAAAGAAAATCCAATGGCTCTTAAACACAGAGCAAATGCCCCCCATCATTCCCAACTAAGAAATTCAGATTTTAAATGTACAAAGGGTTTGACAAGGACAGATATTTAATAAAGATATTAAAGTATATCCCTAAAATTTAAGAATTAATTACAAAAGGAAAAGTAATGACCTTATAGAGGAGAAACTGGATGCCACCTTAACCAAGTGATCATATTTAACACAAAGGGACAAGATTGATATCGTGTGCCTTCTGATGCAACACACCAAGAACACAGCGTCACTTCGGGGTATTCCTGGCAAAAAAGCATAACCTGAGTCTAATTATGAAGAAACGTTGCACAAACCCAAATCGAAGGATATGATATTCTATACAACAACATAACTATGTTCCTCAAAAATGGCAATGTCACGAAGGACAAAGAAAAGTCAGGAACTGTTTTAACTGATTAAAGGAGAATAAATAGGGACAACACCTAATGCAGAATGTGAGCCTGAGCTGCATCCTGCACTGGGAAAAACATTCTATAAAGGATATTATCAGGACTGTTGACAAAATTGGAATATAGACTGCAGATCAGCTGGAAAGTATGGGCTGGCCGGCCAGTGGGGGACAGGCACTCCGCGGCGTGGGTTAGAGTGTCGGGCCATTTGGCAATATCTATCCAGGTACAAACATGCATCCCCTCTGCCCCCTCCCCAATTCCACTTCTAGGAGTTTATTCTGCGCATGACATATTTGCAAATGACATCGGCATAAGGACAGGCACTGCAGCCTTGTGGTGACAGCAAATGGCAGGAAACAACTAAACATCCATTAATAGGGCACCAGTTAAATAAGTTGCTGGCGCACCTCAACCACAGAATTCACACAGTCATAGAAAAGAAAGAGGCAGTTCTCCAAGTACTGATGGAGAATGATGTCCGAGACGTGTTGCCGGAGCGAGGTGCAGAACACTTCGTCCTGTGCTATCATTTGGTAAAGACAAAAGGGGAGGAGAGGATGCATGTGCCTATGCTCGTAAATACATAAAGCACTCCTGAGTGGAAACACAAGGAAGAAACCGAAAACACTTCTGGCTTCCGGGAAGGGGAACTGGGTGTCTGGGGACAGATGGGACGGAGAATTCCTTTCCCCAGGATACGCTTTTTGACTGTTTGTGTTTGTACAACGTATGTCTAGTATCTGTTCAGAAAGGAAGACAAAAGAAGGAGAAAGAGGAGGAGGAGGAAGAAGTAGGAGAAAGGGAGGGGGAAGAGGAAGGAAGGAAGGGAGGCAGGGAGGGAGGGAAGGAGGGAAAGAAAGAAAAAGAAAGAAGAAAGAAATCTTAAGAAGAATTTGAAGTGATTGTCAGCTTACACCCGTTGTGCTGGCACACTGTTGGAAATACATAAAAGTGGTCGCAGACAAGAGCTGAGACGGGGCCGTACAATCCATCTCCCACTGACCCAAAGTGGAGACTTCAGCCCCCTCACCCCAGAGAAGGACACAGAGGCCAGGGAGGTCTAGGATGAGCCCCCAGGGCTCCTGACGCCCAGCCGCACCACCCCCAACCCCTGCCCCCGCCGTGTGCAGACCTGTCTTCTGCATTTTGCATCAGCATCCCCGACCTCCCACCATCCCATTCTCTCCCCTTTCACACCTCCTGGGTGTGGATTTCTGTGTAGCCACGTGTGTCTTGCTTTGCATGCTTTCGTCTTTTTTCTTGGCTGCCCATTTCACCACCAAATTGTAAAATACTGGCTCAGAATCTGAAGCTGAGACAGACCTGAGTTCAGCCCCCAGTGCCCAAGTCACGTCTCCTCCCTGGGCCACTGTGCAAGAGTGAGCTGGTGCCTGCAAATGCTTAGCAAGGTGGGGCTCACCACGTGGAAGCTGCTGTTATCATGGAAAATGAGCACCATCTGCCAAACCTCCAGCTCCCATCAAAGCCTCAGCCAAAGCCCAAGGAAACCTCACAAAACAGGTTCCAGGATTCCTGCCGCCCGCTCTGGGGTGAGCGGTCTGAAAGAGCAGCCTGCAACGTGCTCAGCAATCCTGTTCTCTGGTCTTACCTGTGAAACTCCACGTGGTACTTGGGGAACACACTCCTTGTGTTGATTCATTTATTAAATAAATTGTAATTCTCCAACTCACAATGTAGAATACAAGTGATACATTCTGTTGGAAAATAGTTAAAATGTATCAATAACTGAGTAAAAGTAATGAAACACATAAACAGAGCATTGCATGAAAACAGCCAAACACAAAATTGTATCCACCTTATGATGCCCTTTATATAAAGTTCAGAAATTGGCAAAATGCACTTAAGATAATAAAGGGGATAGAAGGAGAGAGATCACTATCCTTGAGAGGATAGCAGTCAGGGCTCCTGGGACGCTGGCCTGGCCACATTCTTTTTCTTCATCTGAGTGCTGATGACAGGGATGAGCACAGTCTGTGAAAAATTTATCAACCTTTACACTTATCTGTGTGCAGTTTCATTTTTTTAAAGATTTATTTATTTATATTGAGAGAGAGCAGGAAGGCAGGGCAGAGGGAGAGAGAATCCTGAGCAGACTCCACCCTGAGCACGGAACTGGAGGTGAGGCTCCATCTCAGATCATGACCTGAGCCAAAAGAAAGAGTCAGACACTTAACCGCCTGAGCCACCCAGGTGCCCCTCTGTGTGCATTTTAATTGTGTGTTATACTAGATCCAGGCACATGGATGATCCAGGCACAGATACAATTTCAAAGTAAAGGTAGCATTTTGCATACCACCCCATTTTGTTCTCTCCTTCAGAAGCCACCACTGTTAAGTTTGGTGCTTCCTTCCAAAATATTTTTCCCTTTGTTTATATTGATAGATTGATACATGATAAATGGATGCATAGATAGATGATAGCTAGCTAGAGTTTTTGTTTTTCCCATGGATATTCTATACTGTTTTCCTGTGATTGGCTATCTCCTTTTAGTAATATGTCTTAGAGATCGGATCATATCATGATCAGAGATCTGATCTTGTTCTTTTTAAGAAGTACAGAGTGTTCCATAGTGAGGATATACCACGGCTTACTTAATCAGTGCTGTGCTGTTGGGCAGGTAGGTTATTTCCAACTTTTGCCACTTAAACAATACGGTAAGGAACGCCCTTCTACCCAGTCCTTTGGAAATTTGTATATAGCTATTGAGCAGGTGGCCAAAGGAGAAATTTCTGAATCCATAAATGTGCACTTAAAATTCTAATGAATGTTGCCAAATCACCTACCAAAAAAAAATGCTACACCAATTTACATACATGTTCATTTTTTTCACTCACTCATATGCGTGATAAATATTTACAAGCACCTTCCCTGTGCTGGGGATTCAGCAGTGAACAGGAGATAGTCCTCACCCTCATGGAACTAGCAGTCTGGTCAGGCAACAGCTCCAAACAGATAAACACATAAATACATGATATGTCAGGTGATGAGATTCTCCTTTGCCCATTTTATGAGGGACTGCTTTGTCTTTTTCTTGTTGACCTGTAGGAGCTCTCAATTTATTATGTATTCTAATCTTCTGACGTGTATGTTGCAACTATTTTCTCCAGCCTGTTACTTATTTTTTATCTTTGCTCTCGGTGTTTCAAAAAGTCCTAATTAACGATGGAGAACCACAGAAATTTTATTTCAGATTTTTCTTCCAGGAAAACATGGGCTTCCAGGTGGGGCGTAAAGAAATGACTTTACTTTCTGCTCATGGCAGCCCACTTCACAGATGATGAAACTGAGGCCCAGAGAGGGCCAGCCACTTGAGCCAACGATGCACTGAGTCATCAGAGAAGGCCAGACTCACAGTCAGCTTCCCATGTCTGGGCTCCTTCCCTGCTCTGGTTGTTTCTGAAGAGGAGCCTTGTCTGACTTGCCAACTGTATTAATCAGAATTTTTTCAGTTGCCTGTGAAGAAATCCTGTAAAACAAGCAAAGGGGATTTCTTGATTCAAAAGGACCAATCCAATGGGCTGCAGACCTGGCTGGATTCAAGCACATAGATAATAATGACAGGCCTCCCTCCACACTCGGCTTTGCTTCTCTCTGTCTCTCTACTTGGTAGCATCACCCTTTCCTGCTTCAGACAGCTTCACTCCATGTGGCATAAATACGACACCAGCAGCTCCAAGACTGTGTTCGGATAGCCCGAAGAGGGACACCCTCCCCTAGAGCCTCAACGGAAAGAAAAGATTCCAACTGGCCCCACCTGGAAAGCCCTTCTCTTGTGGCCAGAGTGGCAGGCATCTTGACTGACAGGCCTTCCAGGCTCCTGGAACTGGAGAGAGTTCCCCAGAGACGAAGGAAAGGGAAAAACAAAGTCTGCGTGGACCCATGGCTTTTGTCCCAGGGAAACAGATCTCCCCATGGAGGAGGAAAGAGATGCTCGCCCCAAGAATAAATTAGCCCACGAGTGACTGGTCTTGATTTAATGGAAACTCATCTTTTTTCCTCCTGCTCTTGAGCTCTCGGTGGCTTTGGGGCTGATATCCTGTCATCATTGCCAACCACAGCATCTTTCATGTCAGTCCTGATGGCATACACAGGCTTTTGCTGTTTCCACCTCCTGAATGCCCCTTTCTTGCCTCCTAGACAAATCCTAGCACTTCCTCCTTGGAGCCCCCAACCCTTCTGAGGAATGTCTCCCCCTTCTGAACTTGCCACACCATCTGAAGACATTTTTACAGTAACGACTATGTGCTCAGCTCCATGGGGAGAGACAAAGGTATGCCAGTGTAAGAAGGTGCACCAGCTTTGACCTGAAATGCCATTTCAGAGAGGTGGCTGAATGGCTTCTTGAAGGCTGGAGTTTATGCTGGAGAAAGCAACCAACACTCCTACAATGGTTCCTGCGGTTGTTTAGGAGACTAAGTGAGAAGAGACATAGGAAGAGAAGGCAGTGAATGTCTAGTATCTGTTCAGAAAGGAAGACAAAAGAAGGAGAAAGAGG
>NC_058412.1:112485235-112541869 GCF_002201575.2 Neomonachus schauinslandi | reverse complement strand
TGTTGGAAATACATAAAAGTGGTCGCAGACAAGAGCTGAGACGGGGCTGTATATTAATATACAGACAAGGAAACTGGTATTCAGAGAGGCAAAGTGGCCTCCCAAGATCACACAGCCAGTGAAAGACTTGCAGAAGCCAGATTTGAATTGTCCAACTGTCCTGTCTTCTTTCTACCCATTCCCTAATAAACTACCCCCCACTATTAAGTGATGACTCATACTACAGAAACGTCTCCTAATTAAATTTGAAAATAGGAAAAGCATTTGGAATGTACTCTGAGGAGGCTAGCCTTAGAATTGCTTCCATACCAAAAATTTGTTCTCCAGCTATGGCACAGCTGGGTTGGTTTTGTTTTTTTGGTTTTTTGGGGGTTTTTTTGTTTTGTTTTTTGTATTTCTTGATGCTCCCCATGAGTGAAATGCCAGAAGCCAGAAGATTACCAGTTTCTACCCTTGGCCTTCCTTCCTAAGATGCCTCAAACCCTTTGTGTAATAGGGACATAGAAATCAGTTGATCAATCAATTAAGAAGGCTGTTGATGAATTTAATAAATTCCCACTTTTATCAGATATGCTTGTTTGGGGCAGTTATTGACCCAAAGTACACACAGCAAAGTCCGAGGCTCCATCTCACAAAACACAGTGACAATCAGGGGGATAACTTGCTCTGTTTTACAGCCAACAGTCTGAGAACACATCTGTTGTCAAGCTCCAAATCAAGCCACTAAAACTGTGGAGAAAAATATGGGCTCTTTCTCTTTCCTTCCATGTAGAGTTGAGGTTAAAAAAAGAAAAAAAAAAGCTTCCTCTTCTTTAATCTGGGTGACCTAAAGGATGAACCCTCTCAGAGCCTCTGTCCCCGCCACCAGTAGACTGGTGGGCTGCGCCAGGTTGGTCCTTCTGGAATTGGCTGTGAGACTACAAGTGTCTCTTACTCTGAGTCCAGCACCCAATAGCAACTCTAAAAATCTTTTGAGAGATTTAATTGAGTAGAGTGAGAAGGCAGGGCCAATCTGGTGCTGCCTCCTGGCCATGTGTCTCCCAGCAAGCTCATGACCAACTGAGCCTCAAATTCCTCTTCTATAAAATGGAGCTGATGATGCCAGCTTTAGAAAGTTGTGAAGAGGGGCACCTGGGTGGTTCAGTTGTTAAGCATCTGCCTTTGGCTCAGGTCATGATCCCAGGGTCCTGGGATCGAGCCCCGCATTGGGCTCCCTGCTCCGTGGGAAGCCTGTTCTCCCTCTCCCACTCCCTCTGCTTATGTTCCCTCTCTTGCTATGTCTCTCTCTGTCAAAAAATAAATAAAATCTTAAAAAAAAAAAGTCGTGAAGATAGGACAGGCTAAGGTATATGATTGGTGCTTCATGGTGGTCGACCCCTCTCTTCCTTTACCTAACAAAGGACAAGCTCATTTCCCATGGAAGCCAGTACACAGATCTCAGCCTCCTGAGTCCCCATCCCTGGCACCAGCTTCGATTGCACTCACAAAAGCCACTGGGCTGGGTGGTTGATGAAGGGGAGATCAGGAAGTACTGATGCCTGGAACTCTGTGGCCCCTTCCCTGAAAAAGGAGAAATCACCCCATTATTGGGGAGATTCTGTTGGTCAGCTCACTTGAAATAAAATCCATCTATGATGACCAACAGGGCCTGATGCCATCTAGCTCTAACTGGCCTCTTCATCTTCCCTCACCTTGATTCATCCCCACTAACCTCCTTGCTGGTCCTCAGGGCCTTTGCACAGCTGTTCCCTTGGCCTGGAAAGCTCTTCTCCCAAGTCGTCACAGGGCTTTGCTCCCTTACTTCCTTCAGGGTTCTGCTTAAATGTCATCTTGTCAAAGAGGACTTCCCTGACTGCTATCTTGCCCGGGTTATTCCCAACATTGGTCCTCTGCTCTATTTTTCTTTGTAGCATTTACATCTCATGTATAGTATGTATTTATTTTTTGTTGTCTGCCCCCCACAGCCAGAATGTGAGCTCCATGAGAACAAGATGTGATCTGGCTCAAAGTTGTATCTCATTCCCCGGAATAGTGATTGATGGATGGCAGGCTCTTAGTAACAATTGAATAAATGGGTAGATGGGTGGATGGGTGAATAGGAGGATGGGAGAATAGATGGATTGGAGGATGGATGGATGGATGGGAGTGTAGGAGGATGGGTGATTATAGATTGGTGGATGAATAGATAGGAGAATAGGAGGATGGGTCAATAGGTCAATGGGTTGATGGGTGGATGGTGGATGAGGAGATAGATAAATGGGAAGATGGTGGGTGGGTAGATGGGAAAATGGTTGGACAGGAGGATGGGATAATAAATTGATAGAATGGGATGCCTGGGTGGCTCAGTTGGTTAAGCATCTGCCTTTGTCTCGGGTCATGATGCCAGGGTCCTGGGATTGAGTCCTGCGTCGGGCTCCTTGCTCAGCGGAGAACCTGCTTCTCCCTCTGCCTTCCGCTCCCCCTGCTTGTGTGCTCTCTCTCTCTGATAAATAAATAAATAAATAAATAAATAAATAAATAAATAAATAAATCTAAAAAATTGATGGGTCAATGGATGGATGGGAGAATAGGTCTATGGGTCAATGGGTCAATGGGTCGATGGGTTGATAGGTGGATGGTAGGTGAGAAGATAGGTGGATGGGAAAATGATGGGTCGGTGGTTGGGAAGAGGGGTAGATGGGAGGAAGGAAGGATGGGTTGATGGGTCAATGGATGGATGGAAGGATGGGCTCATGATTCGATGGGTCAATAGGCTGCAAGGTCAATGGATAGAGTAAAGAGAGCACTGTACTTGGAATCAGACAGACCTGGGTTTTTGTTCCAATCCTCTCCCCCCTCCCCATGTGACCTCAGCTGACTTACTCATGCTCTCTGATCCTCTGTTGCCACATCTGCAAAATACGCAAACTTTTTCTTTGCATCAGGTGTCTAGCAATTACTCTGTACCAAGTGCAATGCCAAATGCCTTTAACCCCCTCAACGACCCTGAGATGAGGAGGCTGAGGCCAAAGTAAAAGACATGGCCTGACTGTGGATACATGTTAGCAAAGACCAAGCAGGAACCCAAGCAGTTCACCTGATATCAGGATCCAGGTATTGTGAATATGGAGAACAAAGGACATTATATTATTATCATTATTAATCTTATTATCAGGGATAGGACTTGACCAGGAAGTACAATTTGTGGTGCTTTGGAATATATCAGGGGCCTTCCTATGGCTCTGTGGTCATCCTTTACATCTTGATATTCCAAGAGGATGGCCAGAGGAGAGCTGAGGGTACACCAGCCAGGTAAAATCAAGGGACATCAGCAGGAAGCCTTGCTTCCTCTGTACTTTGTCTTCAAGTGGGAGACCAGACAGCCGAGATAAGACTGAAGCCATGGGGCTGGAAAAGAGGAGAGGTGGATGGCAAAAATATTGGGAAGGGAGGTTGGATAGGACCAGTGACTCACTTGATAGAGAGTCTGCGAGAGGGTGGAGCCTACACATGGATCTGGTAACTAGAGGGAGGGTGGGACCACTTCCCCTGGCAAGGGGAGGTCTACATCAAGCCAAAATCATCCTGGCTCCCCAGCCACAGATCATCCACTGGAACTGTGTGATGATTCAGAGAGGCAGCCCAGTAGTTAGGAAGAGGGCTTTGGAACCAGAGGGACCGGTGGTCAAGTGCGAGGTAGGTCTGTCTCTGACTCGGGCACGTTGCTTCCTGTCTCTGAGCTCTAATTTCCTCAGCTGAGAAATGTAGATAGAAGTCATTTCTGTCCCTCAAGAATGTTGTGAGGATTCGATGAGGCTCTGTATAAAGAGCACAGATAGTACAGGAAACCAGCCACCACACTGTGAGGGGACTCAAGCAACCTTGTGGCGAGGAACTGAGATCCCAGCCGGCAGGCAGCAGTAACTCGTTGGCCGTGTCAGTGAGCCACCTTGGAGGCAGGTATTCCGCTCCCAGCCAGACTCTAGGATGTGTGCAGTCCCAGCCAACATCAGCACTGCCACGTCCTGAGGGACCCCCCCAAACTGCAACCACCCCGCTGTTCCTGGCGCCCAGAAGCTATATGAGATAATACATAATCATTGGTGTCGTATGCCAGGGGTCAGTGAATTTTTTCTGTAAAAGTTCAGATAGCAAATATTTTAGTCTTTGCAGGTAGTGTGGTCTCTGTTGAAACTACCTTGTCACTGTAGGAGAAAGTTGGCCATAGGCAATGCAGAAATAAATGCGACCGTGTTCCAGTAAAAGTTTATTTATAAAAACAAATGGTGGACCCAGTTGGGTCCATGGTTTGCCAATCCCTGTTTTAAGCCACTAATAGAAAGGATTCATGCCTTTCTCATAGTGTAAAAAATAGTTCCTTTCTTCGTGGAGTTGAGAGTCTTGTCTGGAACGCCAACCCCGTCTCCTGTACATCTCCATTGGATTGCTCGGACCTCAGGGCAGGCTCTATGTTGACTCACCTCCATGTCTCCACCTCTCCCAGCTCTCAGACCCATGCACAAAGAAAATGCTAACCTGTTTTCTGGAAGAATGAACTAAGTAAAACTCAAGATAGTATTTGTGCCACAAGAGGGGAGCTGACTCCTGGGGCTGTGGAAATACTCTGAGGATTAATGTGATCTGGAAGTCTTCCTGAAGGAGGAGGACTTGAGCTGAACCTTGGATGGTAGGTATAATTCATATGAACATTAAGCACAAGGACAATCATGTCACACCAGAGGGAACAGCATGAACAAAGGATGGAAGGGCAGGCACAGGGTAGAAAGGTCAGTGCATTCAGGACTTGATTGCCCGGTAAGGGGCTTGGCTGTCATCCTGGGGACCAGGACCTTGCAAACAGAGGCAAATGGGCTTTAATGAGGGGCTCTGGGGAGAGAAGCTGTGACTTTCATAAAATTCCATGACCAAGAGACAATGAAGACACTGCAGTAAGCTGAAGATTTATGTTTTATTTTATTTTTTTATGTTTTATTTTAAACAGAAGAGGGAGGCATCTTGGTTTGAGTTCCCCACAAAGCAGACATCCAGATGAGGAATCAAGCAAGTGGTTAATTTGGGAGGTGATTCAGGGAAACACAGGGAAGCGAGGCCTGGAAGGGAAGGCAGCCCAAATGATGCATAATCATGCAGGTTGCTGACGTGGGCTATGGGAGCTCCATCCCACCTGGATCTCAACTGGGGACCTCCAGGAGACAGTAAAGAACATACCTCAGCGGTATCCCAACCGAGGGCGGGAAGCTGGGCATGTATCTACGAACTCCCACTGGTCACTGGCTGGGGGTGCTTGGCCCTGTTAATTCCCCCGCACCTCTGGCCTCGGTGGAGAGCTGCAGGTGTTTTCAAGAGGCTCCTTGGGTGTGGAAAGGCGAGTACCGAGGGAGCAATGACAGCAAGTGCTATAGGTAAGGTGACACAAGGTAGCGGGTTAGGGAGAGTGCTTGAGCGCTCGGGGTGGGACGGGCACAGAGGGCAGGAGGAGCACTCAGAACGCGAGATGCAGGGAAGTGACTGCAGACACTGGGGCCCTACTGTGGGGGCCGGGCTGGAAAAGGGGGAACTGAGGGCCAGCTTGGCTGCACAGACCCAGTGAGTGGGTGGATGGGCGGGAAGCCAGGAGGGGAAGAGACTGAGTCCGGCCCCAGACATCCTGGGTTTGAGGTGCCCACAGGACCTCCAGTGGAGCTGTCAGATCGCAGAGGGAGGGAGAACACAGCCCAAATGGACTCAGAAATGCAACAAGTCATGCAGCAAGGAGCTGGAAGGGCAAGACGAATTTGCAGAGGAGGAAGAAAGAGGGCAAACGGATTGGGGAGGGCGGCATTCTGAGCTGATGCCTGTCAAAGGCTTAGCATGGACTCTCAAGCACTTGGTGGTGGAGTTATTGGCTTTGTTATCCCCCTTTCAGATGCATTTATATGGGTTTATGTAAATGCCTGGTGAGATGTGGCTGCGAGTGAAAATTTGTTAAATTAGTTAGTGGATGTTCTTAACCCCATTTTACAGATGGAGTAACAGAGGTTCAGGGAGGTGAAGTGACCTTGCTCCTGTTCTGCCTGAAAGCAGAGCACACGTTCTGTTTCCACTGGGTGTGAAGTGTCCCAGAGAATATCTGGAAGTTTTCCAACAGGGCAGAGACTGGGGAGAAGAGTGGCTAAGGTACACCTAGGAGCAGGAACTAGAGAGGCCAAGCTTCCAGACGGGGTGGAGAGAGAAGAGAGCGAGAGCACAGCCACCACAGGCGTGGGCAGAGCTCCTGAGATGTTTCGTGAGAAGGGAGAAGTGGAACGAAGGTTGGAGCAAAGATGGACAGAGAGGACAGACTGCAGGCCGACGGAGCGCGGGGCAGGCTGGGACCCTGCGGGAGGGTGTGGGGGTTCACAGGTGGGGTTCAGCCTCGCTCAGGACCATGAGCAGCCATCCTTCCTTCCACCTCACACCAACAAGGACCTATTAGGGGCATGCAGAGAACAGGAAGTGGGGACCAGTGGCTGACACCTGAGGCAAGGGCCGCCAGGCATCCCCCATGTCCAATCTCCCTTTCTCTTGGGTAATAGCATTTCCCCTGCATTTTAGCTGAGCCCATGGCTGCCCTGTGGAATATTACATTTCCCAGCCTCCCTTGGGACTGGACATGGCCATGTCCCAACCACACTGGCTGGAATATGGATGTGTTAGGGGCTATCTCAGACAGCCCCCAAGGAGCCATGGATCTACCATGTGAAATGAGTTGGTACCATGGAGACTTTCCACCGGCAGCTTTACTCACATCTGGGCAGCTGAGGGAGAGAGCTACACCTGCACCTCACTGAAATCATTCTATCCCTGCTCTCTGTTCTTATACAGAATCTAGCCACCCAAGTGAGCATGGCTTCCCTGCTGGAGGACGGGGGTCCCTCTCTCCCAGTTCTTCCCCCACCCCCAGGCATTTTCCATAACTGACCCATCATCTGCCTTCCTCCCCGACCCTCGACCAGCCAGACGGCTCCCTCCAAGAGGGCGGGGACGTCACCAAACTCACAGCTAAACACTGAGGCCAGCACAGGGCCCGGGGCGAGAGGCCCAGCATGTGCAGACCAGGTCCCTGCTTTCAGGGGCACAAGCAGTAAGAGCACAAACCCCATTTTACAAATGGCCAGGAGCTGGGGGCTTATCCACGCACTCCCAGTACCCCTGGTCCGGTTGTTCCTCAGGGCATGAACTTACCAGCACTCCCAGTCTGCTGGAGGGTGGTTGTTCCTGGGTTCTGGCCAGCAAGTACCTGAATGGTGAATGCCGAGCTGGTATGTGCAGGGCAGCCACTGAAGGAGCTAGAGAAGTGGCAAGGGAGAGACTTGGAAGTGAATACTTTGGCCAGGACCTCTCGGGAGCGGAACCAGGAAGTCGAGAGGGATTGGAGTGGGTAACGGTAGCCTCAGGGTAATGGGGGAGTGGTCCTGGGATTCAGGGGCTGAGGAAGACCAGAGGGGCAGTGCCTATCACTTCCTCCTTGGTCCAGTGTTGGCTGAGCTGCTGGAAATAAAGTGGCTAAGGACTTGGTGGGCAGGGGGTGGCTGTGGGTCTGGAGATTCCTTGGGCTGGGACGCAGAGGCCAGAGAAGGTGGGCGAGCTGGAGGCAGTCAGATCTGTGTCCTCTCAGATCTGTGTCCTTGGGCCTCCTTTTCCCCACCTGTGAAATGGTTTGTTGTGAGGATTAAGGGAGAAGACACTCGGACAAGGCCCTGCCCCCCAACCCCTCCACCCCTGCGATGGCTCTGCTCCCCTTCCCACACATCCCTCGCTCTCTCTGCTACAGCCACTCTGCTTCCCTTCACTGCCTTGGCCCCAAGTTCATTCCTGCCCCCAGGCCTTTGCATCTGCTGTTCCCACTGCCTGGAATGCTCTGCCCAGATCTCCACACAGCTCACTCCCTCACCTCATTCAGGTCTCTTCCGTGTCCCCTCTCAGAGCAGCCTTCCCCTCCCCGCGCTGGTCCAACTCCAGCTCTCTTCACTGCACTCACCATCACCAAGGTCACCTTCCACGTGTACGTGGTTATGGCTCCCAGTCTCCCTCCTGGGCCAGAAACTCCAGGAAGGCCAGATCTGGACCTGTTGTACTGTTGGTTGAGTCCTGGCACATGGACCATCCCTCAGTAAACATGAGTTCAGTGAGTGACTGTTTAAGTCCTGCGAGCCGCTCAGGACTCAGCTCAGACATCAGCTCCTGCAGGCACCTTTCTGGCACCTCATCTGAGCTCTCGCAACCCCTCCCACGTGCCTGGATTTGAGAAGTCCCCCGAGTTGGTTGTGATTTCTGCTTTTTCTCTGTCTCCCCACCAGGCCACGAGGGTCTCATGTCTTTAACTTCACTGCTCCCTGGCGTACAGTTGGTGATTGGTCACGATGAATCTATCGATTCATCAATTATCAACTGCTAATGGTCAGAATCAAGATGGGAAATATGCGGCAAGAAAATTTAGGGGTCCAGTGTCCCTCACTGCTCTTCATGGGAAGTAATTTTTCTACCGCTACGGCCTGCACATGGTAGGAATGCATGAAATATTTTTTGAACAGTTGCTCCCACTTACTAGGCACTTACTCTGCGCCAGGCAGAGTTCTAAGCGCTTTGCATGGTGTAACTCATTTAATCCTCACATAACTTGATTACCACCCCCATTTTACAGATGAGGAAGCAGGCTCAGAGGAGTTCAGCAACTTGCCCAAGGTCACACAGGTAGTAAGTAGTAGGATGGGACCCGAACCCAGGCAGTTTGAGTCCGGCCTCCATGTGCCGCCAGTCTCTACCGCCTCCCAGCTGACACACAATGCACACGTATAATCACAAGGGTAACAACTGCTGTCATGCACTCCTGCTCAGTGTCAGACTTGGGCTGGATGCTCTGCAGTCACCTGCTCTTTTGATCTCCAGAGTCCTCCTTGGGCAAGTGGTATTGCCTCCATTTCATAGGCGAAAAAACTGAGGCTCAGAGTTAAGGGTGCATAGCAAGTAAAAGGCTCTGGGTCTTGGCTTCTTCCAGAGTGGGAACGTCTGGAAGCCTGGACCTTGGCTTTTCTCCTCCACCTTTCTGCACTCCGTTCTCTATCTCTCCGCCCCACGGTCACCTCTGTGTTGACCCAGAGCCAAGGCTGGCCCCACACCCCTGCCCCCCAGCCCACCAGAGACCTGCCAGACCTTCGTTACAAAAACCTTCTCTTTGTCCTTCCCTTCTCTCCCCCAGCAAATGACTGAGAGATCAACTTGATTGTGGACATATTTTGGAAATATTTTCACTGTTTTAAAATTTTTTTCTTTGTTTGAAAGAGTGCTACAGTTCCAACCGCAGGGGGAAGAAAAACCTTACCCCAGAGGACCAGGGCTGCAAATGTAAAACCAGAAATGACTATATTAAATAATCAAAACTGAGGGACGCCTGGGTGGCTCAGTCAGTTAAGCGTCTGCCTTCAGCTCACTCAGGTCATGATCCCAGGGTCCTGGGATCGAGTCCCGCATCGGGCTCCCTGCTCTGCAGGGAGCCTGCTTCTCCCTCTGCCTCTGTCTCTCTCTCTGTCTCTCATGAATAAATAAATAAAAGCTTTAAAAAAAATCAAAACTGAAAACCACCCTAACAATGGAACTCCTCAGAGTTCTGGCATCAGGAGGACATGGGTCTTTGAGGCTGCCCCCCTGATGGGATTGGGGGCTTTGAAAACAGAGGGGATGGGGGTCTTGCTTCTGTAATGGGGTATAAATCCTGCTCTGATGCTGGGGCCTTCTCCTAAGGGTACTGAGAGAAGTTCTCCTCTCTGTCATTTCCTGGGTGACAGACTGGAGCCTGGAGAAGATGGGCAATTGGGTTCTGATGGCAGATCCAGAATGGGGCTACAGGTGGAGTTCCAGGTTAGAGACCCCACTGAGGGCTCCATGTGGGGCCAGAGCTAGGGCTCAGTACAAAACCAGTATCATGAGTCAGCATGGAACCAGGAATATAACTCAGTCTATAACAAAGATCAGGGCTCAGTCTACCACAGGGTCAGGGCTCCATCTAAGCTCAGGACCAGGGTTCAGTCTGAAGCTAGAGTCAAGGCCTAGCAGAAAACAGCATTCAGGGTCTGACTGAAACCAAGATGTGGCTAGTCTGGGGCTCAGGCCATATTGAGAATGGGATCAGAACCCCACCTAGGCCCAGGATTATATTTGGTCTAGGATCAGGGTCAAGTTTCAGTGTATGATGAAGGAGCAGCACTCAGTCTACAATGAGAGTCAGGGTTCTATGTGTGACCAGGATCAGGATGCATCTTGGGTCTTCAAACCCCCCAAAAAAGAAAGTCCTGAGACCACAGGTGAGTCAGTTCACCTTCTAGGCCTCAGTTTCCTCTTCTGTGGGCTGGGGATAATTATAACCCCTAACCTAAATACTTCCATAGTTAAATGTCAGGCTAAACAAAATAGCGGATGTCAGCAAGCTTTTGCAAACTGCAGGGTGTTGGACAGATGTTTATATAAACATCCCAGGAGAAACCCCAAAGAAGGCTGATCGTGGAAAAGTCCAAATGTCACTAAGCCTCCTACTCCACCTTCTATCCTAGTTTCTCTTCCGCCCTGTAAAACTAATAATAGCTAACAGTTACACGGCATGGCCTTGTCTTAGGCACTGTTCTCAGAACTTCATGTATATTTAATTTAATCTTCAAACAATCCTATGAAGTAGGTACTGACTTTATCCCTATGTTCAGATGGGGAAACTGAGGCAGAGATAGGTTAAGTAATTTGCTTAAAGTCACACTTAATATATAGAAAATCTCTGATCCGAACCTAGGCTCTTTGGCTCCCAAGTCCCTGCTGAGTGTAGGCACTGGGGGTGGGAGACGAATCCGGGGGATTCTTCCTGGAGCAGACAGACAGGGGTGAGAGGTGCAAGTCAGCGGCAGGCCGAGCAATGACCCGTGGCCTCCAGCAGCTGCCTTTCCCCAGGAGGCTGTCTCTTAGCAGACCCCACTCCCACAAGGGGACATAAAAGGCTGGGGGAGGAGTTGGTGGGTGGCATTAAGGCATCTCTTTAAACTTGTTTGTTTATGGAAAGTAATTTCAGGCCAGCTGCTGAAAACCTGTATTTTATGGGTAATTTTTCAATTTATTTCACACTGGTATTAAAAACAACAACCCAACCCACCACGGAGGCTGGGATTCCACTGGGGTTGGCGAGGGAGGGGTGGCTGGCCTAAAGCAGCTCCTTTGTTTGCCTGAACAACCCAGGGACGAGGCTGCTTGCCCTCCCTTGGGAAAAACCAGACGAGGTGAAGAATGAAAGACGGGATGAGGCAGAGGTTGTGGTTTAACAGGAGAACAAGATGAAGTTCAGCAGAGGAAGGTGGAGGATTCAATGCCTGTCTTTTATAGAAGGTGAAACTGAGACACCTGAAATTGTCTAGTGAGAACAATGAAAATTGCTAGTGAGAACTTATTCTGGATTAGACATTGTTTTTACCGGCACTACCCCATTCAAGGTCATGACAGTTAAGATGCTGTCTTCATTTGGGGTTGCTGTGAAGCAAACACTGAGACAAAATTGGAGTTCAAGAAGTTTATTGGGGGGGCACCTGGGTGGCTCAGTTGGTTAAGCGACTGCCTTCGGCTCAGGTCATGATCCTGGAGTCCCAGGATCAAGTCCTGCATCGGGCTCCCTGCTCAGCGGGGAGTCTGCTTCTCCCTCTGACCCTCCCCCCTCTCATGCTCTCTATCTCATTCTCTCTCAAATAAATAAATAAATAAATCTTAAAAAAAAAAAAAGAAGTTTATTTGGGAATTGATCCTGGGAAACGCAGGGCTGGGAGTAAATTGTGAAACAGAGTGGGAGGCCAGCCCATGAAGGGTAGGCCATCAAGACAGGTACCACTGGGGACATCTGGAGCTCAACCCTGCTGGGGAGTTCTGAGAAACAGCAAAGAACAAGCCCAGGCTATCCCACCTGTTGAAGGAGGAATTTGGACTCATTGTCTGTCATTGGTTATCACTACCCTTCCACTGAGTCCATCAGCAAGGTTTTCTTTTTTTTCCAATTATTGTATTGTTCAGTTTTATACTTTCTATTTGTTTTTTTAAAATAACTTCTATTTCTTTGTTGAGATTTTCTATGTCTTCATTCATTTCAAAAGAATGTATAATTTCTCGCCAAAGCACTTTCTGGATGGCTGCTTTAAAGTCCTTATCAGACAATCCCAACATCTGCATCATCCTGGTTTTAGCATTAGTGGATTGTCTTTTCTCATTCAAACTGTGGTTTTCTGGTTCTCAGCATGACAGGTAATTTTCTATATATCCTGGACATTTGGGCTAGTATATTAGGAAACTTCAGGTCCTATTTAAGTCTTTTATTTTAGCAGGCAGTCTCATTTTTAGGTGTAGTGTGTAGGTTCTCATCTGCTTTTGGAGGCTGGAGTTGCAATGACCATTTAGTTTCCAGAAACTTTGCATTTTTATTCTGGTCTGCTTTGTTCTTCTGGTGCTACTGCGGTTAGTATTAGCTTGATGCCAAAACCAGACAAAGACAGTATAAAAATTACATACAGGTCAATATCTTTCATGAATATAGATGTGAAAGTCCTTAATAAAATATTACCAGGTAGAATTCAGCAAAATATAAAAAAATCCTACACCATGGCCAAATGGGGTTTACTCCAGGGAGGGAAAGCTAGTTCAATATTCAAAAATCAATCAATGCACTACATCAACAGGCTCAAGAAAGAAAAATCACATGATTGTATCAATAATAGATGCAAAAAAAAATTGTGACAAAATTCAACACCGTTTCTGATTGAAAACTCTCAGAAAAATAGCAATAGAGAGAACTTCCTCAACTTGTTAAGAGCATCCCAAAAAAACCCTACAGCCAACATTATACTTAACAATGAAAGACTGAATGCTTTCCCACTAAGATTGGGAACAAGGCAAGAATGTCTGCTCCCAACACTCTTATTCAGTACAGTGCTAGAAGTTCTAGCCAATGCAATAAAGCAGGAAAGGGAAATAAAAGGAACATAAATCAGAAAGAAAGAAAGAATACTGCCCCTATTTACAGGTGACATGTTATCTTTGTTGGAAAGCCCTAGAAATCTGCAAAAATACTCCTAAAACTAATAAGTTCAGCAAGGTGTTAGAATACAAGATCAATACATAAAAATCAGTTGTATTTCTATATACTAGGGATGAACACATAGGGCAACAAAATTAAAAATACAATACAATTTGCAATTCTTTTTAAAAAGGAAAGAAACATTCTTAGGTATAAATCAAATAAAACTTTTTAAGACTTGAAAATGGCAAAACACTGATTCTTAAAAAAAAAAAATCAAAGAAGACTTAAATAAATGGAGAGATATACCATGTTCATGGATTGGAAGACTCAATATAGTCAAGATGTTAATTCTCTCCAAATTGATATACATGTTTAATGCAATTCTGATCAAATTCCCAGCAAGATTTTTTGTAGGTATAGACAAAATTATTATAAAATTTATATTGAAAGGCAAAAGAACTAGAATGGCTAAAACAATTTTGAGAAAGAATAAGGTGGATGAGATGAGACTACCCAACTTCAAGATTTCAGTAATCAGGACAGTGAGGTATTGGCAGACAGAACAACACAGTCTGCAGAACTGAATAGGTAACCCAGAAATAGATTCACACAAATATGACCAATTAATTTTTGACAAAGGAACAAAAGCAATTCAGTTAAGGTAGGACAGCCTATTCAATAAATCATACCAGATGGAGCATTTGAACATCCACAGGCAAAAAATGAACCTTGATATAAACTTCATTCTTTATGCAAAAATTAATTCAAAATGGATCATGAACTTAAATGTAAAATGATATAACTTCCAGAAAAAAAATAGAAGAAAACCTTTGAGACTCGAGGCCAGGCAAATATTCTTAGATTTGACACCAAAAGCATGATCCATAAAAGGAAAAATTGATAAAGTGAACCTTATCAAAATTAAATACCTTCATTCTGCGAAAGATGCTGGAAAGAAGATGAAGGGACAAATTACAGACTAGGAGAAAACACTAGCAAATCACATATCCAACAAAGGACTTCTGTATGGAATAAAGAACTCTTAAAATGCAACAGTAAAACTAAAAAATTCCAATCAAAAAGTGCAAAAGACATGCACAGACATTTTGCTAAAGAGGATATACAGAAACTTGTACACAAATAGCCATAGTAGCTTTGTACTTAATAACCAAAAACTGGAAATTATCTAAATGTCTTTCAATGAATGAATGGCTAAAAAAACTCTAGTACATTCATACCATGGAATACTACTCAGCAGTAAAATGCAACTGTTTTTCTTTCAAAGATTTTATTTATTTATTTATTTATTTATTTATTTATTTATTTGACAGAGAGAGAACACAAGCAGGGGGAGTGGCAGGCAAAAGGAGAAGCAGGCTCTGCACTGAGCACGGGGCCCAGAGCCCAATGTACGGCTTGATCCCAGGACCCTGGAATCATGACCTGAGCCAAAGGCAGACACTTAACTGACTGAACCACCCAGGTGCCCCTAAAATGCAACTGTTAATCATGCAACAACTTGGACAAATCTCAAGAAATTATGCTGAATAAAGAAAGCCTATTTCAAAAGGACACATAAGACATAATTCCATTATATAATAGCTGTGTAACGGCACAATTGTAGGAATGGGGAACAGATTAGTGGTCGTTAGGGGTTAAGGTATAGGGGAGGGGGTGTGTGCAATCATAAAGGGGTAATGAGGGAGTTTTGTGTTGGTGCAGTTAAGTATCTTGATGTAGTGGTGGTTACACAAAACTGTACATGAGATAAAATTGCATCCCAGGAAACTCTTCAATCCCTGGCAAAGTGGGACAACTGGTCACTCTAGTAGGGGCCATTCTGTAGCCCTTGCAGTCCCGAGAAAAATTTTGGACTTCACCTGGAAGAAAATCCAGGTCCTCCGGCTACTTAGGAAAAAGAACTTGTAGGGGTCAGAACCAACACAGGCAAGAACTACTGCATCATTAAGGCAAGAATGAGAGGGGTCCAGTGTGATAGAATGGCCTGATGTTCACCAAACTCTTTTGGTTTTCTTCCTGAGTACATGGCTAGACTACATTTCCCAGCTACTCTTGCAGGTAGGTGTGGCTATGGGACTGACTTCTGGCCAGTGGGAGGTGGGAGGACATCTGTACCTCCCATAGGTGATCTTCCATGCCTTGCCCCATCCACAGCAAGCTTTAAGCCATGTACAGAGACAGCAGAGCACAAGCTGAAAGGAACCTGAGACCCGGCTGTCAATGGAGGGGAAGGATTTGCTGATCTGGAACACCCAATAGGACTGTAATGTGTTATAGCCATTATACCAGTCTTCATCTATCTGTGACAGTGTCCTGTGGTTCCTTAACTGATGCCCCTGGTGTGCCATCAGCACCACTGGCCTCGATGTCCTCTCTGGATGCTTGTCTTGGGGGAGATTGACCAGATTGCAGGCAGGCAGGATTCCCAGACAGTCCCTTATAGCTACAGAGACCCCAAGACCCTCTGTGCATCTCAGAGCCGGGTAGAGGTCTTAGTTCTGGCTCACAGAATCCTAGAAATAGCGGATTCTGAAAGGATTGTAAGACTCTCAGAAGACACAAAATCCCATCTGTGCCACTGAACAGATGGGAAAACTGAGCCCAAGAGAGCAGGAGGTGCCTGAGGTCCTACAGTAAATCAGCGGGTGAGTGAGCCCTCATTCATCCATTCTTTTATTCATTCCACAGATATTTATTAAGCACTTTGTGTGTTAGGCACACAGATAAAATAGAATATTCCAGCCCTCATGGAACTTAGAAACAAGCAAATTGCAAACACTAACAGGACTATGTACTTGGTACTGTGGAGAATAAAGCAAGGTAAGGGGATAAAGGAAATGGGTGTTCTGCTTTATCTGGAGTGGTCAGAGGGGGCCTCTTTGAGGAAGTAATCTTGAGCCGAGACAGGCCCTGAAGATACCTCAGGAAGGATTTTCCAGACGGCAGGAACAGCAAAAAGCCCTGCTGAAGGCACACGGCAGAGTCTGAGAAACAGAGGAGGCTGGGAAGCTGGAGCAGAAGGAGTGGGAAGAGAAGGGCTGAGAGGCTACAGCCCGCAGAGCTGTGTGTCTGTCCAGTAGTCACGGCCTCGGCAAGTCCCCCCCACCCCCACCCCCCCGTGCACATTGCTCTTCCCAGCCCTGTTCACTTGGGGGCTGTCCTGCTCTGGACTCTGGAGACTTCAGGACTGGGGATGGATGGATAGGGGCTGACTTTCCAACTTCCTAATGTTTGATCTTCTAGGGTCACCTCATTTCTCCAAGCACGTGAATTCCATATATAAACCAGGAGACTCCTGCATGCAGAGAACGCATTCGTTCGTTCACCCTACAAACATGCTGAGCTCCTGCTCTGTGTCCAGCGTGGGCTAGTGCTCCAGGGACCCAGATATGACCTCATCTCTGGTCTCAAAGGTTGACAATGTAGAGAGAGGGACAGAGACATCAATAGTTACCACCTAGTGCCAAACTGTGATAAAGAGATTGTGGGAGCCCAGAGGAGGCACTGAACCTGGTCTGAGAATCCAGGAAGGCTTCCTGGATGAGGGGCATATCCAGGGCAGGGTCCTGAAACGAGTCAGAGAAGAAGGGGGATGAGATGTAGGCTGACATTCCATAAAGAGGCCACACAGGAAAGGCTCAGAAGTGTGGAGGGCCTGGAGGTGTCTGTCAAAAACTGCAAGGAGTTGAGGGGTGCCTGGGTGGCTCAGATGGTTAAGCGTCTGCCTTCGGCTCAGGTCATGATCCCAGGGTCCTGGGATTGAGCCCCGCATCTCCCCCTCCCTCTGCTTCTCCCCCTCCTCATGCTCTCTCTCTCTCTCTGTATCTCTGTGTCTCGAAAGAATAAATTAAAAAATCTTTAAAAAATAAAAAATAAAAAAACTGCAAGGAGTTGAGATCTCTGGGATCAAAGGTGTGAGGGGTGGGGTGGTGGGGAAGACTGAGATCAAAGGGGTCAGAACAAGAGGGCTTTGTAGGCAGAGAGAGAGGGGATCCATGCTGGAAGCCCTGGACACCCATCCCGCCTCTGTCCTAGACTTGCTGGTCTGCCTGAGCTAAGAACCCACAATCCCGAGGCCTCAGTGACCCCATCTGTGAAATGGAGCCATTTGGGTGGACTGGCTCTGACATTCCACCAAGATGCCAGAATCTTGTCTGCGGGTGTGCTCGTGGAACCCTACAGAAGAATGGCCAGGCCAGAGCTGCCTCCCTGTGTGTCTCCTGCCCATGGACATGCCTTCAAATGCCCTCATTGCACTGGGGACTCACTGAGGATGGAGAGAAGGGGCTGAAGGAGACAAGCCACACACACAGGAAAAAGAAAGGACAGTTGTTCAGCAAAGGCTGTCCGAGCTAAGCTCCTCTGTGCCCTGAGTAGTGACCCAGAGGGCAGGCGCTGGATGCAGACAGGGCGCTGACCTGCTGTGTGTGGCCTTGGGCAAGTCACTGGCCTCTCTGAGCGCGCTGTCTGCTGGATAGGAGGAGGGGTCTGGCTGTGAAAGCGTTAAAACGGCCCCAGCTGCTCCCCATTCAGTAGATGAGGTCGGAGGAAACACAGTCCAGCGAATTTATGAGGTGCCGGTCACTTGGAATCAGAGATTAGGGGCTCCCCGCAGGCTGCGCAGGAAACATGCAGGGGCCGTGGCCAGAGGGGACGCGGGACTCTCTTGAAAGAACGAGGCAGAGCAGACGGTCAGGCCGCAGAGTAGGGGACGGTGAGGCAGAGAGAGGACAAGAGGAAGTGCAGGAGTGGCCCCGAAGCGCCAGGCGCAGGAGCCAGGAGCGAACGAGGAGAAGGGAGAAAATCGGGGGCAGGCGGGGAGTGGCGGGTCGGGAGGTGCCGAGAGCGCCAGGATGGGGGGGGTCCCTTGGAGGCCGCGCCTGTGTACCTGCGTCTGGCGGGCCGGCTGCGGCGGGTCTGTGAGTGCGGCAGTGCCGGGGGCGGAACGACGCCCGACCCGCGGACTGCCGGACCCACCGACCTCCGGTCCCCCACCGGGCGACCCCCGCCCCCCGCGCCGCCCGAGCGGGTTAACGCGCCGCCCCGCGCGCCGGGCTCCTCCCCGCCGGGGCAGTGTCCCCGCTCCGCCGACGCCCTCACTCGACCTGGCGGCCGGCCCCCGCGCAGACGGCGCGTCCCTGGCGGCGGATCGAGCCCGCGCCCCGCGGATGCGCCCGCGCGCCCGGAGCAGCCATCGGGCCTCCGGGGGAGCCCCCGCGCGCCCGCGCGGACCAGGCTGCCCAGATGCGGGCGCCACTCTGCCTGTTGCTGCTCGTCGCCCACGCCGTGGACATGCTCCCCCTGAACCGAAGGAAGAAGCAAGGTACGAGGGGGGCAGCGGGCTGGGTGGCAGGGCACGCACAGCAGGGCAGACAGGGGTTTGGCCCCTGGAACCGCAACTCCTGCAGATAGCCATCGGGCCCACTTTACAGACGGGGAGACTGAGGCCCGGGACACCTGTCTGGCAAGCTGGCCCAAGGAGGCTCTCCAAGGAAGGAAGGGGCTGGTAGGGCTCTCTCACTGACCCACTCCCTGTAGTAGTCCCATTGCTGAGAAGAAAGAGGGTGGCTCTGTGCGGAGACAGGAAGCCCCAGGTGCCAGGCCAGAGGACACTGGGACTAGGGAACAGAATTAGTGACTTAGAAGCCATGCCAAGTATCCATGCTGAGCTGGGAGAAGACATACATAGCCCCGGGCTGGGAGTCCAGATGACCCAGTCTCAGGCCCATCATTGACCATGACTCACCATGTCACCTTCAGGAAGGCAGTATTCCTTAGTGGACCCCCTCTGGCAAGGACATGAGCTTTGTGAATTCAGGGAGACCTGAGACCTGAATTTACGTCCATTTATTCTGAGATGACCTGGAAGAAGTCCCAGAGCCCCTCCGTTTTTCCATCTTGACCTCCTGGGAACACTCGGAAGGTAAACCAAGGTTCAGACTGTAAATGGACCTGGGGCACAGAGGGGCCCCTTGCACCCTCAGGGTCCTATGCCACAGCCGCTCACTGTGAGAGTCAGAATGTCCTCAAGAGATGGGTTTGAGGCTGTCGCTGCAGTGTGGGGGTCGGCAAAGCCCGTGGGGCTGAGGAGGGCAAGCAGGCCAGCAAGTCTCCTGAGCTGGTACGTCTGAGAACCAACCTTGGAATGCCAGCCACTGTGCCAAGGGAATCCCCACCGCATCCTCATGACAGCACTCATCCCATTTTATAAAGCCGGGTGCCGAGCTCAACAGGTTAGGTAAATTTGCTAAATTGTCCAGCAGGTGAGCGGAAGACCCAGTGTCTTCTTTTTTTCCAGCTGTGGTGTTAGATCTGAACAAGGCTACATGGGAATAAGAGAGTCTGCCCTCTAGGAGCTTCTAGTCCATTTGAGTGAAAAGCCCTGCATGGACACACTCACTCCTGGACTGGAGCAGGAAGCAGAGAGGGGCTATGGGAGAATGCGGAGGTGGGATTGGGTGGGGGTGACTGGCCCAAAGGGCTCCAATCCCCCGTGTGACTGGATGGAGGGACCCAGGGGTCCGAGCAGTGGGTGGGCTTCAGGTGAGCTGGGGCAAGTTTGGGACTTCATGGGGATGCTCCTCTGTGAATGTCCCATGTATAGTGGCTGAGTCTATAGTCTCTGGAATCAGCTTCCCCAGTGACCAGCTGAGTGACCTTGGGGAAGTCACTTTGCCTCTCTGAGCCTGGGTTTACCCATCTAAGGCTCTTTTAGAACATCTCTAAGATTTTTCTGTTTTAAAACGGACCAAAGAAATAAAAATAAAAACTTTCTCCTCACTGACTCCTCTTTAACAAGAGGAATAATAATCTGAAGTATCCAACTCTCAAGGCAGATGTGGGCAAGACTGAATTAGTGTGTTTGTTAAGTGAGTAGCCAAGTACACAGGCTCCTAGTGGGCACTTGTAGGTACCAGTCGTCTTCATTTCCTGTGCATGGTGTCCCTGGCTACTCACAACAGCCTCGTCGGGGTCGGGGTGGGGGGGAGGGGGGAGGGCTGCTTATGATCTGGATGAGGATTCAGAGAGGGAAACTGATTTGTCCAAGGTTGCTACGGGTGAGTAGCAATGCAGGCTGGAATCCCACTCCATCTGTCAGGATGGCTCCTGAGCTGTGTTGGCTTTCCCCTCCCAGAGTCTCCGTTCCCCATCTGAAGAGGAGCTCGTTGGGGAGATCTTTAAGACGCTTCACAGTTCTAAAAAGACACACACACACAAAGATTAAAGAAAAAGAAAACTTCTAATCCCTTTCCCCATCCCCAGTTGCTCGGTCAGGAGCTTGGGCATGGCTGCTCCCAATGCTGCCCCAGTTTGGCAAGGGGGCTCTCGGTGCCCCTCCCCACCGTAGTTGACGCCTTGTTTATGGGACGTAACATGCCCATCCAGCGTTTCCAGAGAAGCTTATAGCTCCACTTATCAGTCAGGTGCAATGGAGAGTCTTGGATTTCAGTCCCACCCCAGGCCCCTTTGTACTGTGTGACTTCGGGTGAGTGGACTCCTCAGCTCCTGCCAACGGCCTGTTTCCCCACTGGCCCTGGGGTGAGGATGGAGGGGTAGGAAACCCCTTCCTGTAGCATATTCTGCAAAGTGGTCATAGGTGTCCTGGCCAAATAGGTTTGGGAAATGCTGGGTTTGGCAGATTTCTTGACTGCAGGACTTATCGGAGCATTCATGGTGAAGTGGTGGGGCTAGACAGCAGGACCTTTCCCAAACTAATTATGCAGCAGAGGGCTATTTTTCATGAGACAGCTGCTTGGGAAACTCCACACGACATCCCTGAGGGTCTTACCGGCTTTGACATTTTGCTGTCACTGTAGAAGGAGAATGTGTCCTGAAGGCACCTAAGCCCTGGCCGTGCTCCATGCATCCATCTCTTCACTTGTTCATTCAACAACAGCTACAGGGCAGGCTCTGTGCCAGGCTCTGTGCTGGGAAACTTGGAGATGCCAAGGTGCACGGACCCGGGGCCTGCTCTTAAGCAGTTACCAGGGTGGAGGGATGCCCTTCCCTGACTTCCCCAGCCTCCCCTCCATGCCCGAGTCCCAGGCCTCAGTCTTCGGCCTGCTCTGCAAGGCCCAGCAGCTGCCCAGGCTGAGCTGTCACCCTCGGGGCCTGGCACCCGCAGACCCATGCTTCTTCAAGCTCTGGCGTCACTGTTTTCTGATGAAACCCAATTTTTCTGTTTCTTTCTTTCTTTCTTTCTTTCTTTCTTTCTTTCTTTCTTTCTTTCAATTTTTCTGTTTCTAAGACAAGAAAGAATGAAAGAAAAAGCTTGAGAAAGATTCTTGGATCTCAACTGTCTCTTACAAAACAACATGTTGATTAATTAAGTGTAAATGAATCAGAACCAGATGGAAACATTTCTCTTGAGACATGCTGGGGTGTCCTGGCAAAGGAACAGGCAGGCAGTGTGAGGGAGCTCTGGTCTGCAACCCCCAACCCATGATATGGAGCTTCATTTAGGCAACGAGGAGAAGACAGGCTGTGACGGACTTCCCTGACGTTCAAGGCTGGAGAGGGGGCCTGGTGGAGGCAAGAGTGCCCCCACATTCCCATGGTGATTTCAGATCCTTCTAGACCCGAGGCAGCAAGAGGCAGAGGGAATTCAGGGAGTTCAACTCTGGAATTCAGATAGCCCTGGGTTCAAATCCCGAGCCCTCTCCTGCCCTAGGTGTGTGACCTTGGGCAGGCCACATGCCTTCTCCAGTCTGTGGTTCCACGTCTGTGAAATGGGAACAGTTGTATATACCCCTCTAATAGTTGGGAAGATTCACCACAGTCCCAGAGGGAAGGTGTCTGGAAGCATAGAGTAGGTGCTTTATAAAGATTCTACCACTTCGCCCTCCCGTTTTACAGCAGGCTGGGATGCTCTCTGGACTGGGCGGTTTCGTGTGGGTTGAACCTGACTTCTGCCCTTGTCCCCTCGGTGAGCCTCTTCATTCTTCATCTGCTCAGTGAGCAGCGCCTCCCTTGGGTGGGGTGAGTGTGATCATTCTCTGCAACCGCCGGGCAGGCAGCACTGTCCCCTGTCTGTAGCAGGGAAGCTGAGCCCCAGCAGGCAGGTGCCCAAGGCAGTGGCAGAGATGGGGAAGGACCCAGGTTTCTTGTCTGCAGGGCTGGGCCAGGGCCGGGCGGGCCCAGAACAAGGTGCATCCCCCTCAGTGCTGGCCTCCAGGTTGTACCAGGTCAAGGTGTATGTCAGGGGCAGCTCTGGAAGGAGAACCAACTGCTAGAGGATGGAGTGAGGGGTTTAACTGCACCCGGGGGGCCCAGGAAAGGCATTATGTGTCAGTAGAATGCTACCTCAGGCAAGGCACTTTGGCCCCTTTGGACCTGGGTTTCTTCATAAAATACAGCTGGTTGAGAAAAGGAAAGCAGTATGTTTGGTGCACAGTAGGTACTCAGTAAACTTGTCTCTGCGCCCATGCCCTCTCCCTCTGTGGCCAGTTCTGGAGCCAAGTTTGGGCTCAAAGGAGATGCTGCTTCACCTCACATGCCCCCACCGTTGGGGGAACCCACCTCCCTCTCCAGGGATGGAAGCCACCCAGCCCCTGCCCAGTCACCAAAGGAGAGCCTTGAGGCCACTTAGTGAGGGCTGGCCATGTGCCAGGAGCTCTGCGCAGTGGGAATCCTCACTATGACGCTGTCTGGTGGACACCCATTTCCCAGACAAGGGAACTGAGGCTCAGAGAGGGCCAGGGACCTGTCCAGGAACTCCCAACATCGGGGACATGGACCCAGCATTTTGGAGGCTCCAAAGCCTGTGCATGGAAATACACATGGGTCCTGTTGATGACTTGCCAGGGACTGCAAGGTGGAGGCATCTGAGAGGAGCCTTATCACAGGGATTTTGTCAGGCAAGGTGGTAGCTGGGATGGGCATGGGGACTCCAGCAGGGGGAAGGGAGGGTCTGGTCGGGTGGAAAAGGCCGAAGGGGCTGTGTGGCCAGAGGAAGTAGAGGTCCGATTGCAGACGGGGTGAGAATCCAGTCACGGAGGGGCCTTGGATGCCACTTGCATGTCACCTTTATCCCAAAGAAATACACATTGAGCCCCTCCCCTAGGCCAGGCTCTGACTAGGTGTTGACAAGGACGGTAGAGATGCGCTCCACTGTCCCACCTGTCAAAGGGCTCAGTGTCTCCTTGAGATGTCAGTTACAGACCCATCAGAAAGACTGAAAGGACAGGACCCCACTGCCCCTCCACACAGCCTTCAGCGGCAGGTCAGGGGCATTCCTGGTCTCAGCTGAGCAATCTGACACTCAACGAGGGGACGTTGTTTGGCGAAGGCGACCTTATCCATTTTGTTCTCCTGTGTCTTTGTGTCCGTCTATCAGTTCACTGTTTATTCATCCACTTTTCCATCTAGTAAAAAAACTGACGCTTGTATGAATGCAAAGTTTTCAAACTGAGGTTTGCAACCCATCAACAGATCGGGGAACTAAATTTAGTAAGTACAGACAGCAATTTTGAATGAAGTGGAATACAATGCAATGGAACAGAACACGACAGTATAGGATAGAATAAAACGGGGGGCAGGGGGTCAGGAAACGTTTTTTGTAGAGGGCCAGATAGTAAATATTTCCTGCTTTGCGGGCCACATATGACCTGTCCCATACTCTTCTTTGTTGCTGTTGTTGTAAACCCTTCTCGGTTCATAGGCCATACAACAAGGCCAAGGGCCGGATTTGGCCCATAGGCTAGTTAGCTAACCTCCTTTTTAGAAAATATCAGAATGTATTGCAAGTCTTAAGATTAAACATTATTTTGAGAAATGTGTTTCTGTTTACACATATATGTGAGTGTGTGTATGAGTAAGTGAGTGTGCATGCTCATGTGTGTACACATAGATGGGGATGTGTGAGAGTGTGTGTGTTTGTACTGATGTGTGTATTCTGCATGCTGTGTGTGAACTGATATAAAACTAGAATTTTTACCTCTGTCAAGGAGGTGTGGAGGCTGCTGGATCAGCTGAGCCCAATAACGTCCTCATAAATCTCTCAGAGACAGGTCGTAGGAGGGTCCCTGTATCGCAGATGGGGAGACTGAGGCCCCATGGGCCCCAGAGCAGGAGGCATGTGAACCCAGGGAGTCTGACTGCAGAGCTCCACGTGCTACACCAAATTGCCTCAATGAGCAGTGACCGCCTCTGGCACATTTTGCAAGTTGTCTGCCTATTTTTGGTGGCACTGAGTCTGGTGGCCACGTCCTTCCCAAGGCATGGGACTTTTAGCCCCAGAAGATGGAGCGATCAGTCAGAGCCCTTAATATCCTCCTGCATCAGACACCCCTGAGCAGCCGGTGGGCGCCAGACATCGTGTGGGCCTTTTGCACTGATCCTGCAGGGCGGACATGGGTCCTCCCTCTGTCCTCCCAGAAGAGGAAGGCTGGTTCAGAGAGGTGACCTGGTTTGTCCCAGGTCACAGAGGAAACGGATGTGTGGCCTGGGTCTTCCAGGTTCCAGACCCACAGGAGCAAATCCTGCCTACCAGAGACTTCTCTGGAAAACCCATCCAATGCCACGAACTGCCCTCTGGTTCACATAGCTCTTTACAGTTGGTGGAAGGGTTCCACTTTCCTTTTTTATAAAATAATGGAATGCTGGGCTAAAAAGGCCAGTTGAGACCTTTGAGACCAAAGCTTGTGCAGATGGAGGCTCAAGCAGGGCAGGACCTCAGCCCCCCGGCCCCAGGCAATGGGTGGAAGCGAGGGTGCAGCTGAGACTGGGGAGCAGGGGAGGGCGGCTTGGGAGAGGTAGAGGAAGGTAGCTGGCTCCAGAGGCTGGAAGTCCTGGTGTTGGGCCTTGAGAGCCTCAGTTTCCCTGGATGACTTGGCTGCGCTGGGTCTGCTGTGCCTCCATCCCAGGTCTAGGATAAATGTCAGACAAGGGGGATGGAATGAAGAGGGCATCCATAGCTAGCAGAGGTTTCTTAAGAACGAGAGGCCAGCCTGGGCTTGGGAGCCTCGAATGAACCCCTGGAATGACGTGTGTGGCCCACAGGCTCCGTGGCTTGGCTGTGTGCTTCCAAGAGAGGGAGCAGGCTGAGGCCTGGGCTAGACTCAGAGCCACCACGGCCTCGGGGCCAGTCCTTCCCTTAGAACCGCGGGCTGTGGACCCTGGCCGACACAGAAGGCCCCAGGTGCAGTGGATACCCAGGAGCATGTTCCTCACCTTCATTTCCACACACATGTATGTTCCTAAAAACATATATTTTTGTCTTTAAAAATACTTAACTTTTCCTAGCATCAAAGGTTTTTAGAAGTCTGTTTTTGATTTGGTTTTACGGTTGAACGTTTACTCTATGCCAGATGCTGATACCTGTATTATTTTATTTTATGTAACAATATCAGGCACTGTTCTAAGTGCTTTATACATATGAACTGGTTAAATTTTCTTAATAAACCTATTATCCCTGTTCTACAGATGAGAAGACTGAAGCACAGAGAGGTTAAGTAACTTACCCAAGGTCACACAGCCAAGGTTCAAATCCTGCGTGGTCCCAGAGCCCGAGCTCTACTGAGCTCAGTTGCCTCCCAGCCTTGTTTAATCCTCATAGGTTGCTGTGAAGACTATTATCCATATTTTACAGAGGAGGAAACTGATTTAAGAGAAAGGGACATTAGTTGAAAGTATATGATACTGCCATTTTTATAGGTCAGAAAAACAGCCCAATATTAGCAATTTCATATGCTTCAGCCCAATAGCTTGGCAAAACCAGGATTTAAACCCAGACAATTAATTCCAAAGCTGGGTGCATAACCATCCCTTCAGGCCTTCTCCCAATTCAGCCGCAGAATAGCCCAGGAGGTGGTGTGATTCTGTTATTCTACAGAGGAGGCCCTCCGAGCTCAGAGAGGGCAATTGACTTGCCAAGGGCACAGAGCCAGGACGGGGAGAAGTTGGGATAGGCCTCCAGGTCTCCATGGGCCTGGGCAGCAGGCAGTGTTATTCGGACATATGCCTTCAGCCCCAACCTCGGGGATCCCTCCAGGTCCCACAGGGAATGGTCTGGTTCCCATCGCGGATGGGCGAGGCACTCCTCTCGGGCATGGCTGCCTCAGGCTGGGCCACCACCGCCTGCCCTGGGATGATTTCTTGGAGTCGTGCCACGTGATTCATAGGGCCCCTGCCCTGTGGTCCACGGTGGGGGGTGGGGGCTCCAGTGCGCCATTGTGGTGGGGGTTCTGTTTCACCAGCTCAAAAGAAAGGCATTCCCAAGCCTGGGGGACACAGACCACATGGAGAAAACCACTCCCTTTTGCCAGAAGCCTCCACTTTCCCTGAAGCCCAACAGCGGTGCCCACATCCGCAGGGGTGGAGACTCGCAGAAGGAATGTCACGGCTGCCCTTCCAGAGCCTGCCCTGGTGTTGGCAAGTGGGCACGGCTGTCTCTAGCAAGTCCCAGATGAGCAGTGGGAGGTCAGCAGGCTGTCACAAAGGCCCTGGGCTCTGCCACTCACCAGCTGAGTGACCTTGGGCAGGTTATCTCTCCCTTCTGTGCCTCCGTTGGCTAACTTGCGAAATAGGATATTTCTAGCAAATAGGGGGTGCTCTCAAGAGTTCCAGCGCCAGGCGGGAAGGGTGGGATTTGGACTGTGAGATGCATGGGCTCAGCTCCCACCTCTGCTACTGCCATGCTTGGGTGCAAATATTCCACTCCTGAATCTCAGTGTCGTCTGTCAGTGCCATGGGGACAATCATAGCATCTACATCATATGGTTGTCTTGAGGATCAAGATTATGCATGTAACCTACCTGAGAGAGAGTAGGTGTTCAGTTAATGGCGGTAACTGTCACGTGCCATGGGAGATTGGCTCTTTCTAGCATCCAGAACATTCTAGCCCGATGACAGACATGTCCCTGCCTGTGTTTGGAAGTCCTCGGGAGACCTAACTTGTCAAAAGAAGGTTACTCTAAGGAGCCCACGTTCAGAGGGTAGACTGTGGCACATGATTGCTCTCTCTCTGAGCCTCTGTTCACTCCTCTATGAAACCGGACCTCAGAGGACAGCAGCGAGGATGGAAGGATGTGTGTGGTATGTGTGCGTGGTGCTGGTGCATTATAAATGTATAAATGATGTGACAGCCATTTGTGGATGAGGCCGTCGTGGGGCCTGACGTCCTACCCTCTGCCCACAGCAGGCTGGAAAAACCCCGTCAGATGCTGTCTTTTGGACATGCTTTTCCTTCCTCCTCCCCCCTACCCCCCTTCTGGCAGGCATTTGAGTCAATCAGACTCCTTAATTCATAGCACATTATCAGCACCCATCACGCAAAATCCTGCTCTTATTTTGTATTTTATTTTCCTCTCTTTCTTTTTTAATTGTTACGAATTGCCAACTTTTTATTTGATTCTTCAATTTGTTTCACTTATTTAAAATTCGTTTTTTTTATTTTATGTAAATCTTTAAATTTTATTTTTAAAGTTTATTAGTGGTTTAATGTTGACTTGTAATTAAAAATTTTAATGCATTTAAGTTTACGTTATAAATGCATATTTAATTTTACTCTTACATTTTGCTTTTCTAAATTATTTTTATTTTATTGTTTTAGCTTTAAAATGCTATTTATTTTATATTTTGTCAATTTTAATTATTTTTATTTGATTTTCTTTCTCCTTATTTTCATTTATTTTTTTTCAAATTTTATTATATTTTATTTTTATTTTGTCCACTTTTGTATTACATTTCCTGAATTTTTCTTGTCAATTTATAGGACTTCCTTGTGTTGCCTACATACTGACCCCCTGTTGGTTTTGACGTTGAAAATCTCTTTCTTCAGTCTGACACCCATCCGTTAACTCTGTATGTCCTTTGGAGAATAGAAATCACTATTTATGATACTGTTCATGTGGTCAAATCTCATATGAGCTTTTTGGGGGAGGAGCTTTCCTTCTGCCTTCTGGTCTGGGCTTTTTGATCTTAGAAAAATGTCCTTATAAGGAGTGCCTGGAGGGCTTGGTCGGTGGAGTGTGCGATTCTTGATCTGGGGGTTGTGAGTTTGAACCCTACATTAGGTGTAGAGATGACTTAAAAATAAAATCTTTAAAAAAGAAATGAAGAAAGTGTCCTTATAAGGAGGTCTCATTAGAAGGGTGCGAGCCTCTGGTTCTCCATCCCTCCAGCGGACCCCCTTTCCCGTGAGCCGAGCTTCCTTGACAAGGCTGACAGTCCTGGTACAGCAGGCCTCGGCCCCTCCCAAGGACGTTTCTGGAAGTCTCAAAAGCAGGTGGTACCTCTCTGTTCACCCTTGTCCCTGCATGTCCCCTCGGTCACTGCATTCCAGCCGGCACATGCTGTTAGCCGGACCGACCCTGTCCTTGGGGGCTCCGGACTGGTGGAGGTGATGGGCCCACCAGAGTGGGTTTTAACATATGAGTAGGAGAGACGGCAGCTGGAGCCCCCGCTCCTGGAGACAGTGAAGTTGGCTTGCAGGGCATCCTGAGGGGCTCAGAGTCCTCCCCATGGGCTGAGCAGCCCCAGCCCGAGGCTGCCGTTCTCCCAGGGCTGCTTTGGCTGAAGGGCCACAGTTTGTGGATCATCTCATTCTCCTCCATCCACACCCTACCCCCCCCACCACCACCACCAAAAGAAGAAAGAATACGAGCACTCAGGACATTAGTGTGCACAGCTGACTTCACTGAAGGTCCTCTCTTCTGCCTGGAGTCAGTCCTCCTCCCATCTGTCCTCACAAACAGCTCAGGGCCCCTTGGGTTGACCTTGGGCCCTGAGAGACATACGGCTTTCAAGGGCTTTCCTCCGCTTTTGGAGAGCCACGGGCAGGAGTCTGCAGCCATCCGGGAGGCGGGAGCCCCAGCAGTTCGGAGCTTGGACTCGGGTTTGCATCCACCTGACTCCTGGCTGTGAGTTCATGGGTCGACCACTTCATCTCTCTGAGCCTCAGTTTTCTCCTCCGTGAAAATGGGAAATGTGTAACCCCAGCCTTGTAGAACTGCGGTGTGTGTGAAACGATCTAACACAAGGACTGGGGTGACACGGGTTCCTGCAAGCTGCAGAGGCTCAGCCAGCATTAGCCGGGCCCTGCCCACTCGCAGTCCTGGTCCCTTCGAGGACCCGCCAGAGCTCACAGTGACCAGCATCTCTGGCTCCGCGCTGCCCATCTTGGTTCCAGACCTTTGTCCTGGTTTTAACTGGGCAAGAAGGATGGTTCCATTTTGCAGATAAGGAAACTGAGGCCCACTGACAGTGGATGTTAAATTTTCAGGCCTGTGCAAGCCCTGATGCTCAGACTGCCTGGGTTTCAGTTTGGCGGAGACAGTGCCTCGGGGCCAGGAGAGGGTTAGAACCAAGATCATCAATGTCCCCATTTCCCCGGGCTCCGGCTACCCCCACCACATGCTGTGCCTGTTTCCCCTTCTTCCATTCAGTCCCTCCCCCCTGGCATCATACCATTGATCGAGCATCCACTCTGGGCCAGATGCTTTGTGTGCATTACAACCTTGGAGATTGGTACCCATTTTACAGAAGGGGAAAGTAGGACCCAGATGGGGAAGTCAGTTACCCAGGTTCCCACAGTCCTCACAGGGTCTGGGTTGGAACGCAGGCTGGGGCTCCAAAGAGCTCCTTTTCACTGTGCCACGAATTGGTTAGCTAGACCCAGAGCAGAGCATAAGGCTAAGTCTGGCTCCCATTTGGTGAGTGCTTTTGGCACATACACCGGGCACACGGGCAGGTGCTCTGCAGGTTATTACCCCCCTTTACCCTCCAGGCCACCTTGGATGGCATCATTCTATTTTGCAGATGAGACACTGAGGCTCAGAGAGGTCAAAGGGCCTTTGTGGGTCAAGGTGGCAAAGCTGGGATCCAAACCCACGGGTGTGTGACCTGGGCTCCCACCTGCCCGGAGCTGCCTCCCCTCTCCCCATTTCCTGCTGCTGGACAGCTGGTCTGGGGGCCTGGCCGGGCAGATGTCACTGTGACTCATCACCTAGTCTCAACTTGGAGCCTGACTTAGGAAGCCACCCTGTCGGGGCCTCAGGGTTCACGGCATCTGGAGGGTGGTGCATGTGCGGCAGAGGTAGGGAGCACAACTGAGCGGCGAGGCTGCTTCACAGCCAGAGGGGACCCAGGACAGGGACCTGGTCCTGGAGGCCTGTGGAAGTCAAGAGTAGCGCAAGGAGGCCTAACCGGATGTGATGGCAAGGGGAAGCAGAAGCGATTTGGGCGTTTACGGAGGAGACTGTGGGGGAGGCACAGTTCTGGGATTCTCAGATTAGGTCTCCTTAGATCTGAGGCCGGGTAACAGATCGGTAAGCACCAACCATGTGCCACACCAGGCCTGGGCCACGTACCTTCGGGGTAACCCACGCACAGACTGACTGATTACACAGCCGCTAGCCTTGTCCAGACCACCCGGACGACTGCCAGCCTCACCCCGGCTGGCTCCCACTCCTGCGCCCTGCCCCCTCCCCCTCGCACCTGCTGGAGCGCAGGCAGACCCTCATCTGCTTCTAGGAAGATCCAGCACCATGCAAACCGCTTCCGAGCCCACACCCCCTGGGCTGGCCCGTCCACCCTTCTGACCTCACCTGCCACGGCTCTCCCCACGGCCACTGCCCTTTTCCATAACAAGCTCTTTCCGGCCTCTGGGCCTCCATGCTTGCTGGGCCCTATGCCAAGAATACTTCTCTTATATGTCTCAGTGAGGCCATTCTTGGACGAGACCCTCCTCCCATCACTCTCTTAACTTTCATTCACTCCCTGTCACTACCGCAAATAATCGCTCTCTCCTTCAGGAGGCAGACTTCATGAGGGGAAGGACCCTCTTGTTCCCTGATGCGTCCCCAGTGCCTAGAACAATGCCTGGCACAGAGAGGCCCCTGATAGGAAGGAACAAGCTTCCCAGTGAGTGGATGATTGTCTCCATTTTACAAGTGAGCAAACTGAGGTTAAATAACGGTCCCAGGGAGTAAGTTGTGGAGCTGGAATTTGAGAGCAGATCTGTTTGATCCCAAACCTTGGGTTCCCGCCTCCATCCTGTGCACCTCACTACTGAGCAGGACTGATGGGGAGCCTCATATATAGTGGGGAAGGGGTGTCACCTGCAACAGCAAGGCCCCAGCCATCCTCAGCCCCAGGGCAGCGGGGGCAGAGCAGGCCTAGCCTCCCAAGTCAGGTGCCAGGGGCCAGATTATACATAAGGCCAGGGGGAGGGGACCAACTGGCTAGAGATAAAGGGCCAAAGGCACCTATCCAGTTACCAGGGTTCCAGCCCTGTCCTCTGGTGACCAACTGGGGGGCTCCAAACAGGTGCCCGCCTCTCTGGGCATCAGGGCACCATCTCTAAAATGACATTACTACCCTCATCCTACAGATTTTAAACTTTAATAGACACTACCCAAATTCCCTTCTCAAAAGGGAGGTCTGGATGACTTCAGCCTTACACAGTTTCCATATCCCATAAGTCACAAGTAGTGTTTCCTTCTTGTTTTAATCTTCGTTTTGAAAATGATTAGTGAGGTGGGACAGCTCTTCATGTGGTTTCTGGCCCATTTGTCTTTCTTCTTTAAATTACTTGTAATATCTTTGCCCATTTTCCCACCTTGGGTTATTCCTGTTTTTCTGATTGATTTCTAGGAGCTCTTTGTATATTAAGAATGACAATCTTTGGTCTACTTTGTGTGTAAGTGGCTTAACGATCAGACTGAACATGTAACAGAGGGTTGCAAACATGACATGTGCTTTTTTTTTTTCTCCCTCTCTCTTTTCTCTGTTATAGCTCTGAAACCCAGTCCTTAATTATTTGGACAGATCTCCAAGCTTTCTGGTTTTCAAAAACCCAGCCCAGTGCTAAATTTTAAACACAAAGGTCTAATTCCAAGCTCTCTTCTTCCCCATCACTGACTTGGCTCCTGACTCCATTCTCTGCCCTGTGGAGAGATGCATCATGCTCTCTCCCTCCTTCCCTCCCCTGCATGTTGGGGAGCAGAAAGAGGGATGGGGACAGGGACAGCGGCCTCTTACTTCTCTGGCGCTGCTGTGGCCTCGCAACACTCATCAGTGAATAAACTCAGGCCCCATCACCAGTGAGCAGGAGAGCAACGGGTCAGGTCTAAATGTTCCTATGCCTCCCTTCATGCCCCCTGACCCCGCAGGTGGTGTCACTGCGGCAGGGCTGTGATTTATCGGGGAAGGAGCATGGGCTCTACTTCTTCCTATCTTCCTAGCTCCCTCTCCACCCCTTGGTGCCCCCACAGCCTCTTGCCTCTTTGGGTTGGGAATCTGCAGCTTGGATCAAGATCAGCTGCCTTCTTCAGTCCCTTTGGCAGAGAATTGGCCAAATGGTGTCAGTGCGGGCTTCCCCAGGCCTGCTCTGGCCCCTTCAGCAGCTCTCACGCGTTCCGCCTCCTCCCTAGTAGACATGGGGAGAGTCAGCAAATGTGTATCCATCAGGGGATGAAATGCTATTTCCATTGTCTTCGGGTTTAGGGAGATGGGGAAGTGTCTAGCCCTGCCCCAGCCCCTGCAGGACAAGTTTTGGGGATCCTATTCAGAAATCCACTTACATAGGCTGGGGAGGTGATACTTGCCCCCCCAAGACAGTTGGCCCCCTCACTAAGCCCTGGAGCGGGTATCAGGCCCCAATTTCATACTCATGAGGCAGCTCTCTTTAGAACATGGTGGCAGGGGAGGGGAGGACTCAGAGACCGTTTCCACCCTTTGTCACTAGTTTTGGAACATCGAGATCAGTCCTGTTCATTCATTCATCCAACACACATTTCCAGAGCACCCAGCCCACCCAGCACTGTGCATGGCACTGGGAGGAGGGCTGAAAAAGACAGAGAGCCTGGGAAATTTACCTTCCAATCTAGAATCATATTGTGCATCTTTCTAAAATGTTTCAACGGGTCTGTGATTTGTCTTTTAACTTCGTCTAATAAATCAAATAAAAGCAAGTGAGAGGGGTTTTTTTTTGTTGTTGTTTCTTGTTTTCACCCTTTCGTTCCTGGAGTCTAGAAAAGGGCCTGGTACATTGGCATCTGATGGACAGATGGATAAATGAATATTGAACCCTTACATACAATGGGTTTTGACAGATGGAGAAACTAAGGCACAGAGACAGGGAGGAACTTGCCCTAGGGCCCAAAGATCTGAGACAAGAGTCCACAGCTGGGGCTCTCTCCCTTCTGCTAAGATTTGAGAGGGTGAGGGAGCCTGTGGGAAGAGGCCAGACCCAGAATCGGGTCCATGAAGACGCCTAGCCCATGGCTGAGCCCCAGCACTACCAGGTACTTTATACGCAGGTCTCAGGGTACTTCACAGCAGGCAAGTAGGTTTAGAGAGGATCAGAGAGGAAAGAGACCTGCCCAAGGTCACACAGCAAACCACAGAGAGCCAGAACTGGAAGGAGCCAGAACCTGAGTCCACTCCCAGCCGACAAGTCCTCCCTGAGCACCTACTGTGTACCAGGCACCTAGTCTGCCAGAAACGCATCTGCTGCAGGGGGACACCATTCACGGGAGGGACAGTGAGATTTCTTGAGCACCTGCTCTGCATGGTTTGGAGCAGGATGCATTTGATCCTCAAAATAGCCCTATGAGGTAAATACAGACGAAACTGAGGCACAGAGTATTTCAGCAACTTGTCCAGGGCCGCTCACACAGCAAACCTGTGCCTGTTGCAGGAAAAGAAAAGGAACTGTTTTCTCAATATTTTTTTCAAGAGTGGCATCTGCATCTCCTTGACAATTTTGTGACCGTTCTACATGTAGGACAGTTGCAAGACAGTTTCTTAGACGATTTCACATGCTTGACAACATGATGACACGTCCACACGCAGGACGGTTTTCTGACAAGGCTATAGGCAGATTGATTTTCTGACGGTTTTACACTCGGGACAACTGCATGATGATTCTATGTTCATGGATAACAGGGAGCTGAACTCTGGGGAGATGGGTCCCAGAGAGGCCACTGGTCCCAGTCTCCGCTCCTGTGCCACGTGTAGCTTGCTCAATGATGAGGAATCCGATAACAATCCTTTTTTACAAAAAAATGATGATTTTTGAAAATGCGGTTTCTGGCTACACCCGCAGGGCTCCCAGGAGGAACACAAGTGTGACCGCCCTTGATGAGCGGTTAACGGAGGGCAGAATGCATCTGCCGGGGTCAGGGTGGCTCATTAAGGGATAGGGAAGCAGAGACTTGGTTTGGTGAGGGTGGGGGTGTGCTGGGCACAAAGCAGCCTGCTCTGAACTGTGTCCACCCCGCGACCTAGCAGGAGGGCCAGGCAGGGGCAACACAGGGCAAAGACTTCATGCTTCAACCCTGAGCACTAGAATCCTTTTGAGGTGGGTTTCACCAGCCAGCCCACACCCACCACTGCCCCGGCAGCACACAAACCCGGCCCCCTCCCTTCCTGCCTTGCTGACCTTGGGACTGTCCCCAACTTTGGGCTCCTTGGGAAAGCCCTCCAATGAGTGGGAAGAGGAGCTGGGTTGCCCCTTCCAAATATTACCCCGGCCTCTCATCCATCATCAGGCCCCCAGGGCAAGGTGCTCTCTGGGGACTCTGTCTAGCTCCGCTCCGTCCAGGGGTTGGCCTTTGAGCCTCAGTTGGCTCATCTGTATAACGAGGAGTAATAACAGTACTAAGCTCCTTGCTTCTTAAAATGAGGTCAGGGACCAGTATCATCAGCCTCCCGGGGGGAGCTTTATAGAAAAGCAGAATCTCAGACCCCACCCCAGACCTTCAACATCAAAATCTACCTTTGAAGCCAAGACCCCTGGGCACTCTGTGGGCAGCATTACTGTTGGGAAGCCCTGGCTGACCCGGCAGAGTGGTTTTTGGAGATCGCCTGAGCTCATACATATACAACACCGGGCACAGCACCATAAGTTTTCAACCAACCCCATGTATTGAGAGGTGGTGGCGCCTCTGCTTTTAATAAGCAGCGCCAGGTGATTCTGCGTGGATTGAAATCTGAGGATCACCACGGGCTGGGAAAGAACAGATGTGGGTGTGAACTCTGGCTCCCCCCACCCCCTCCATCCCGCCCTCCCTCGCCCTGCGGTGTAAACCAGTGTCTGTGAAGGATTCCTTCTGGATCCCAAGCGTGGCTGGGGCGGCGTAGAGCGCTGACTTCCCCGCCTCCCGAAGCCCTGGTGGGCGCACCAAGAAAATCCCTCAGAGAGAGTTTGGAAGAGACCTGAAGGAAGAACAGCGGGGACAGGTGTTTGCTCCCCTGGGTGAATGCACACATGCTAACTTGCTCCACGTCCCGGGGCTGAGCATGGCACAGGGGAGAAAGAAGGAGACATACAGAAGAGGCGGGCTCAGTCCCCGGACGGGCAGTACTGGACAGCTGGGCCAACTTCCTGTCTCAGTCAAGGCCAAATGGGCATGGAAGGAGGAAATGGCCTTAGCACAGCCCTGGGAACTCAGCAAGGCTGTAGTCGGGGGACAAGGGGACGTGTTATTCAGTGTGGAGGATTGAACAAGGCATGGGGTACGCTGGCGCCTGGGACGCGGTGTGGCCTCGAGGTGAAGCTTTCAGTTTCTGCAGTCACCCTGCCCAGGTCTGACTGTCCACTACACCTCCTACTATGTGCCCTTGGGCAATCAGCAGCACTGCCCTGAACCTCAGTCTCCTTGTCGCTGAAGTGGGTATGACGATGGTACTTAAATGAATTTTGCAGCATCCCCACGTGGGATGGTGAGCGGCTCTGGAAAAGAATGAGGCCGTGAGCGCAATATTTGCCAGGATAATTTGGATGAGCAAAAGCAAGGTGCTGACTCGTCTGTGTGGGGTGCTGTGGTTTTTCCCTGCCCTCCTGGGGCTCACCCTCCAGCGGCGGAAAAGGGACATCATCAACTTCCTTTGCAATATATGAGCCTGGCCCTCCCACCCCAGCAGCAGCTCTCTGAGGACAAAGTGCAAAGTTATGGAAACTTGAGGAACACTCCAAACTGCACCCCGGCCCTCGAGGGAGCACTTTGGGGCCCCTCCCATGCATCTCACAGAAATCAAATAATAAAATAGTGCCCATTCATCTGCCATGAGTTGTGCTAAGCACTTTGCATGGATGAGCTCGTGTCATTCAGACAAGTGCCTGGGAGCTGGTTGCTGCTATTGTCCCCATTTTGCAGAAGAGGAGACTGAAGGTGAAGCCCGTTCATCTAGCTCACCCGGCCAGGAAGTGGTGGTTTTTCAGGCTCCAAAACCAAGACCACCTCAACATTCTGCTGAACGTGAGACCCTCTAGGTTCCCCCCTGGGTACTGAGAAGAGGCTGGGTGGAGGGCTGGAGCCCTTTAGCCCTGCACCCCGTGGGAGACTATAAGCTGGGAGTCATCTCCAGGGCCCATCCCTTGCTGGGGATGGTGCAATCTGCCCCCCAGGCAGGGATGTGCCACGGGGCTCCTCTGAGCCAGCTTCTAGGGGCAGCGACTGCCTCCCACATGTGGTGGCCTGAGCGGACAGGCGGGAGCCCAGATGTTGTTTTTTTCCTTTGGTCATCGGTGACATGTGTCCCCCACTGCCAGGCAAAGATCAGAGGATGCACTGCCCAACACTCTCTGCATGTCCCCCCACACCCCCACGATGGTTCTGGATCCTCCCCAGGGACAGAGCAGGACTCAGGGCAGGGACTGGCCCTCCTCAGGTTGCATGGCCTTGGGGCAAGGGGCAGTAGTCTCTCTCCATCCCCATCCTTCGCACCCCCCAGGGAGGCCTTCAGGACAGCTGTGTTAAATCCTCAGTCAACCATGACACACGATGTTCTCATGCAAGGCACACTTCCCTGGGCACACCCCAATCAGGAAGAAACTCCACCCCCCAAAAATGTCGACATCAAAATAAAAAGTTCTGCACTGATTGCCCAAGCAAGTCCCAAACCACAGACTCCCACAGACGCATGGCAGGTGGCGATAAGAATGATCCTGAGCCCCTCATCGGTGTCAGGCCTGCTCAGGTCCTCACAACATCCACTGGAAGGTCAGCCAGTATGATGCTTGTTTAACAGGTGGGAAAACTGAAGCCCAGAGAGGTTAAGGCATGAGTTCAAGGTCCCATGGCAAGGACAAGGGGCAGAACTGGGATTTTAACCCACACAGTCCGGCTCTTAACCCTACTCCAGTCTTCAAGTGTGGTCCCAGGACCAGCAGCACCTGGGAACCTGTTAGCAATGCACGTTCTCAAGTCCGGCCCAAATCCACCGAATCACCAGCTCGTGGGGGAGACCCAGCTAGCTGTGTTTTAACAAGTCCAAGGTGAATCCGACGCATGCCCCCCACATTTGAGAACCCCTGCTCTACATTGCCTCCTAGCACCAGCGAGTGAAGTGGGTGTGAGATAAGAGGAGGCTCAAGGATGATAATTCAGGGCAGCTGACCTTTGCCCTCAGTGTCAGGGATCATTAAAGGGAATGGTGGGGGAGCCTGGCCTGACTGTGCCCCATCTATGTAACTTCAATCAATTATTGCCTTATGGAAATGCAGGCCCAGTGTTGGTAGATACTCTGATTTTTTCCAGAGAGGTCCAAATTCCAGCTTTTTATGTGAAATCTGTTTTTTTTGTAAATGTTAGCAATCTATCCAAATTAGGGTTTTTTGTTTGTATCTTGTTTTTTGTTTGTTTGTTTAAGTGTGGGGCTGGATTTCTCGACTTGGGTATTAAGGATTTTTCAGTGACAGACTTGCTGTGGGCTGCTGAGGACATGAACCTGTGGGAGAACATGTGATCTTCAGGGTCTTAGATGTCACCCTATGCCTTTTGACCCCCTCCAGGAAAGCTCTGCAGGCTGAAGGTGGGTGGGAGGCATGATATCACAGAGATGACCCTGAATCCACTCGAAATTCCCAAATGGAAAAAATATGGAAATCCCTTGCAAACGTTGAGCCATTGGCTCCTATTGCAATGAGGTGCCTGGGGTTGTTCTCAAGATATGGGTCACCCTAAGGTTGGGAACCCTTATAGGAAGACACAGATCATTCCCTGATCCCAACAGAAAGGATAAACCTGCCTTTCACCCAAGACCAAAGCTGCCTCCTCATGCCTGCCTGAAGACCATCTCCCTGGGCCCTGCTGTCCACCAGTACCTCTGGTCTCTGTTTGCTCACCTGTGAAAGGGAAGAGGGTCCAAGTGTGGACTGACACCCCACCATGGGCCATAACAGTGAGGGAACAGGAAAGGAACTTGAACTTACACTTATAAAGAAGCACCTACTTACTATGTGCCAGGCACTTGCTAGTTTGTTTGCACACACCTCATATCAAAGCCCATGAGGGTAGGAATTGCTGCCACAGATTTTCAGATGGGGAAACTGAGGCCCACAGAGATGAGGATACTTGTCCAAGGTCACTCCATGAGTGGTGGAGCCAGGATTGGAACCTGGGCACCAGTACCATAACACACGTCCTTAGATTTTTGAGGGCACAGAACAGCTCATCGCTTCAATATGACAACAATAGCCACAGAGTATCAGGGGCCTGCTTTGTGCTGGGCTCAAAGCCAAGAGATTTGCAGGAACCGTCTCCTTTAATTACAACAACCTTGCAAGATAAGCCTTATCCCTCCCTTTTACACTAGAGTAACTGAGCCCAGAGAGCTAAAGCACTTTGACCATGATCACACAGCTGCCCCCCAAAGCTCATGACCATAGAGCCCCTCGCACTGGACCTGACACAGAGTAATATTGGTTGGATGCATGGATGGATGAATGAATGGATCACTCAACCCCGGACTAGAGCATGCATTCAGAGTTGTTATAAGCCTGCGTCCCTTTGGAAACTGCCAAGCCTGATGTGATCTGTTCCACTGTCATTTCTTGGGGAAAGATGGAGTGACTCAGATGTCATTCCAAACCCATCCAAATGCTGGAGTAAAACAGGGCCATGTATTTGGGGCCTGGTATCTTGAGTGGGGAAGGATGGTGGTGATCATGGGAGACAATTGATAAAGGAAATCACGTGGAGTGCCATCCCCTCTTATGCCCCCTGAAAACCCAGGGGGTTGTAAGTAGAGCTCAAATGCTTTCATTTAGAAACGTGCGTCTGAGCTGGGAGAAGCCAGTGATGAAGGCCAGGAGATAGTTGGGGTGTAAAAGAAGCCAGGGGCTTTCAAAGCATGGTTAGATGATGGTCAGAAACTCTGTCTTTGGGGGCCCACGAGGTTTCTGGTTGCTTTACTCCCTCTGCATATGATGTGTTTCTTTCTCTCTGTGCTTCTGTATATTAGTCAGGAGTCTCTGGTGGCAAGTGGCTTGAGGAAAGAAGAGAATTTATGGGCCCCCCAGGGGTGCATCCAGGTGCACACATAATCTCTTGGCACCACTGCTGCTTTGTGGCCTCCATTCTCAGGCACCCTCCCGTCATGTGGTGCCCACCAGCTCTGTCTACATCCTCCCAAATCCAAGTAGAGTGGAAAAGAAAATACATGTACGTGCATGCATGTGCATGCACACACACACACCTGTTAACCCGCCCCCCCTCCAAATCTTAAGACTTGCTCTTGCTGAGACATGTGTCTATATTTGCACCAGCCACTACGGTCAAGGGGACCTGGGGTGAAGTGCATCTGGCTGGAGAGACTCCACATGAACCTCAAAGTCAGAGAGTGCAGACAGATGGGGTCCCTGTTAGCAAAGAGAGGGACCACAGATGCTAGTGCCCACCAAAGCTTCTCACACATGGGCACTACCCTGCCCTCCTGCAAATGTCCTTAGATCAAGAGGCCAACCCAGACCATTGTCTGTTGGCCCAAAGTCAAAATTCTCAAGAAAGATGGTCTAATTGGCCCAGCCAGGAAGAGCCATCAGTCCCTAGTTCAGTCTGTCCACCATTGGCCAGGGACAGGGTCATGCAATTCAAGCACGGTTGCCAGGTCTGGTTGTCAGGGAAAGGAGATGGTGAGCAGGGAAGACACATCCAAAATGCCTATTACATTTATCTTGGACTTATTATAATGCACATTCCTGGGCCTGAACCAGACACTTTACAAGCCTCCCTGGGGATTCTTAACGCACAGTCAAGTTTAAGAACTATCACATTTGGATCTTTCTAAAGCAGCATTGTACAAACTCTAGTTGTCATCACTTATTATTCATAGAATTATCATTCAAGTCTCTACACCCATGACCTTGGGGAGGAGAGAAATAGCATTGCTCTGTCCAACAAGTTACAGAGATGTGATGAAAAGCCAGAGCGAGGCCATCAGAATTGTCAGGAGTGCCATTACAACATAGAGGCACTAGAGGGCACCCTAGCCCACCACCAGGACCAAGGACGCAGCAGGAGGCAGAACTAACTCTTCAAAAACTTGGATTTGAAAGAAGCCACTTGCGATCCATCCCCTGCATGCACACCCATGTGTACACACACACACACACACGGACACACACGGACACCATCCGAGGTCAGGGGAGGGTCCTTATCAGGGGAGGGTCCTCCCCTCCCTTTGTCTTCAGCATGTCGAAATATCACTGTACAAATAATGCTGTAGCTCTAATTGCCGTTTGGCCGCCTGACCGTGGGGAAGGCTCCACCCTTCTGGCCTCAGGATCCCCAGTGCAACTGCAGAGGTCAGGCTGAATGATTCCGAAGCTCTTCCCAGAGACCGGTTAGAAAGAGTTTGCTTTGTCCCATCTGGGTTACCATTCAGCCACTCCTGTGGGCTTCAGCCCTCCCACCAGCTGTGAGGTCCCATGATGGCAGGGGCCGAGCTCGGCTCATCCCCGCCGCCCCGGGCTCTGCCTGACACAGAGGAACCCTGAACAAATGCTCCGCGAGGGCAGTGGGGGCTGGCTGACGGGGGGCCCGCCTCCACTGATGCTGCAGGATCCTGGGAGCGCATCTCACCTCCTTGAGCCTGCCTCCTCGGCTGCAAGGTGGGCAAGGACACCCGTGTCGGGTGTGAGTCTCTGTCGACACGCTCAGTTTGCAGGAAATACTATTTTGTTTTTCTGTAACTGAACGTAATTTCTACTTTGAACTCCTATTCTGCCAGGTGGCAGAGATCACCTCAAGCCAACTGAGGGTCCCTTTGCTCTTTGTTGTGGGGCCGCATATCAGGTCCAGCAGGATTACATAGCACCAAGGCGCTGAGGAGAGGTACCCTGGTCTCCACTGACATCACTCTGTGCCCACCTGCAATGCTGAAGACCCCACAGCATCAGTCATTCTCGTGCTGTCCTCAGTACCTGTCAGAAAGGCCCAATGGCCTAAACAAAAGGGGCAACACTTTCCTCCTTCTCCTATACAAGAATCTGAAGTAGACAGCCCTGGGTTAGCATGGCTGTCCTCTCTGCCAGGTCCCTCTGCCCCCTGCATCGGCCCTGGCTCCGTCTTCCAAGTCCACAGTCCTGCAGGCAGAGGAAGAAGGGGAGGAGAATAGAGCCACCCTTCTTTAAAGGTCATTCCCTGAGTGTGGCACAGGACACTCCCACTTGAAGCCCACTGGTCAGAACTTAGGCACCGCACCCTATACCTCTGCAAAGGGGCCTGGGAAGTGTAGTCTTTGTTCTTGGAAGGCAGCCTTCCACTAAACCTAAGGGTTCCCTTACTGAGAAGAGAACGGACCTGGGGGCATAACTAACATAGTGCTCATGGCTGCAGGTCTCCACTGCTCTCAGAACTTCTCTCACCTTCTCCTGCCCAAGACCCCAGCTTGAGGATGGGCCGGGGCTCGGGGCAGGAAGCTGGGAGGGGTAGAAGTAGAAGATAGTCCCCTCCCCTTCCTTATCCCTCCCCCAAGCCACACACACAATAGAGGCTAGACATTTTTGTAAATATATTTTTATTGTAAAGTATTTCAAACCTACAGTCAAGAATAAAAAATACAATGAACATTTGCGTATCTGCCAGCCACCTGTTGCAAATCTTGCCATCTTAATATTTGCTTCAGATTTTAAGAAATGAAATATTACAGATTCAAGAGGACTTCTTCCTGAATCCCTTTTTGCCTACTTCTTGCCTCGGAGGAACCACATCCTGAATTCGGTGTTTATCAGTCCCTTATGTCCTTTGCTCTTAATACAAATTTAAGTATCATACATGTCCCAGAGTATCGTTTTGCAGGGTTTTGAACTCTATACCAATGGCTTCTTCCTCTATGATTCATTGTGCCATTTGCGTTTTCGCTGTCAGCCTTGTCTTTGAGATGTATCCACGAGGTCAGCCGCACCTCCGCCTCAGTCACGTATTGTGGGTCGTATATGTGGCTATGGCTGGGGTACGGGACTGCACCCCAGTGAGCTTATCTCTTCTTTTGATAGACAGGTTTTTATACTTGTTTGCTATTAAATGATGCTGCAGCGAACGTCTTTGCTCATGTTCCTCTGGGCACAGACACAAGAATTTCTCTGTGCCGGTGGTTCTGAGAGCATGGTCACAGATCAGCAGCATCACCTGGAACCTGTTAGAAATGCAGAGTCTCAGGTCCCAGCTCAGATCTACTCCGCTGGACACTTGGACACTCGGGGTGGAACCCAGCGCTGTGTGTTGTAACAAGACCTGTAGGAGAGGCTGGTACAAGAGTTTGAGAAGCACTGCTCTAGGGTTTCGACCACAAGCCAAACTGCTATGTTCAGAAAAAGACGCATCCTCAGATTTACTAGATGTTGCTGGATTTTTCCCCAGGGTTTATTTACACTCCTATCAGAAGGGAAAGTTTCCTCTCCTCCTTGCCAGCCCCTCTGTATTATTAGAATTTAACCTGTTTTTTCCCGTTGGGTGGGAGATCTGGGCTCTGTTCGCTTCTCAGCTGATGTTCTCTCTCTGGCCCTGGGGATCCCTCTTACGACATCACGCTCTCTCTCTGCCCTCAGGTCCCTGCGGGGCTACCGCTTTGGAAACACACAAGCCTTTCCTCTGCTCTTCTGTGGCCGTTTCTCTTCCCAGGGGCTTTAGCGAGGCCGCTGGATCAGTCAGGGTTCTCGGGTGTAAGCGACAGTAATGGGAGTTATCAGCAGGATGTGGGGGGGCTCACGGGATCCAGGCAGCTGGAGATCAGGCTTGAAGAAATGGCAGGACTCATCCCAGAGCGGGAGGGAGGGGAGGCAGAAAAGGCCCCAGACTTGTCTGCACAGACCTCACCGTGACCCTCATCCCCACATAGCCCCTCACTCATTTTGTCCAACTCCCAGGACTCGGGGTCACAGGAATGAGTATCTGATTGGTCAATGCCCATCACTGCCAACTTGAAGAAGTGCTGAACTTCCTTGGTTTCTGTTCTGGGGGGAGGGGGCACCAGGATTTGACCTTCTCCATGTCCTCACACAACGGGCAATTCCTCTAAAAGGCAGATGAGGCACCAATAGAAAGTCGGGGAACAGACCTGGAGAGTTGAGAATGTCCCATGCTGGGTGGCTGTGGGCTCAGGGGAGCCAAGGTATGTAACTGGCTTATTAAACAGTCTGACCTTGATTGGGTATAAACGTGGAACCATTTCACGTGTCCCCAGTTGCCCCTAAGAAGCTGCTCGGTCCTTCCCAACCCCCGGTCACTTTCTGACTCTCCCCAGCTCCTACCTCCAGTGGTTTTCCCTGCTGCCTCTGGCTGGGACACTTGCCAGCAACCAGGCCGCTTGGGTGAGGCCGCAGCCTTAGCATCGAAGCCCGGCTACTTCTAACGGGCCCTTGCCGCTGAGAAGCCCCTCGTGATTGCCATGAAGGATGCACAGGTTCTTTGGCTGCTGCCTCTCCTCCCAGCTCTGCCCGTCTCTCCCCTGCCCTTTTTTCTCTGCTCAGAGAGCCACGGGAAGGGGCAGATCTGCAGGGCTGCCACAGAAGTGAATGCCCAATCTGGGGCATGAGAAGCTGGCCACCCCTTGTTGCAGGCATCCCGTCTCTGTGAGGGGCACCCTGCCTCTCTTCTCCATTGGTTTTGGGAGTTGGGAACAGAGGGAAAGCCACAGGCACCCACCCCCGCCCCAGGCGGACAACTCTGAATTCCCATGAGCCCCTCTCTCTAAGTGGTCGGCTTAATCAGGTGATGGTCAGGATAGCAGCAACTCCCTATGAGCCTTGGAGAGGCTCTCTTTCTAGGGTATTCTCTGCCTCCTTCTTCCCAGCTTTGGTTCCTGGTGGCCGACTCCGAGGCAACAAAAGTTTCCTTCCCTCAACTCACTACCCTTGATGATGCTGGGAGCACTTGATGAGGGTGACAGGGAGGAAGGGAGTCTTGTTCAGAAACACAGCAGGGGGACAAGGGTCTCCCCCACCCCCACACGCATGCACACCCCCCACACCCTGAAAAATACGCACTATTTCCATGAAGGCTAAGTTTGCCTGTGAGTTATAGAAAACTCCAAATAACAGTGGTTTAAACGAAACAGACAGTGATGTCTCCATCCTGTAAGTCTACACGGGCAGCCCAGGGCTGCTATAGCGGTTCTACCTTCCTCGGGGACCTGGGCTCTTTTTTCTTATTTCTCTATCATTCTCAACACGTTTCCCACTTCATGATCCAAAGTAGCTGCCTGTGTTCCAGCCATCGTGTTCACATTCCACCCAACAGGAAGGATGAAGGGGATGACAAAGGGCACGCCCCTGCCCTTTAAGGCAGCTTCTTAGAAGTTGCACACATTGCTTTAGCTTATACCCCTTGGCCAGACTGGGGTCTCAAGACCGTATCTAGCTGTCTGGGAAATGTAGTGGTTTGTCTGGGTGGCCATGTGTTCAGTTACTCTGCCCCATGAGACAGTCCGATCTGCTCACATATATGGTTTGACTATTTCTCTCCCCCTTTCTCCCACCTTCCACCCTGGTCTGGCTGGCAGTGGGCACTGGTCTGGGGGGCAACTGCACAGGCTGTGTCATCTGCTCGGAGGAAAACGGCTGCTCCACCTGCCAGCAGAGACTCTTCCTGTTCATCCGCCGGGAAGGTATCCGCCAGTACGGCAAGTGTGTGCACGACTGTCCCTCCGGCTACTTCGGCGTCCGCGGGCAGGAGGTCAACAGGTGCAAAAGTACGTGGCTCCTCCCCGATCCTGCGCTAGCGCTGGGCTCCTGAGACCTCTGGCCCACACCCCACCTCTCACCCCAACACAGCCACAGGGCAAGTGGTGTGTGCCTGAGCCCAGACCCTGAGATACTTGTTTGGTTTCAGGCTGGCTCAGAAGCCCTAAGCAAATCAGTGCCCTGGCTGGTCTCAGCGCTAATAGAGCGGGAAAACGTCACCTCTATCTATCCTAGTTTGCTGTGTGGCCTCAGGCATGTTGCTCACCCTCTCTGGGCCTAACTCAAATGGAAAAAGGAGTCCTACTAACTCCTAACTCTAATTTTCATTGTGATCGGGAACAAATCATGACCACGTTTGAGCTTTGATGGAAATGCAGCAGGAAGTCCTCACGCACAGCCCAGATTTGCTATGTGACTTTAGACAAGTCACTTGCCCTCTCTGAGCCTTGTCTCAAATGAGAAAGGGAATCTTGACCTTTAAATCCAAATAACCACATTACCTTGGACGTGTCACTTGCCCCCATGAGCCTTAGTGCAGATGAGGAAGGGAGTTCTTGAATGCAGTTTCCGCACAGGTCTGGGCTTCAAAGGAGACTGAATCCTGCCCCCAGTGCTGCAGAGCTTGGGCTGCTCAAAGCGCTCCCACTTCAGGCAAGCCCAGAGGGCCCCCTTCTGGGCAGTCACCCTCACCACGGGTGGCCCTGGCTCTCTTGCAGAATGCGGGGCCACGTGCGAGAGCTGCTTCAGCCAGGACTTCTGCATCCAGTGCAAGAGGAGGTTTTTCCTGTACAAGGGGAAGTGTCTGCCCACCTGCCCGCTGGGCACCGTGGCCCAGCCCAGCACACGGGAGTGCCAGGGTGAGTGGGGGCCTCCTCGCCCTGCCTCCTTCCCTTCAGGGGCTGGTGAGGGGTGTCTGGAGACCTGGAAGAACCATAGGAGAATGTCACGTGGTACTGGGAGGCCCAACCGGTGACTTCAGGTACACACAGGGACCCTTCAATAAACAACGCCATCATGAGCACCATTATTACGATCACTATCACTACCAACACCAGCTTCGTTGCTATTACCAAGGGAGGCCCCAGAGGTCACAAGAAAAGCACTGATTCTAGAATAAGACAGACCTGGGTTCAAATCCTTTTCAGGTTCCCTTCTGCCCCTCCCTGAGCCTAGCTAATCTCCCCACCCCTACTTCAAGCTTCAGGTCAAGAGTCTCCTCCTCCAGGAAGCCTTCCGGGTCCCTCACGCCCCTGGGACCCATGCCTCTTCTGGGCTCCAGCAGCTGCCTGTGTTTCCCCCATTACGGCACAAGCACCCTGCCCTTCCAGCCTGACATTTCTGGGTGGTGAACTCTGGGAGTCAGAGCCAGGTCTGTCCTGTGCCCTCTGCCAATCAGCGTGTAACACAGCACGAAGCATACAACAGGTGCTCAGTCCCTGCTCGTCAAACGAACACATCTAGCAGAAGGACCACTGTTCTCAGGTCTGCAGACCTGGTTTCTGGGCCGGACTGGGTCTTAAACACTTGCCATGTTCTGACGTGGAGCCCCTTCTCTGTTCTCTTAGCAGGCCCCCTACCTGCTCTAGGCCTCAGTGGCCTAATCTGCAAAATGAGGGTATTAATAGCTGCCCTGTTCTTTGTCTACCTCTCGGGGACTCGTGAAAGAATCAAATGTGAAAGACTATATATATTTTTGTATATTTTAAAATTGTTCCCTACTGAGAACTTTCTTGTCCCGTGACCTCATTTTTCCTCACAATAGCCCTGCATGGCTTCCGCCTTCCTCAGCCCATCAGAGGCACATAATCAAGGTCAAAGCGATGTCCTGGCCCTGAGGGCCTCCCAGCCGACCTTCTGGCCTCTTGGCCTGCCCCTCCTCCTCCCAGCCTCCCCCCTGCCCCCACTCTAGCTGCCCTCCCTCGGACACGTTTGCCTGCCTGCATCCTGCTTCCTTCCGGCTCCACTGGATCTCCTCCTCTCCCTTTAGCTCCTCTGTCACCTCCTCAGGGAAGCCTTCCCCTCTAAAGCCAATGGTCACTCCTGCTTCTGGCCCGGGCATGCTTTAGTACGGCGCCCATCCCGGGCCCTCATAAATAGATAGTTAAGTGTCTCCCCTCTGCTCCTCGTGAGAGCTGGTGTCTTCGGGGACAGGGACCCCTCCGACCCTGCCCTTGGATCTGAAGGACATTCCCTGACAGCTGACCCTATCTGTCTGTCTGTCTGTCTGTCTCTCTCTCTCCACCCAACAGAAGAATGTGAGCTGGGCCCCTGGGGCAGCTGGAGCCCCTGCGTGCACAACGGCAAGACGTGCGGCTCGGCCTGGGGCCTGGAGACCCGGGTGCGGGAGGCTGGCAGGGCCGGGCGGGAGGAGGCGGCAATCTGCCAGGTGCTGTCCGAGTCAAGGAAATGTCCCATCCAGAGGCCCTGCCCAGCAGGTGAGCCCCAGGCGACATTCGGGGCTGCAGCAGGCAGGAACCCCCCCCGGGGGATGCTGCGGGGCTGGGGACATCGCCTACCCAAACAGCACCCGTAAGGCGGCCCAAAAGTCCAAGATTAACCATACCTCCCCGTGGGTTAAGTCCTGCCCTCCCTGGTGTCCTTTCAAAGGCAGGCTTCCCTGGCGGGGGTCAGTCCCAGCTACGGGACAGATATGTGCCTGCCTTCATCAGGACTTCTCTGCCCTTTCAGAATGACCACCTCCCTTGTAATAACAAGGATTTCGGAGCGCCCTCTTTACGACTCCAAAGTTCATGGATAACGTTATCCCCTTGCACAGGTCATTAAAAAAAAAAAAAAAAAAAAATCAGTAGAGTGCCCTGTCATATAAAAGAGAAATAAAAGAAACTCCGTGCTTGGGCTCAACACACATTGCAAACACTTAGCGGAGTCAGGGCAAAAGTTTGGTCGGGGCGCAGAGACGCGACTTCCCAAGGGGGGACCAACTCTTAGGAAAGCCCAAGTAAGCCGTGTGACGGGCCCCACGCCGGCAGCCTGGGGGTGTTCAGTGACGGGCGAGTGTTCAAAAGCACGTGGATGGAAGGGCTTCCCCGGGCCGCGCTGAACAATGCCCTGTGCTCTCGGTGCAGAGAGGAACCCCAGCCAGAAGAAGGGCCGCAGAGACCGGCGTCCGCGTAAGGACAGGAGGCTGGACCGCACGCTGGACGTGAGGCCCCGCCCACCAGCCTGAGGAGCCCCCCCCACCCCAAACCTGCAGCTCCCCCCCCTCCACCCCCTGCAGCCCCTGCCCCACGCCACCCCCTCCTGCTGCCGCTGGGACTGTATTCTTCCGTCTCCCCACCCTCCGCTTCCTCCCTGTGTCCTTCTGCCTTTCCTGCTCTCTCCTTTATTCCTGCTCTTCCTTCCGTCTCTCCTCCCTCCCGTCCTTTCCCTTCTTTCTCTTTAAACCTTTTATCTGTCCGCCTTTCTTTTCCTTTTCTCCTGTTTTCCTTCCTGTTCTTCCCTGTGTCCTGCTCTCTCCGTCTCTCACACACACGCACACACACGCATGCACTATCACGCACACTTTGAGAGACCAACCCTCTGTGTCTCGCTCCCCAGCTGCTCTCTCTAGTTCTTAAAGAAAGCAAACATCTTTCTCTAGGGCTTTCCCTGACCCTGTCCTGACCCCACGTTTGCAGAGAAGGGGTTTCCACCGGCGGGGCCCAGGCCACGATCCAGGCAGGCTGCGAGAGTCCTGACCACCCTGCTTCTGCTCCAGAGGAGACCCGGGACCCCGGGGCTGCCAGTGCCCCCTGCTCAGGCCAATCCCTGGTGGCCATCTCTGCAGCCCTCTGTCACCGGCGCCCATGGGAACCCCCTGGAAGAGGCTCTGGGGGCTCCCTGTGCCCTGTGTGGACACAGATGTGGCCTCTGGCTGGACAGCCAGCCCAGAGCCTGCCTGTGGCCACAGAGTCTGCCCTCGGTGCTCCGTGACTGCCCTCCCTCGTGGTTCCCTGCCCCCTTCTTCCCAAGCTGACTGTACTCCTGTGTCCTTTGGGGGCCCAAGCACTGCATCCGATGGGACTGTCATCCCCGGGGGAACCACGGGCCCAGCCCATAAGAGGCCATCAAAGCCGAAAGGAATTTTGAGATTATCCAAGCAGCTCTATTCCCCACCCTGGAGCCTCCTGCCCCTTGTACCCCTGGGGAAACTGAGACCCAAGAAGGGACTTGCCCAAGGTCACCCAGGAAATCCAGGTGCTACGCTTTCTACTTATTGGCTGCCCAGCACAGCAGATCCACAGGAAACTCTGGGGGCCTTTGGGGGTGAGGAAGGAAGGAGCAAGGGAAGGGTCAGAAGCAAGGGAAGATTCCTCCACTCCCACATGCCACCACTGAACCCTGAGCACTTGCATTTCACTGTGACACCTCTGCACCAGGGGGGAAGAACATCGGGGAGTTTCAAGTAAGACTTAGCTCAGAAGTCGGTTTGTTCTCACTGCCTGTCATTCCACCATCATGGTACCTAGCCCCTCCTCCTTGGCCTCCCTGCGTCCCCAGGAAGGGGTGCTCCCAATTTGCCTTGGCATGACGGGCTGGCCTGAACCCAGAAGGTCTAGCAGCTAGGAGCATTGAGAGGCCGAGGCCCAAGAGGCCCCGGGGTGGCTTCAGGAAGGGTTGTCCGCAGGCTGGAAGAGAGGCTGGAAGATGAAGGGAGCACCCCCCCCCACTCCAAGAAAGTGCCCACCCTCAGGCTTCCCCCTCTCTCGCACAATCCCTTGGAGGCCCCCCCACTACTAAGGCCCACCCTCATTCCCGCTCCCCCTTCGGCTCCCTGGGGACAGCTGCAGCTCTTCCTCGCCTGGCCAGACCACCAGCTTCTCCTCTGCAAAAGTTTGTGCCTCTGAACTGCTCTATTGTTGTTGTTTCAAGACCCCAACTTTTTTTTTTTTTTAATAAAGAGAAAAGAAAAAAGAAATTTGCAAGTGCTTCTTGGGCATCGGGCGGGTGTTATAAAACCATGACGCTGATGAGTTTGGAATAAGTGAATCTAAACCATGTGGGGCGGTTTTCCCTGGAATGCTCAGGGCTGAGAGGACGAGGGGAGGGTTGGGGACGAAGGGGGTGCTGAAAAAAGAGGAGGGACCCTCAGCCCCCACAACCAGGCTCCTCTCAAGAAGGGGGCTTAGCCACAGGCAGAAGACAGCAGAGCTGTGCTCCCCACCCCCAGTGCCTCTCGGCCCCATGAATCACAGAAGTGGCCACAGGAACCCATCTGTGCTCTGGATGACCAGGGACACCCAGGAGGAGTGACCGTCCCAAGGAGCCATCTGAATCCCCCGGGCTGCTGGTGAGTGTGGCCTCAGGACTGGGGGCCCAGGTTCAAGCCCTAGCCTGGCACCAGCTGTCTGGACTCTAGGCCAAGTCACTTTTTCTTTCTGGGCCTCAGTCCCCCCCAATTTGATGGATGAAGAGGAGGCATGATCAGGTTATATCCGTTGCCCAAATCTGAGTGACCCAACAGCATTCTCTGGGGCTCTTTTTAAAAATTCAGACTTCAGCGTCCTACCCCAAGCCTACTAATTGTGAACAAGTTTGGGGGCAGACAGGGAGAGCTAACTGCTCATTCCAGGACAAGCTCAGTGGAGAGGGTGACTCTCTCGGGTGACTTGCACCTGCACAGTGCTCGGGGCCTAAGTCTGAGGCATTCGCCTTTCTGCTTCTGACTGCAAGCCTCTGCAATCCGATTCTATAGAGTTTGATGTATGTATCTCTTCTCTATTTTGTTTTCTGGTGAGATTTGAATTCTAGGATGCTGGAGGTTCTAAAGTCCACCATTCTAAGAAATCAAGATGGGAGTGGAAGCTTCCTGTCCTGCAATGCCCTGGCCATCTTCTTTCCCTCAGGGACCTGGTCCTCTGTCTCCAGATGAGGGCTGTGGACAAGGTTGTCTTTTTTTTTTTTTTTTTTTTAACGGTTTCAAATTAGGAGAGAAAGTTTCTTGAGGGCCTAAGCCCCTCCTATAAACTTTGGATCTCAGACTTTCTGTCCCATCCAGCTCCTAATCCTTTCTCATCCCAGCCTCTCCCACATTCTCTGGAGGATTGGGCTGCCTGACTGGGAGGGAGACTCTCCCATCTAACCACCTCTTACAGGTGAAGCTCAGAGAGAATCTCCGAAACTGGCCAGGGTCATCCAGCCAAAGAGGGACAGAGCCCAGAGGGAGGCTTGTTGCCGGCCAGATACTATTCCAGAGGGAGAAAACACGGCTTGGCGTGCGCTGAGAGCTCCCTGCTCAACCCTCCCCCCGCCTCCCACTCCGGCTCCAGGGGCCACGTGGGGTCCCCCTCCGCAGGCAGACACCCCACCCCAGAGCTTGCTCTGTCCCCATTTCTGCCTGACGCTTGCACGCCCCGCCCTGCATGTGCTTCCCACCTCCTGTCCCTAGAGGGCACTGCCCAACCAGGACGGGTGCAGTAGCTGGGCTGGTTAACCAGGCACTTTTCAGAAATAGGGGGGCTCCTGGCTCTTCTCTCCCAGCAGGGCCGGTGGGGGTGGATGACAGGGGGAGGCTGCCTCCCGCCTCAGGCTGAACGGCAACCGTTGTGATGGTGGCTTCTGCCGAGTGGCATTTACAGCAGCGAGGGTCCACGACTCAGGCCCTCCCTGGCACAGAGCGGACATGGATTCGGAGGAGGCTCCGAGCCCCACATCCCACAGCCGGTTACCATGACTGCAGCAGTTCCTGACCTCCTGCCAAGACATCCCAGCTCCGGGCCCCCAGTGACTCGTGGAGTTATATTTGTCCGTTTTTCACTTATAGGAACATTTCAAACCATCCTGTGTGGTCCATCAGACTCAGGAAATGCGCATTCTTGTGATAACAAAATAATAGTAATGATCGTGATGATCAATAATAAGAATGTCTTAAATGTACTGAGCCGGCTAGGCGCTTTGGGGGCAGTAGCTCATTTCCTTTGCTTTTCTCCCTTCCATATAGATCATCTTTCTGACTTCCTCCTGCGTGTGGGCCTCATCACATCCTTCACCTCCTGAAGCTTCGCTGCAGCTCTGCCTGCAAGCTCACTTACAGAAGAGGAAACTGAGGCTCAAATTAAAGCCATTCAAAATCCTCCCATCTCATCTCATTATCTATTCAGTAAATATGCATAAAGGGGCTGTGTGTGCTTGGGACTGTGCTGGGTGCTGGTGATAAACACCTCCGCCTTGTCCCTGGAGCTTTCGGTCTGTACTCAAGTCAATTACAAGGTGCAGTAAGGCTGCCCGCAGAGGAGAGGATCTCGGAGGAGGGACAGCAAATCCGCCTCCCCCAGCTGCAGAGTCTTCCTAGCTCGGGCCCAGTGGAGAAAAGCTGGCCCCACTCTGCCCTGTCTGAACTCCTGGTCCTCAGAACCCACACACATAATAAAATGGGTGTTGCTTTATGTCCCTTAGGTTGGGGAGGTTAGTTTTGCAGCGATGGACAACTGGAATGGGGGTTGATAATGGCACCCTCTCCTAGGGTGGAGGGCAGGGAAGAGGCAGGGAAGAGCCACACAGCAAGGGCACAAATGTCATCTCCACCACTGACCAGCTCTGAGCCCTTAGCCAAAGTCCTGTATGTCTCTGTGTGCCTCATCTGTAAAAGGGGATCAGAGGAGTATCTCTCATGGTGTCTCTGTGAGATTTAATTCAGTTTTAATAACACATGAGAGTTTAGACACAGTAAGAGCTCAATAAAGGTTTTTACTGTAAGATCTATTTCATTTATTCATTCAACAACCATTTCTTAAGCGCTAAGTAGGAGCCTGGAACTGTATCGGGCATTTCACGTTATAAACTTAAATTCATTCAAGTAGATTTTATTATTTTGCCTACTGTTAACAGAAGAGGAACCCAAGGCTGAGAAAGGAAGCAGGAGTGGGAACTCAAAACCTCACCCTCCACCAGGTGGCCGCTTCCTGCGTGGCCCCCGTGGAGCACATCCCACTCCTCCCAGGGAGACGCGCAACATGCAAGAGATGCGCCCGCGCACCTGCATCTGCTTCCTCCGCTCGGGGTTGCTCCCGGACAGTGAAAAAGCTCCATCTGGAAAAGGAACTCCAAATGGCTCTTACGCACCCAACAGAAAAGACAGTCGACCTCTCTCAAATTAAATGACAATAAAATCACACAGAACTACCGTGTTTGACCTACTTGAGTGGCAGAGAGCCAGATTTTGAAGCCACGGGGACTTGGTCAGGCTGTGGGTGAGCTGGTGCTCCCTCCTGCCTTCCTGGGGGGGGGACATATCCCAACCTCTATAGAAGAGGAGTTATGACATGTATCAAAATGAAAATGCACTCCTCCCAGGCTCAGCCAGTCACTTTCAAGGATTTAATTCTCTGATTAGTCTCACCCACGTGCAGAACAAGTGTGTGTGGCACATAACTGTTCCCTGCGGCCGGTGTTTTTGATCACAAAAAACTGGAAACATTCTAAACCTCCGTAGGAGACCCGTTTAAGATATAATCGCATAGAGCTCCATGGAACACCATGCAGCTGAGAAGGGGTCCCGAGAAAGTGTTTGGTGTACAGACACGGGGCATTTTCCGAGATGCATGATTAACGGAGAAAAGCAAGCTGCAGAACCGTGTGCAGTCTGTGTGGGGGCTGGGATTGGAGCAGGGGGAAGGAGACTTGCTGTCCTCTTTTGCTCTTTTTCACTATTAAGACATGGGAAAATACTACCAAGTCCAAAAAATGAAAATGAAATACTTTGGAGACATTTTGCAAACGGGACTTTAAAGACCCTTAAGAAAGATTCAAATGGCTTTGCATAAACTCCAAAATGAAACATTTTTCAGAAAGGGTCTTGGAGACACGGCCCTGAGCTCGAGGAGGGAGGCCCACTTTTGACTCCAAGTGGGGTGTCCTAGCTGACAAAGAGCAGGGACCCTGTGCAGGGTCCCACAGTGAGCTTTCTCCTGTTCACGCAGGTTCCATGTCTACTCCCTATGCAAACCTGGCGTGACGTTCTGCTGAGACATGGTCCAGACACCAAGATGCAGGGGTGAATCGTGCCCAAGCTCACGGGGGTTGCTTGGTCCACGGCAAAATAGGGGATATAGAACACAGGGGCGGGCGTGTCACTTTTACCCCCCACCCCCACCCCCTGAGTCTCCCTTTCTGCAACTGTAAATGCAGCAGAAGGCAATAACAGTCATTTCCAGAGGTGGTGGAAGATGAAATGGTAGGGGGTATGTAAAGCCCTGGCACATAGTAGGGCTTCGCAGTCGTAGCTTGTGATACTGTCACTCCATCCCTTCATTTGCTCATCAATCTCCTTGACTCCAAATCATATTTGCCCAGGGGCCCCTGAATGGCTCAGTGGGTTAAGCATCTGTCTTCGGCTCTGGTCATGATCCCGGAGTCTTGGGATCCAGACCCGAACAGGGATCTTATTTCTCCCTCTGCCTCTGCCTCCCCACCCCACCCCCTGCTCATGCGCTCGCTCTCTCTCTCAAATAAATAAAATCTTTAAAAAAAAATCATATCTGTCTTGCAGCATAGATGCTCCTCCTCCAGGAGGCTTTGCCTGATTCAGTTTCTTCCCCGTGGGAGTTCCTCCCTTCCTTGTGCGACTCAGTCCTCCTCTCTCCTTTCATACCCTTTGTCTGATACCCTGGGGAATGGCCTGGGTGCTCTAACTCTTTTGGCCAGGAGAGGGCAGCACCGCCCAGGACGTCCGAGGAGCGGGGCTGGACACCACTGCAGCAGGGCTGGTAACCATGAAGCCCTACTGTGTGCCAGACACCACTCAGAGCACTCTGCTTACTTTAGCTCACTGGAGGAAGGCCCTACCCCACTGGCTGCCTTCTACCATCCCCATTTTATCTCCTTTTCCCTGTTTTTTAAGATTGTGGCTGTCTAGAGAGTTGAGTTAACCATTCTCAATTCAGGCCAACCCCTCTCTTGCTTTATTTAATTTCCCTCTTGATGCACCCTGCTCCTCCCCCCTCCCCTCCCACCCAGGTACCCCCTCTCACAAGTTCGTCCTGTGTCCTTTCATGTCCGTGAATCCTTGGGTTTGCGTGTTTTTATTTACAGAAATGGTTTTGTGCCGCAGAAATGGTTTTCCCTCCTGTCTCCTTCCCCCTCTCATCCACCTGGTGTTTTGAAGGTCTAGTCGGATTGCTCCTGAACCCGCTGTGGCTCACTCACCCTGGCATTAGACATGGCTCCCTTCCTCCAGCTGTGTCACAGTCATCGTTACCTCTTAGGGCCCCCTCCCGGGCCTGCGGGAGAATTTCTCTGGGCGACACACACAGGGCGAGGGTGGCTGGGCCACTGGTCTCCTGCTTGCCGTCCCTGGGTCCTGCCCCAGGCCAAGCGCCCAGCAGAACCCGGACTGCCACACCCTTGCTAGTGCCGGGAAGCTCCTGGGTTTCTCATTTTTGCCAGCCCAGTGGGTGCTGGGAAAGGAGGTGTGCCTCTTCACTGTTAACTCCCATTTCTCTGATGACCACTGAGGGTGTAGGAGCATCGATTCACACTTTTGTTTGTGACGTTCTCTCCCATTTTACCGTGCTACTACCGAGGCTCAGGCCCCGGTGGTAGGAGATAAGAGCCCCCACCTTGGCCTGCCCCTCTAACAACAACAGTAATGCATTCATTTTCCACTCAGTTAATGACTTTGCTGGTTCCTTCATGATCTCAGGGGCCTGTGGTCAAGGGCAGTGGCTTTGTTAACCCAACGACATGCAAGAGGAACAGGGTGAGGACTTGGGAACCCGTGTAAAGGGGGTTCGGGAAGGGTGGGCCTCATTGCTAGATGGGCCAGGGCAGGTAGAGGGGCATCAGGAGAAATCAGGATGGCCAAGCTGCCCAGTGACATTGACGAACACAGAGGAGGAAGCGAGAGGCCAGGACACATCAGGAACAAGGATCCGGACGGCATCTTGCACTATGTCAGGACTGGGGCAAGCTAGATATTTCTCCACTCCTAGAATAAAATCCATACTCCTCATGGCCACAAGGTCCTACCAAATCAGCCCCTACTCCTTCTCTGACCTTATCTTCTGACCTGTCCTCCTTGCCCCCTCCAGCTACACTGGCCTCATCTGTTCCTGAAATTCACCAATCTCATTCTGGCCTCAGGGACTTTGCACTTGCTATCCTTAACCTTCTGCCCAGAATGCTCTCCCTCTAGATCTAGATCTCCACATGGCTTCTTCCTTCTCCTTCTTTTTTTAAAGATTTTATTTATTTATTTATTTATTTGACAGAGAGAAAGAGAGACAGCACAAGCAGGAGGGAGCAGCAGAGGGAGAGAGAGAAGCAGGCTCCCCAACCTGAGCTGAAGGCAGATGCTTAACTGACTGAGCCACCCAAGCACCCCCTTCCTTCTCTACTTCTAAGTCTTAGTTCAAATGTCACCTTTTCACAGAGGCTTCCCCAACAATCTTTTCTAAATAGCCTGGGTCCGCTCCAAGGTATTCTCTGCTTAGTGCCTGTTTAAATGTTCCTTTGTAGGCTTCATTGTGATTTAAAATGACCTTGTTTGGATAAGAGGGCCATCCAGCTGTGACATCTGTCACCCCTTTGATCACAAGGGTTGATTTGGCTGACCTAGCTGCCTGGGCCAGTGTCCCCTTCCTCCCTCAATGCTCCCCTCCCCTCTGGAAGCGGCTTGCTGGGTCTAAGAGGATGACCTTCTCTCCCCCCCCCCCCC